>NC_136808.1:17042792-17642792 GCF_951216825.1 Electrona antarctica | reverse complement strand
CTTCATTTAATTGGTCCTCACTATTGTTCATGATAAAATACCACATTTCTTTTCTACTCAGTCTGTGTCTCATAGGAGGGCTGTGGGCAGTTCAGAAACCATCAAACTGGGCCTTTAAGGATTATGTACTGCTGCAGAGGTTTTGTACATATATATATATATATATATATATGGATTGAATGACTTAACCTCTGCTCTGACTGGCATGATGGTCAAGTTCTTAAATTGGTCATGACTTCATTCAGTAGCACTCGTTCTTCATGAGATTCCACACTTAAAGGCATGTGTTTCTTATCCATGTATGCTCTGTCCAGTCCTGTTTATCTGCATTCCTCCTCTATCGCAACAAGACTCAGCCTATATCCAGCCACTGTGCCGGCTGTGTTGCTATGGTGCCAAAATAACTACAAGTCCTTGATTGGGCTTTCCGCTGGTCCACGGGAGCATGGGCCTCTTTCTCACTTCCCTCTTCACCAGGCTACCTTCTGAGAATACTAAACTAGTCTGTTTTCTCTCACACCAGGCCTAAATAATAAGAGGCTGTCATCATAGGAAAAAGGAGAGAATCACACACATTTTGTGTGTGTGTACTAACACTCAATGCAGCAAAATCCTCAGTGTTATTTTAACTCTGCGAGTCTGCAACCAAAGGATGGGTCCATTTGGTTAGGTACAGTGTGAGAGGCAGGAGTGGATAGAATGACTTGAGAAAAGATTAACCAGCGTTTCAATATCACTTATGCAGATTCATTAACAAATCCCGCTCTGACCTCAGCATGCGATACCAATCTCCGAGTGACATGTTAGGATATGTGTTCCATAATCAATTCCGTTTGTGTTTGCAATTTATTTTGACCAACCAACCAAGATACAGTTGCAAATTACACTGTTGCAGGTTGGCTTATCGAGTAGTAAGTGGCAGTATGGTGTCCTAAAGGTTAGTGGAGCAAAAGGTTTCCGGTTTCTGCAACCTTTCTCCGCAACTTTCGACAATGGTTTCATAGTGTCACGAATCATTGATGTGGACTGGGCTTTACTCTTGTTCCCATTCAGAAGGGAAAAACAGAATGGTTAATTCAATTGTATTCTATGTAGGAACGATGCTGGCCTGGGGCTTTTCTATCTGAGATATGAATTACAACTCTATTTTTAGCACAAAACGCAGTCATCCTTATTTGCAGAGCATCCTTTCCTCAGTGAGTATGAGATTGCATGCATTGCATCTTTTCTTCCCTTAGCGATATCCTGTCTCTTCTGGGCGGAAAATCTCTGGGGCTGAAATCTACACAACAGTCTTTGCACATTCTGCGGTGATGGGAGGGATGATGTCACCTCCAACCAATAATAATCATTCTGCATCACTGCCATCCTCCTTGTGGAAGGGTTTCCTAGCAACGCCACAGCTTTGCCCCTTAAGAGCTTCCCCCAAGCCTCTGGCATTTTGTAAACACTTGGCCTTTTCCATGTCAATGTAATGGATCCAATCACTCACTATGCAAGCTCCCACATCCTAATATAATGTCCCTGCTATTCTGCATAGTCATGTTACTGCTACAGTATAGACACAAGTGTCTCAATTTGTTTTAATGTTAGAGTGAAGAATGCAGATCAGAATGGTAGGAAATATTGTCAAAGTTTCTAAATCTTAATCTATTCAGCCATATATGCTTTTGTATCATCTGGCCTGTGTTGTGTAGGTGCTTGTCATGAATATTGATGGTAATCCTGCTTTCTGAGGTACTTAACAATGTATCAATAACTGTATTACGGTATTTTTTTAAATCAAAAGCTCCTTTGAAAGTATTTGACTTCCGGAGTCTCTGGATTGGTTTTTATTTTAGAGTGAAGCACACAGCAAACAAAGAGGGACTGATGGGCGCTAACACAGTTGGCCTTTCACAGCGGGCTGCTGCAAGCTGGCTTGTTTACCCCAGAAGCTCAAACACACATGCATTATCTCACACACACACACACACCCACACACACACACACACACACACACACACACACACACACACACACACACACACACACACACACTCACACTCACACTCACACTCACACTCACACTCACACTCACACTCACACTCACACTCACACAGTAGGAGCTGCCTGGGCTGGGTGAAGGGACTAGCATTTATACAAACTGAGTCACGGTGCACTGCTTCAATGGAACCACTCCATAGGTTACATAATCTGATGGTTATATAGTTTCACTATGCACCCCAAGCATGTATCAGTGACCCTATACTCAGATAATATTATGTTCTGCTCTTATACAACTGTGTACAGTTTCTTATACAACAAACCTTTATTTTTTATTTTTTATAAATGTTTTATCCCACAATTTTGTAACCCATTTTTTCACCCAGTGTCAATTATCTAATGTAATCCTGGGGCTACACTTCCTCTGCCAACCTGGGGGGGCAGCGGACTGACCTCATGCTTCCTTCTATGCATGAGGAGTCCAAGCTGCTTCTGAGAGTTTCCCCGGTCGGACGTAGCGTGTGGAAGGAACACGTTATTCCGTTATTCCTTTCCCCTCCATCAGGCGCCCCAGCTAGCCAGGGGGAGGTAGTTTAGAGACCAGGATAACGGCATGTTTGTGTGAGGGTACCTACCCTAGGGGACACAGGCAGAACATGCAAACTCCACACAGAAAGGCCCTTTCTGTGTGCTCCTTTATGCTACACTGGCAAACAACAACATGCGTGGAGCTAATAGCAGACACCTAATATTTTGTGGCCATGGTATACATACATAAATAAGTGTTATTGTGATATAAAATTAGATATTACATGGGTCCTTTCTCAAAATGTTCTGAAAACACTAACTGTCATCCCCAAAATATTGTCACAATTTGATCAAGGTATTCTGTCAATATTCTCAAGTCAGAATCAGAATGCCAAATTTTATGCCATAATCAATACCCTGGTAATAATTTTAGTTTATGTCAGGCCATGGTGTGAAGAGACATACAGCTCAGATGTTGAAGAAGACCATGCAAATTACTATATATTTGACATTGCTCGTATTATATTCTCCATTATTTACCCCTTTCTTGAAAGTGCAAATGTTGGGAGCTGACCCAGTTTTTACACCTGTAAACCTGTGACGTGACAAAGTTGAATATAAATCTGAGATTGCAGGCAATATTACATTGCATCATGCTGTGTGTGTTTATTTTCATTATGATTAAATAAATAAATGCCTTTTCCTACTACTTAGTGATGATAGATATATCCTTCATAATCATAGTGACAGACAACAATCACTTTAGGTTGTTTTTCTTTTCTTCTGACATGGTAACATGACAACCTTTAAACCTTAGCTTCACCAACATGGTGATAATCACACAGGCCCCGCCCCCGGTGACTTACGCTGAGAGTAGAGCAGGATCTGGATCTCCAGCAAGGCGCAGGTGAACAGCTGCAGGACATTCTCCACCCCAAGCAGGTCGAACATCTCGCCGACGTGGTATTCAAAGAGCGGCAGTTCGGCCGTGCTCGGCCGCTGGCAGACCACCGGCCCGTAGACGCCCGAGAACTTGAGGGAGCGCCCCGACGGCGGCAGGGGCACCTCGTACAAGATGTTGTAGATGTAGCTCTCCAGGGGCAGTGGAGGTGGCTGAGGGGAGCTGACGGCTTGGTAAAGTTGATGCAGCACCTTCCTGCAGGCCTGGGGGAAGGCCATGGGTGCAATGAGACATATGCACTTGGACACGTACAGCGTGTCGCGGCTGATGTCGTAGGAGTTGAAACGCTGCAGGCGGGAGATGGCGGGAGACGCGTGGAGCGTGGGGTGGGGTCGGGGCTGGGACAGGGCGTGGCGTTGGTCCTGGGGAGCTAGCGGCGAGGTGGGGGTGTGCAAGATATCATACTGCTCCGCGTTGTGCATGTGGTAGAGGGTCTGCATCGCGCTGCAGATCTGCTTGCTGGTCACCTCCTCGAAGAAGGTGAGGGCAAAGCCATAGGTCCGAGAGCCGTCCTCTCTGGTGATAATGTAGGAGTGGAACTCAGGCTCCCGAGAGTCAACTTGTGTCCGGAAGGCCAGACCCTTTGGCATACACAGCTGTGGGAGGGAGGCGAAGACAGACTGCACAGTTAGAGAGGTAGGAATGTAAAGACTAAAGACACAGAGTAAGGATGGGGAAATTAACCGAAATTTAGAACCAATAACCGACTTAATCTTACTTATAGGTTCATCGACTATTTTTTCCCCATGTATCAACAAATCTACAGAAAATAGTTCTAATGTTAATTGATTAGAACTTATATAAATCCAAATAGAAATTGTGATATTGATTTGAGGTTATATCACCCAGCCCTAGTACAGCAAGTGTAAGAATTTACCCAAATGGACCCTTACTTAAGTTCTGAGAGTGAAATAAATGTGACTGTGTACTGCAAAAACATATAATTAAGAAGTGTTAATGATGTACTGCATATGTTACCATTCCAACTGCATCCTGGTCAAACGGGCTCCACTCAACATTATCTGGGTAGTGCGCTAGGACTTTGGATTTGAAGGTTCTCCGTAATGGACTCTGCTCAAAATTCTCACCTGAAGAAGAGAATCAGAAGGGGAAGAAAGAAGGAATGGGGACTTCAGACAAATATGCAAGAGCAAAGAAAGTTTAAGACATCCTGTCAGTAGCAGGTTTGAGGTGCAAGACATCTCAAGCGTAAACAGGAAGTCAGCGTATTTGTTGAGAGAGAGAGAGAGAGAGAGAGAGAGAGAGAGAGAGAGAGAGAGAGAGAGAGAGAGAGAGAGAGAGAGAGAGAGAGAGAGAGAGAGAGAGAGAGAGAGAGAGAGAGAGAGAGAGAGAGAGAGAGAGAGAGAATCTGTATTGCATCATATAAAGCTGTCAACTGCATCCTGTTCTGGATAATGATGAAAAACCACAGAAATTAAAACAACCTAACATTTTACTTTATCAGGTGGGATCACAAGACTTTACTTGATCAGGGATCACAAGATCACAAGGGATGCACTTTGTGACAGCTTCAATGGCAATACAGACAAAGCAACCCACAAAATAATCAATACAAAAGCCCAAATCACTTTCATTTGAACCCAGAGTGAAGCAGAAATGGTGATGCACACACCAAGGCATGATTGGAGAGTCATTCAGAGTGTAGGGAAGAGAATACACATTGACCAAGCAACACCGGCCCCAGTAGCACTGGGCGTGCATGTATGAGAAAAAAGAGACAGTGACTGTCAAACATCGGCTTGTTGTTCAGTAACTGCTGAAGGATTTAAGGGAGCAGGGACGGGGGTAGAAGAAGAGGCGATAAGGGGGAGGGCTAAAAGGAGTGCAGCACACACACCTGTGAAAACTCAAGGGGTGCTGTGAAACAAAAGAAGGGTGCTGTGAAAGAAAGGGTGTGTCAGGTCTTTGAAGGTTTAAAGGGCACAAGCTGAGCTGAGGTGGACAGTAGGGGGCAGTGCGTTGGCGGGGGTACGCGGGATAGGATGGGTGGGGTTACCTTCTTCTGCACTCGCCAAGTTTCCTCTGGCCCCATCTCTGAATTTAGTAGCCTCTATATACTGGCATAAAGCTACACAACAAATAAAACAACAGTATTAATGAAAGGCTGGCTCCAGAAGGGTAGCGCATCAATTGAATAGGTGGCATACAGAGCATAATGATTCTTTCAGTGGTTCTGTTCTAGAGATGTATAGAGACAGCCCTTCATGTCTCTGTCAGGTCGGTGGCCTATATTCATTCAGGCCGGCTTGCAGTGTGATAACAAACAGTTGTGTTGCTGTGTGTATATCATTATTCCATCTCTTCTGCAGGCCAAGTTAATCCATTTTGTATTCTCATAAAATAGTCACAACAGAAAAGAACAACAAACCTGTATGCAAATAAAATGATACATAAAGAAATAAACTTACACTCTCACAGTGATAGAATTTGGCATATTTTAGCTTATGAATATGTTTTAGCAAAAGGCATTACATATTTTTGTTAACAATGTACATTTCATTAACAAACAGTTAACCTCTGGAGAATTTAACTTTACCTGGACATAGTATTTCATGCAAGGATCATTTTCCAACATTTACATTTTTGCTAAATTAATTTTATACTAAGAAAACAATCAGTTTAACACAATTCTGAATCTGTGCATCCTTGTGTGAGGACAGAACTGTCTGATTCTCATAGTATGGAAAGACTTTCCCTTGAAATGCCTTTTGCTTTTCTCTTCATTGAATGTGATGTCAGCTATGCAGTATGCACCACAGTAAAACAAGCATGCTATGTTAACTCCCTTTTACTGCATATTCAATCACACAGACACAGGAGGAAAGTAGGAGGGAAAGATAGATGCTTTTTTATCTCTGTTGGCGTGGGTAGGAACTCCTACAGCCCTGCTGTCACAGACATCAGACCCAGCATGTTAATATTAAGCATGAGCTGTCTAGTAGGGTATACTCTCTCAGCGTTTCTAATTTCACCAGATCTGCTGCAAATCAATGTTGTTGTAGTAGCTGTTGTGCCACTGCCAAGATAGCCTCTCAGATGTCAGCAGGCCAGGGCTCCTTTCTCAAGTTCATTTTAGCCTTCGCTGTTTGAGCTGAGAAAAACTAAGCCAGGTCTAGCTTATCGTTCTATTTACATTACATGTAGACTACTATCACTGTGATAATGACACACAGGTGACAGATGATGACAGGTCCTTAAAATGACCTAAAGGCATTGATATACTATGTTGTGCGCAGTGTCACACACCAAAAATAGCAATCTACAAGCTCGCAATGCTTTGTAGATTTGCTATTGTTAGTTCACGCACAACACCAGTATTCATATATTCAGTATTAACTAAAAAATCACACCCGTGTGAACTGAGTGGTGCAAGGTCTTATATAGCCTGATCAGCTGTGGTCTGACGTAATGTCAGTGACCATAGTAACCGTGCTCATTTTTTTGGGTCCCACGTACAGGTACACACACGTACAGGTACACACATACATAGACACATAGATACAGACAAAGCTGGTTGTTAGAGTGGTTTGCACCACTCAAAAAAAACATCGTATGGATGCACCTGGGACGTATCCTCAGTGATGTATCCCAAGGTCATCAGGGTTTCGGGTCTCTCGAACATCATACCCCTCACTCAGGTGACCCAGCCGAGGTGACCAAGTCCCGACGTACGTCCCAGTAGCTACCCTCGATCAGTCCCATTAGGGCAAGACCAAGGCCACACAATCCGTTGCTCTGGAACTACTCTGCCAGGACTGGGAGAACCAGATTCTGGTGCGTGGAAGGACTAGGCTCTGTGTCTTGACTCCTGTCCGGGCCCCTCCTACGTCTCACCAGGTCCACTCCTGCTCTCACCAGGCCCAGGAATTCAGTTCAGTATAAAATCCAGCTTATGCATGTCTGCTGCGCCCTGAAAATTGTAATGACCTGTGCAGTGGTTGTTACAGAGATACTGTCCTGACTCCTAATCTTCATTAATGGAGGAGACAAATTACATTTTAACCAGAAATATCTATCGATGAACACAAAAGCGGAAGCATCCCTGTCTCTCTTTCCCCATTTCCTGTCTGCATACTGTATACTATCAATGAAAAAAATACATGGAGAATTTGAGACAGCAGTCAGATTGTGCACATAGAAATAAAAGTGTGAATGCACCAAAGATGCATTGCGTTTAATCATAATGATAAGCGTGAACAGGGTTATGTCTGTATACCTATGAAACAAATACATGACAAATAAACCCAACCTGAATATACTGTTATATTGGTGATTCTCATCTCATCTCATCTCTCATAAAGCTGCCTAGTAGTGCCTACGTATGAACACAATGCGCCATTGCATTCTAAAGCACTGTCGATCTGTTGATCGGTTGGTGTGTGTGTGTGTGTGTGCACTAAAGTACCCATTACGGGAATGACTCTCCATGGCCTATGCTGGCAATTTGTGTGTTTTTTTAATCCAGCAATGTCATGGTATTCGTGTGGAAAGAGCATTTATTAGAGGTGTTACTATTTTTATACTAAAAACAAAACTACTGTTTCCAAAGATTAATTATACAACTTCTGCTATCCTCAACTCCCTGAATAGTGAATAGACGTTGACACTCTCCTGTGTTAACTCAAACCGCAGTAGTGTCTATCGTTAATGAAGACAAGAAAGTATGGTATATATATACAGTAATACAGCGTTCAATTGTAGTATATGGCACTTAAGTTCAAGATGTCCCAGACAACAAATGACTAGTGGACAGTGGTCACTTCAAAATTCATTACGTTTTTGATTAAAATATTTTTCAATGACGGTTTAATACCTTGTCATGTGACAAAGTGAATGATCAACTATGAGTAAGTGAATATGAGAGCAAGTCAGTCAACTTCCAAACTGCTCTATTCATTAATTTACTGAAAGGGATTACGTATGAGTGCGTGGGAACCTCAAAGGATGTTTAGCATTTGAATAAAGCAGGCCTGTTTGCATGTACTTATGTGCCTCGGCTGCCTGTTGTCCAGTGTAGCCTGCAAGGCGGACTGTGTGTGACAGAAGCATCCAGGGGGCTGTGGATTGGGAGGTCATACATATGCTAATGAGACCCTAGTCTGCACTGAAACTGACTGTGTGCCCCAAATAGGGCTTAGCCATAAAGTTTGGAATGCGTCTCATTCATCACTGCACCCAATCTGCTGTATTACCTTTATGGCGCTTAAGGAATAGAAAGGTATACAAATACAAAGATGAGAATGACCAAGGTTCGCCAGAACCGGCCGTGCCCCCTGGCCGCATTCCTGGGGGTCTGGATGTTCCGGGGACCCCCCGGAGACCCCCACAAGGTAACTCTGTCATTTCTCGACTGTTTCGGACGTGGGGCAGCTCACGGGAACCGGCCCACCACCCTGAGTGCGTTCCTGACCCCCCTGGGAAGGAACCCCCACACAGAGTTGCACCACTCAGTTCACACTGGTGTGATTTTTCCATTATTTTTTGACGAGGTGAAAGCAAACTAGCAAAGCTCAAATCAAATTAATATAAGAAGGTTAAAGCAACCATGACAACTCTCCTGTGTATCCCATTCCCCACTGCACGTGATAAAGAAGAGAGCAAAGGAGGATCTGTTTATAAGTGCATTGAGTGTCGCGCCTTGTAAATATTCCATTCAGCCAAGACCGGTACATGCATCTGCTTCTGCTAAAACTCTGATGATTGTGTGTAAAAAACAAATGATCCGTTTGGTTCATTTTAAATGCACGCACGCTGAGGAGACGAGAAGAGACGAGACTCTTTTTTTCTCTCTCACACTCTAGTCGGACTCGGCGCCGCAATTTGAAAGAAATCTCGGAACGGGTCGGAATCGGACGAAATTGTCACGGATCCATTCGGGTTTGGTTTAAGTATTTGAAAATATTTTCGGAACGGGTCGGAATCGGTAAAATGTCACAGATTAATTTTGGATTTCGGAACAATTGTTTTGGACCTGTGATTGTGAAGAGCTCTACTACAAAGTACAGTACAGTACAGTACAGTACAGTACAGTACAGTACAGTACAGTACAGTACAGTACAGTACAGTACAGTACAGTACAGTACAGCACCAACAGCACCACTCACTTCAGACGGGTCTGATTTTTTTTTATAATCACTGTCATCATCATTAGATTATATTTTCATCAAGGTCGCCTCATCACTGTCCCCAGTTCTTGTTACAGTCACTGACCTAAAGATGACTTAACTGCCTTTAACATTTCTGCTTGTTCATTTGATAATTTCGAGAGATTCAGATGGGCCTCGGCCCTGGAGTACAAAGCAAAATGTTATTTCCTTTAATTATGGAGAACAGAACATTAATTTAACCCATCTACTAAAGAGGCCAAAAATGCCAAATATGCTGATAAATAGGCTCCAAATAAATCCTGTTTTCAGGTGCCTAAATTCAAAAGAAGGAACAATTTTCAGAAGTTTCTTACAGGATTTTAAGTATATAGAAATATTGGTATAGTCCGGGAACCGAAGGGTGATTTTTGGCTGAACGTGGTTTCGTCAGATAAAGTTTTTTTGTCAACTGATTCTTGTAGCTTGGCGTCACCTCTTAATAATTCCAGAGGGTGCCCAGTGATATCCCTTGGGCATTTTTTGTTATTAGCCCCTTAATGCCCGAAACACAAAATAATCCACCCAAGATAGAGTTTTATGGTATTTCATGCAAAATACTTGGTCTAAATGCATCAACTTTGATTTCTACAGTGTTTATGAATGTGGATATGCAATCCACATTGTATAAATGTCTAAAATGTATGATTAATGCATTATTTATGAATGCATATTATTAACCCCTTCATGCCTGAAAACCCCAACATGCCATAAAATATATCTTTTGAGAATGAGATTGTATGCACAATAATCAAGTCAAATGTATCAAATCTGCTTTCTACCATCTGTATTAGTGAAACTGTATAGCATATTTCTTTTCAGGTTGAAGATGGTGGCAACAACAGCCAAATCCAATTCAAATGATACACTCCAAAGTGTATGACCTAAATTATATCTATTCAATGGTCATCGTACTCCTGTCTAGTGACTGTGATGTTCATGTGGAGGACGCCCTTGCCTATGAGCTGGCACCAGTCTTAACTGCCATGTTCACAGAGGATGGAATGCAAATGTATATACCTTTATTGAAAGGATAAGCCCCTTGAGATGCATCATCTCATTTTAGAGGGGGTCCTCAACACAGATGAACAGTAATAATAAACAGCATCATCGAATAAGCAAGGTATAAATATGAACATGCATATTGGAAAAGAGGCAGCACTTCTGTGCAACTGTTTGTTGTAGAAAGACAAAGTCCAAGAAAGATTAAAAAAAAAAAAAAAGATTAGAAGCATGAGCACGGTGTTAGAAGATGAGTGAAAATCGATTCTTTAAATACATTGAAAAGAAGTGATTGGTCTAAGTAATTCAGAAAGCCAAGTCCACATTGAAGACATCACTTCGGGAGGAATGCTGCTGATGCAGATGTCACTGTCATTGATGATCAGACCTTTGGACCATCCAGCTGATGTCAACCACATACCTGTCTGACAGTCATGTCTACCTAATCTTCGAGATATAGGTCTACTGTGATTACAATATCAGGTCAGTCAGCAGAGATCCAGGGAGAGGGGTGTCAGCTAGAAATACCATGTCCTATCATGATATATCTCCTCCAATCACTGTAGCTACAAACAGCCGCCTTTTGAGGTCTGATTTCCACACTCCTCATTTTGTGCTATAGGCATTCCAGCAAGTGCCATCTGGACCTTCAGGTCCTGTTCCGTTAAGGAAACTATGGAGGAAACTAGACTACTAGTCTGGGAGAAAAGAATGGGAAAGGTCATGCATGTACTTCAAACCAGCTGCACTACCACCAACAGATTAATTGAGAATGTATAGATCCCCCACTTTTAAACATCTTTGTGGCAAAATGTTGATGGGCATCTTACACCAGCATGAGACCGAGAGTAGTTTGGATGGAAAAAGACAGATCTATCAGGCCACTGAGCCCTACCAATCTACCTAAAGACCTGCAGTAATAAGTGTAATAAAGTAATACAAGTAATATGTGTAATAAATATGCATTCATTAATAATGCATTCATCATAAATCTACTACATTGTTCCTATCCACATCCACAAACTCATGTAGAAAGCAAATTTGATGCATTTAGACCAAGTAATTAGCATGAAATACCATAAAACTTTATTTTCAGGGATTTGTTAGTATTTCAGGCATTAAGGGGTTAATAACTAAATTAAAAAGGGATATCACTGGGCACCCTCTTGAATTCGTGAGAAGTGACCCCAAGCTACAAGAATCAGTTGAGAAATAAACGTTATCTGACGAAACCACGTTCAGCCCCACGGCTCCCGGACTAGTATGCTATATGCCTGGAAATGGAATTGAGAGTCAACCCTCGATCCAACCTTTTGTAAAAAAATAAAAATAAAAGCAATAAATTCCTTCTTGAGCCGAAAATGTGTTTTAGGTGACAACCGAGTACATTTTTGAAACCCAATTTTCTGCTCAAGTCAAAGGTACTTTCCATCCACCAGGGAATGCACATCAAGTGATGATTTTTCTATCAGAACTTCTGAAACTCATAACACGCAGAAAGTGTGGCCTATAAAAGGTTATTTTCTCATAAAGTCTATCACTTCTGAGCTTAACATAAAGGAAACTGAGGCAAGCCTGTCCTGTAAACGGTGTGTGATGATAGATAGCATAGGCTACACAGCATGGCTGACCACATAAAAGCTGTTGTTCTTGCAAGAGTTTCCTTCAAAGAACTGAGGGTGGCTTGTCACAGGCTCAGTGCCAGAAGTGTGACACAATGATATCATCATCACCATCATCCGTTTTTACTCCTGGAGACTCCCTTCCAGGACAGGCTTCAGATGCACCTCCTCAGGAGACTTGGCCATAATAACCAAGGCATGTGCTCTAACCGCCGCTACACTAGGGCGGCCCTGACACCATGATGACAGAATTATGAACTATTGTCTGCATCCCATTCACAAAATGGTGAAACAAAGAATTTAAATCATAACCAAACTTTAGAGCTCTCCATTTGAAAATGAAGTATCTAAGTCAACCAATAACACTATCACACTGGCAATGTTAGATAGCCTACTGTCTATTTATTAGTGTTTAACCTTGCATCACCAGGCTTTCTGCAGTACATGCACACACGGACCATTTCTGTATCCACTCCAGAAAAGATATGCGGAATGCAAACTGCAAAGCAAATTGATCCCAGTCTACTGTTTGTTGAGGCAAATAAGACTTAGCCAAGTGCTTGGCGGATTGTCCTGTAATGCCCTTGGTTAAACTTTACTGTGGTTGAAGCTCAGTGAATGTACCTGTATGTGCAAGCCTCAACAACACTCTCACAACAATTTATCTCACAAAATCTTACCATGGAACAATTTAAATCAACAAATACAGATCAGAGCATGCTAAACACAATGGCATGACTCAAGTGCTGCTCAATCTTAAACTGTCATCTTTCTGTATGCATGTGAAGACTGGCATTAGCATTAGACTTTCTTACACAGCCAATATGTCTATGTCATAGTATCGGTATTATGTAACTATAACATCTTCGTCAGGCCTGACGAAGATGTTATAGTTCGATCAAAATGTTGTCCTTTTTTACTTGCACACTTCTAAATAAAGGCTTTAACTGTCTGAGTCTGCTCCAGTGCATATCTGAACAACTCAGTGGCAGGCAACGCACTACATCAAATCCTTGCCGATGCAATGAGTGCGCCAATTTTGAAGTCGGTGGGTCCAAATTTATGCAGTATGCACATGACCATACATGGGCATAGCGGATCTCTCATCTGATATGATATGCCTATATATGGACATATCAGGTTTGTTTATGGTTATGTCTGAGTCACAGTGACATGTCTATATATGGGCATATCAGGTTTGTCCATGGTTATGTCTGAGTCATAGAGACATGGCTGTGGTCCTGCCTATATATGGGCGCATTGGGTTTGTTTATGGTTGTCTGAATCAGAGGCCATGGTCTGCCCACCCTCCCATTAGCCAATTTTAATATAAGATGAAGTTAGTATAAATTGGGATTTAAATATCCAATGGTAATGGGTAGTTATTACAGCTTACAGCGTGGACAGCCATACTGTCAGTAATGTTAGCTCTGCTGACTGACAGCATGCTGAGGCAGCAGGAAGTTTGCTCTACCACATCATGCACTTTCCCACATAGAGCATGTGACTGATACAGCATGTGTTTGCAGACCAATGTGAATGGCATTGCACCAATTAGAGTACGTACAAGCACTTTCGGATGCAGAGGGTAAGTAGAAAAATATGCCATTATAAATCTCTTTGCTTAGTAGGTCACAACTCACAACCTCCCAATGACTTAAGAGAGAGGGTAAAATAGGCAAAATGTTTGCCTATTTTATTTTATTTTAATGACTCGGATAACCAGAAATAACATTTAAAGGTGTGTCCCTATCTGCTGGGTTTCCACATAGCAGCCCAGTACAACATCTCATGGCCTCGCACAGTTTTGCCCGACCTGGCACCCAAAATATCTCGTTTCCATAGCACGGTAGCTAGGGTCCTAGCTCTGGTCCATAGCCTTAATGCTCTTGCTGCCGTTGCATTAAGGCTATGGAACTGATTGGCTTCCTGCCTCGCATGAAATGCAGACCAGCCTCTCCTCTGTAGCGAAAATAAAAAATAATGTTTTACCTACTCACCAATAAAGTCGGGTTGTGTAATTAGAAAGCCTACTTTCCTTAGTGGACGCACTTTGATCCCCCCACCACACGTATAAATGCACTTTTTGGCCAGAAAGGGATTTTGTTTTTTAGTTAAAAAAATAATTTTAGTTACTTCACTGCGCCCTCTACCGATATTGCCAAGAGAAGATTTTACCTTTGGGTGAAAAAAAACAGTTTCTGGCCAAAAAGTGCATTTATACGTGTGGTGGGCTCAAAGTGCGTCCACTAAGGTAGGCTTTCTAATTACACAACCCGTCTTTGTATTGGTGAGTAGGTAAAACATTATTTTTATTTTCCCTACAGAGGAGAGGCTGGTCTGCATTTATGCAAGCCCCAGAAGTCGACAGTAACATAGCTCTAAATGCGACGGCATTAGAGCTATGGACCAGAGCTATTAGGGTCCCCTCTCAAATCCTTGGCCATGTAAGTATATAGGTGGAGGTCATTGCTTCTTGCTTAACAATGTAACAACAATGTAGTGCTATCAGTGCAAAATATCACTATAAATAATAAAACAATAAAACAAAAAAGCACAGGAAACTATATACATGTTCTGAAGTCAGTAGCAAGCAGTATTACACATCACCCTGTTTGGCATAGCTCAGACCACCCCTCTTTACTGATAAGCATGAAGTGATGCAGTGCCAGGCTAATGAAAGCTTAGCCAACCTGACTACCCTAACTTGCAGAGTCAAACCAGTAATCCATGGTGAGAAACATTTAACTACAATAAACTCTGACCGACGTCCACATTTTGGCCACATTTTCAAATTAACTTTTTGGCAGAGCATCATCAAGGTTAGGTTAGGGTTACATGCCTCTTTGATTGAAAAAGAAGAAATATAGACACACATTAAAATACAAATGCAAACGCTCATGTTATAAATCAATCTCAAGACCAAACTCAACATTCTAAATAAAACCCAGTCAATAGACGCTATGCACGCGCGCACACACACACACACACACACACACACACACACACACACACACACACACACACACACACACACACACACACACACACACACACACACACACACACACACACACACACACACACACACACACACACACACACACACACACACACACACACACACACACACACACCTATAGTCGCAGGTGTCATCGGCCTCTGTAATTTAATTCATGAATCTAGGACCATTATCCATCCCATTCTCTTTTGGACTGCTTCAGGACATCTGACAGTAGCCGATGCCTGTCCTACAGACTACAGTAACAGGTCACACATGGACCATTGATATGCACAAGTAGGCAGCTTTTGTAGCTTGTTTAAAGGTGTGATTGGGGCAGCCATCTATTGTTGTCGGAGAGCAGATTATTTTTCTCGCCTCCGTCTTTCAGCAGCTAGCCTGGGGAAGAGCTCCATTGACTGGGTCATCGCCCGAGTTGCACAACAGACACTACACTTCGACTTGGCGCGGCGTGAATCTGAGGAGACGTGTTCTAGTAGTGCACCGTACCATGCTGTACCTGCACGCACGTACGCGTGAAATAATTACTGGGCCCTCGCCGTGGTACCCCATGCTACAACCAAACGCCACTGGTACGTAGGCAGGCAGGCAGGAAGACAGATAGATACAGTAGATACTGTAGATAAACGTATACCAAGCTAATCAGATGTTTCAGTTCAGATTGGCACCAAAACTAATATAATACTATTACAGCAACATCTTGAAATCACAGTCAACTCAAGTTTAAATTCCTGTGTTAAGTTTATCAACTGTATCTCAGTTCTGATACCTTTACGTTTTGGAAACGATACTGCGAAAAGGGTTTTCGCCACTTTTTGTGGACAGCTCAACCCCATTTCAACCTGTGCAGGGATACCCTGCCACGCAACCTCATCTCGCAGTTATTAAAGCGTAGATATAGAGGTTACAAGCGGAGCTAACTCCCACAAGCTCAAATGTACAATGACTTACACAATGATTTTATCCCCCAGTTTAATCTAAACATTGCATTTAATATTGAAAAAGAGAGTAGCCAAGATTAGAAGAGTAATTTTCTACATCTGATTTTCTCATTAATGATGGCCTAAGACAGCGTTAGCCTTAGATGAAAGGCGTTCACAGTTACCTGTGAATGCAGTCGGCGACCCAACACTTACAAAAAGAAGTATGTCACCAAACCTGTTTTCTTGAACAAGACATACTGTAGCTGTGAGGATACCAGTTGCTGTGGTTATTTTCTGAGTAATAGTTATGTCTAGTCTTCGGAGTAAATACAATATTTTTTAGAACATGTAGGCTATTTTTAACATACCGGTAACGGTAACATCCTTCCCATCCTTCAAGGCTGGGCAAGCCATGGGCAATTTCCCCCTGTGAAGTGCACGTTGTATATATCCAGGTGTTTCACATGAAACTGCTCAACTGAAGCAAAAAAAGATCAATGCAGCCTTAAGTTTGGGACCATTTGCTGGTTGTGTGACATTTAGCTATTTTCATGATTGACAACCCATAACACATTGATCTAGAAATATGGTCATGAATCATGTCCTACAGTTCTCTCATTTAATCTTTATTTACCAATTTGAGACCAGAAATCTCTTTTTCTTTTAGCCTTTTTTTTCATTTAAAAAAAAAAAAATTGTTTAGCCTATAACTGGGAAATAACCCAATACCACTCAATGTAATATCTGACACTCTATCTTGTCAAGGTTGACAAGCAACATTGATAAGCAACTTTCATTCCATGCAGTAAAAATTACTCACAAAAACTGACAACCATTTAAATGAAGGCTACATCTGTAGGCCTACACTGCAGATTATTGTTATCAATCTTCAAAAATGATCAATTTTAAATAAAACTGATGAAAGAGAAGGAACTGCAAAATTTCCATCCCAGATTTCCAGCTCTCACAATATGCTACTATTCATATTTCCTATGAACAGTTATGACAGTTTTCTTCCATCTTAATTAGACCTAGTCCCAATGATGAGACACTTTTCTGGCTGCATGCATGACTACATTGTATCAACTATGGCATAGTAGTTACATTCTATCAACCATGGAATGGTAGCTGAGCACTCGCTAGTCGTAGCATCAATCAAAGGCCTAAAGATGAACATTGACAAAAACACATCACAATTTTACCAATATTCTTCCATATCCAAATCAGCAATACAAAACGAGTTGCACATGTCTGCATCACACATATATCTTAATGTTTATAACGGCGCTTTTAAGACGTACTACAACATGCTAACGTTGTAATCCTCTCGACCCATCATCCAGCTTTACACACACAGCAGGCTGAATAAACACATTGATTGTAGGCCTATAGGACAGTGTCCAATATGCCATATGCATATGAAGAAACGATGGTCAAATATATAAAAAGTTAGTTACTGAATAGATATTTTAAATTGAATGTCATCCTAGTGTGTGGACAGTGTGGATAACTGGATAATCGCAAGCAACATCCCCCCTTCGCAGGCAGCTACTTACCGGACAGTTCGTCGGGTTCCAGTCCGCTCTCTGTGTCCAGCCCGCAGATGACAAAATAATCTGCGAACCGACAGGAATTGGAGCTGAATCCGGTGGTCATTTTGAGACTGGTCCGGTGGCAGAACCCTTCGTATCCTCGGTCTTTCAATCGGGCGCATATTAAAGAATGTCGAGGTGTTGTCGCTCAGTAGCCATCATCACGGATGATGCTACGACGATGTGATCGCGGTGAAGAGACTCAAGAGAGCCTAGGAAAAAAAAATCAGAGTATGGCAGTCGAAATGCATTGTGGTCCTTCCAGTAGTCCGTAGTTCTTCACAGCTGTTTTCATCGGGGGCCTCGGATCCGATAGGCTACACAGGAAGAGCGTTCACCTACCTAAACATTGTGGTGGGCACCTCCCTTTTCTCTCTCCAAAAATGTAAATAAAGGATTTGGAAGATAGTAAATGTAAAGTAGCCTTTAGTAGGCCTACACGATTTGAACAGGCATTAAGATCATGATCAGATTCAGACTTACATTTACCGAGGGACCTTTCAACTGTATGCCCAGGTTGCAGGTTTTGTTACTTTTGTAGCAATGTAGCAATTAGTAGACCACCTGACCAACATGGGTTCTATGATATACTTACAAGTAAGACGCGTAAACGCGGGAAGCGAACGAAGTGTTGTGGCAGTCTGACACACACATGTACACACACACACACACACAAACACTCTGTATGTTCCAATTTCAGTTCGTATTGGTTTGCTCCCAATCTTTTGCCCTCTGGTGGTGGGCGGGTGGTGTTACAGCGTGACACACACACAGACAGACAGTTTTGGCCAGCTTCTATAGTTAGTGCTCACTTCGTTCGCAATCACTTCGTTCGCAATAATACAGACATGCAACGTAAGGAAGCACCTGGCTGTGTTCAAGTCATTCAGTAGGTTCTGTGATCTGCATAGTGTCAGTCAGCCATTGGACAAATCCAGGATCTCCAAGAAAGGTGTTATATGCGGGCTTAGCAATCATTTTATGAATTTCTGTACCCGTAAAAAAATAAAACTAAAGTCCGGCTGTCACAAAATCAATCATCAAGTCATATCTAGGGACCTCAAAACCTACTCTAGCGAGGCCTTTAACATTGAACTGGAGAATCTGGATTGGTCCGATGAGCTCAGGAGCACACTAGTCGAAGAAGCATGGCTTGGCTTCAAAACCAAATTTACATCAGTAGGCCTACTAAACAACATGGCTCCTTTGAGAACCATCAGGGTCAAAACCCCCTCAGAGCCATTTGGACATACGGACTGCAATGAAAGCCAGAGAAAATGCTCTGAACTTCTTAAATGCAAGTCCAAGCTAGCCAAGCGCTTTGACAGTGATCTCCAAACACAACTGGGCATCCTAAAAACCCAACGAAACAAGCTAAGAAACATTGTAACTACCATGACCAAATCCGCAAAAAGTAACTTTATCAATGATAAAGCAGAGGAAAACAAAAACAATCCTTGGGAGCTCTGGAAGCTACTAAACAACCAAATAGGCTGCGGTCAGAAACTAAAAACTAGGTTTACAAACAAATCAAACGACACCCTCATCACTGACAAGCTTGATGTAGCCAACTACTAAACATCTTCTTTAAAAACATTGCAAGCTGGTTAACAAACTGCCCTCCCACTCTGGGCGTTTTGGTGTAGAGCACATGACATCAAAGCCTTCTACAAAAACCTAGGTGTTTGTTAAAATGATTTTAAACTGACAATGGTAACAACTGAGGAGGTACTTAAAAAACTGAGTGCCGTTCAACCCCACAAGGCCACTGGCCATGACAATATTCCCTCCAAATTTCTCAGAGACTCAGCCATCTGTATAGCTCCAATCATCACCCACATAATAAACCTCTCCATCAAACGGGGACAGGTCCCCCAAGATTTCAAACTGGCCAAAGTAACTCCCCTGCACAAGAAAGGGCGCAAATTAGACCCCGGCAACTACCGCCCTATTTCTATAGAGGGTATGCGCGTGACATCATCATCATACCAGGAAGTTCTGCGGAAATGCCTACTACTGAGTGGAAAAAGACTACTTTCTGGCCTTGACAGCCCATACATCCAAACAGAAAAGTCATTTTTGATTGCATTAAATTACTTTAATCAACATTAAATTCACTTTGTCACTCACTTTGCCACTCGATCTGCCATTCACTTTATGCATGCGCATACCCTCCATTCTAAAATGTCTATGAACAGGTTGAAAAGTATCTTTCCACAAAAAAAATAATGTACAAATTCCAATCTGGCTTCAGAACATCCCACTCCACTGACACATGCCTTCTCTATTTGAGCGACCACATCAAACACGAGGTGGATGCTGGCAAACACTGCGGCATGGTCATGCTGCAGGACCTCAAAGGCTTTTGACACCGTGAACCACTCCATACTGGTTAACAAGCTAAAAGCAATTGGTTTTGATAGCACATCAGTGAGCTGGATGCAATCATACCTGGAGGGGAGAGAACAGATGGTGGAGGTGAACGGAACACTGTCCCCCCCCTCCCAGTGAGCTGTGGCGTTCCACAAGGAAGCATACTAGGGACTTTACTGTTCCTAATGTTTCTGTTCACAGATGACTCTGCACTTATAGGAACAAACACTTATAGGAATGATTGCTATGGGAATATAGAGCTATTCTTAATCTACACGTATTTCAGCATTTGAGTAAACAGCATGTGCTGTATTGACGATATGCACACGGCTGCCATCTTTCCAGCAAGGTGCTAACTAGGTGCAACTTCCCATAGACAGCCCATTCATCAAAACAGAAAAGTCCTATCCACAGGCATACGTACCAGCATGGTGATGGGCCCCGGTGCAAATATTTAGTTTAGGCCCCCAACGCACAGAGACACAAATAGCCTGTATCGTGGGATGGAGGATCGCGTGTCAGCATGTAGATCGTCTACTTTCGCCATTTGATTTGTCCTAATATTAGTGCTAAATAACACTTTAACTCACTGCCAGACCGGGCGCTTCAGCTCTGAGCAGATCCACATGGGCACGCATGCAACTTAAGGACTCACACAGGTTTTTGGCAGAGAAAATTGGATTTCTCCTTCCTTCATGGGCCCCCATGGCGCCTGGGCCCCGTTGCGCTGCTCTGGTTGCACTGTCGATATTTACGCCACTGGTCCTATCTAATTAAATCACATCAAACTCACCAACATTGCAGCTGTACGAAAAAGTAAGACTATATAGTAATATAGTAAGACTAGCTGTCTTACTATCTGCAAAGCGTTTGTTTCATAAAAATCCACCGTAGACATGTTATGAGCTACGTTCTGTCAAGAAATTCCATGCAGATGATTATTGATTATGATACAAGTGTCAGAGTTTGGACGCACTCGTTATCAATAAAGCAACCTCCTGCTGCCTCCTGCATTATGATCAAATTCAAAACAGGTGGTACACATGGGTTGTTGAGTGAGTCAACGAGCACTTCCAAACTCCAGCACTTAGAAAAAAATCATCTGGATTTTTATTAAACAAACACATTGCAGATAGAGGATAATTCAAGCTTTCCGTACAACTGCAATGTTGGTGAGTTTGTTATTTAATACAATTAGATAGGACTGTTTGGATGAATGGGCTGTCTATGGGAAGTTGCACCTAGTTATCACCTTGCTGGCAAGATGGCAGCCGTGTGCATATCGTCAATAGTAGGCCATAGATGCACAGTTTGCACAGTCACATTGATGGCTGCTGGAAGTCAACCCTTTTACAGAATTGCCACTAGGCGGTGCTAATGCCTAATTTATACTTCGAGACTATGAACATCATTACTGTAATAAACATGACTGCAACACATTTCAATTTGTAAACTTAAAAGTCGAAGTTCAACGCAGAGTTACATCAGTTACAAATAAAATGACAAAGTAGTATGCAACTTAGCAATTCAGTCAACATTAATATTCCACTGATTGATATTCCACAGAAGTCACAAGCAGCTCAACAAAAAGGACTACCCCCTAACCTCACACTGGCTTATCTATTGTCCCACACTTGTAGAATCAAGTTTTGCAAAACCAGTACAAAGTTAAAATTAATTTGGTCTACACACACACACACACACACACACACACAGTATAGTTGACCGGGGAGTTCTAGGGCTCTATACCGTTTTCTCTCTGCACCAAATCTTGTTGAAATGTTTTGAGAAAAACACTGTTCTTCCTGACTGGTAAAATGTGATTTATTTATGAATTAGCCATTTGAAGATAGATTGACAACTGTATTATGTAAGATGTTATGTTTAATGGTTTAATACATATAAAAAATAAAGCAAATTTCAGTACATAGTTCAGAAATTTACATTAAACTGTATTTGTAAACACAGATCATACTGCAGTACATCACTATTCTGTACAACCTAATACTGTGTTTTCACACACACAGTGCCATTACAAAGAATTATCCCACAGCAGTGTGCAGCAAAAACAAAATAGTTAACTTGACAGAGCCCTGTGGTAATACAAATATTTTCATTCAGACTGAAAGTAAACAAGAGATAATGAAAATCCCACAAGATGACCAAGATTAAACATTTACTCTGATGTTTAAGCGGGGTTGCGGGGGGAACTCGTCTTAGCAAATTTTGTGAATGATACATTCTTGAAAGTTGACTGCATTAATAAGTAATCTTTCTAGCTCCCATTCAAACATTGAGAAATACAAGCAGCATGAACAGTAGGCCTAAAATATCAGTCTTGAAATGTATCACCATAAACTGCTGCGTGCTACAATACACATGTACTCTAGCAACTGTTGCATTATCCTTCAACACGAAAAAACATTTGGAAGAAAAGATGGAAACAGTAAATGTGCCTTTTTGTGCGCATAAGAAATCCTTGGGTTATAAAAGCTGTTTTACTGAATATGCAGTGTATGTGCATGCATGTTAAAAAAACAGCCAAGAAATAGACAATGGCAAAATTACTGAAAACTTGGGATATATGAATGTGTATGGGAAATCACAGAATAGACCAATAAAAACAATGATTACAGTAGGACAGTGATTCTGTTCCTGAATGAAGATGTTAAATTGATACTACAAATACAGTAAGACAGAAACAGAACATGTTATACACAAACTGCTTCAAAACAAATGTGCAAGATCTTCAATGATCAGTATTCAGAAAGCCCAAACCGCACCAATGTAACTAGTCGCAACAAACTCATTTGAAGATCAACCGCAAGTTGCATATTGCGAGGAGTTGCATGGCTAATCATTGGTGTGGTTTGACTTTAAGACTTGTCCGTGTGTAACATTCACTGCATCAAACTCTTTTACATTGCATGTCTATTGATCAGCAACAATAAGTTAACCTTGTACACGAAATAAAAATACAAAATAAATTATACATTAAAGCAAATTCAGTAAGCATTTTTCATATGGGACAAAATCAATCAACGGTAAAGCTACAATAGGTCAGTTTTCTGGCATCCAATCTGGTCTGCTTCAAATAACTTATATTACCAATAGGTGTGTCATCACATCAGGGTTGTAATTTCTCACCGGAATGGAAGATCAGACCACTTCCAACCATTGCAATAGTTAAATTTCATCAAAATTGCCCTATTGGTTAAAATAACATGCTATTCATTAAAATAAGTCCCAATTTGTAGCTTTACAAACCCAAGCCAAAGTTATTCCTCCGAATGGTATAGTTAGCACTGTCAGTCTCCAACTCACAATCTCTCTGAGGATTAGTCTTTTAGCTATATACCTCACAATCAGTTGGCAGTCATATAAACTATAAAGGACACTGGTGGATCATCCACTAAATGGAGTTAACTTGCTCTTTCACACTGGCATAGTATACAATAGCATAGGCTGGAGAGGGATTTACAAAACAGACATGCAGTCACACCACAAATACAACTACAAAACCAAGCATACCAGCAGGCTAGTACATTTGTTTGGCTTATCAATGCCCCATCTACATTTCCTTGATTTAGCATCAGGAAAGGCTGGTTTTCATAAAACAAACAATTTTAACATTACTGATTCACGTTACTCCTTTCCTGAATTCATCAGCATGCCTCTCAATGGACAGAAGTTGATGTATTCAGGAAATGGACAATTTTAATTAAATCTTACACACATCCTAGTTCTCCAACCTTTCATGTATCGCTTTATGTAGACACTATTTAAAATTTGTGACAAGGGATGGGGGTGACAGGATACATTTTTTTCAGGACCTATTTGTTCTGTCTCGAAGCCTGCGACAAAAATAATATTTGATACGAGTTCTTCCTTTGTTTCTTCTCTACAATTTGTACAGATTTTACGCATGTCAAATTTGTGGAACTGGCCACACCTGCCCAAGTATCATTAATCATCAGTTAAGACTTGGAAATTATTATATCACTTTTTGTGATATAAATATACTGCAGAGGGGAAATGTGATGGGTTGGATTTTTTTTATTGCATCTCCGATATGCCTAAAAGGCACAAATGTTGTCATAGTATCTCTAGCAAGTTTGGGGGGGGTGGGGGGGTTGGTGAGTCTTGCACAATGTGTTGCAATGGGTTGTTAACTACCGTCCGTTATAATATTTACTGAAGTGCCCAGAACAAAGCAGTAGTGAGATAGCAGCGAGAGATCAACCTGAGAGCGGCTGTCCAACAGATAGATAATGGTCACCTACATTATATATCAAGTAAATAAAACGCCTTTCCATGCAGATGGGCATCGCAGACCACTAGGCAATTGGGCTTGGACCTTCAGTGATCCTCAGACCACAGGTCTGAGGAACCCCCACCTGGGTTACAAATGGCTGTACCAAATCAGAGTGCTCAATATCAGCAACAGCGCAACCCTCTTCCGAGGAAGCCCCTGCCTGCCGAGAGAGGCAGTGGTTCAGGTCTGCAGGTTTAGTTTTCCCTGTCACAATTGCAATTAAGCCACTGTATAAATTTGCCAAGACAGGCATGAGCATCAAACTAAAAACAACTTAAATCCACTTTCAACCTACTACTTTGAGTTATTGCTTTTGAGACACCATAAAAAGGCTAAAATATAACAAGCATGGTAAAATAAATAAATTAAAATTATAAATGTATATTATTTATATTATAAATTAATCTAGGATAAATTGTTTTGATACTGTATGCTGCTTCTAAATCACTTGTGGCAGACAATCTGATTTTAACACTTAGGTCAGGTGACATTTTTAACCACAAGAGGTGAGATATGCGATTCCCAATTAAACGCAGGCAATAGAGCAATTCTTTGCATTAGAGATTCACAATATAATCGGTAGTGTAACCTGAATCGTCCATATCGGCTATAAAAATACCATATCGGTATTGGATTGGTCTCAAAATAATCCAGATTTTCACCAATATTGATGATGCAATAATAATGTGGCCGTCAATGGCTAAATTCTACATTTAATTTGTATACTCATCTCATTCAGGAAAAACAGTATATTTATTGATTGAATACTTTAATAACACTTTGGGCCAAGCTCCTATAGGGCCTAGGCTTGTTTCCATTGTGGTCCTCTGTATAATATCAGAATCGGTATCGGCACGTATGTCCCTGCAAATAATCGGAGATCGGATATCTGTCATAATCATGCACCCCTACTTTGCATTAAAGCAAGTAAAAGAATGTGCTACTTGAAAAATGCAACTAGCAGCATATTTATCTTGGTGACCACCAATATCAAACCCTATAAACAGTGTCTGTTTAATTAATAATTTTAGATATATTTTCTTCTATTTACAAGATGTGCCACAATACTATATAAATATAAAAAACAACAAAAACAA
Source organism: Electrona antarctica (assembly GCF_951216825.1). Lineage (NCBI taxonomy): Eukaryota > Metazoa > Chordata > Actinopteri > Myctophiformes > Myctophidae > Electrona > Electrona antarctica. The sequence goes on along the minus strand of NC_136808.1, from coordinate 17,617,207 downwards.
GCAAGGAGAGGCCGGCTTATACTGTACTTGGTGACAGTCATGAGGATCTGACCACATACATTTTGGATGCAGGAGTGCTCAATTTGCCAGTGGTCACAGATTCCGTCTGCTGTATCATCAGCAGCTGTTTGTGATAATAAGGCAAGACAAAGCAATTTGAGTGACAGCTGCATGTACTGTTCCTGAGCCAAGGACAGGGGAGGAGGGATCAGCCGGACAGATGAGGTGCTCAGCGGTCTGATGATTCTACTCTAATTTCTGCTGCAGTTTTCTCTGGAAAAGGACAGGCAGTATGGAGAGCACCGCTAGTACGCCCAACACGAGCAGTGAGTTCCAGGACACTGCCTCCCCAGCAGTGGTCAGTTTGTATAGTGTTGTACCTGCGTTGATTGCCACAAAGGATGGTGGCGCAACTCCTGCAAACAGCCAGTAGGAACACAGTGATGTAATGACACAAACAATACTCCCACAAAGATGAAATTGTAGGAAATGACTTGACTGAGAGAAACGCAGAACCAAATACTGGACTTACCAAAGAAGGTTCCAAGGAAGAAGACCTTGAGAGGCACATTTATCACAGGTGAGGTGATGTTGATGAACCAGTTGGGGAGAAAAGGCGTTATTCTCAGGAAGATTATGTAATTGATTAGATGACCTCTATGCTTCTCAACCTAGAAAAAAGGGGGGAAAAAATTGTAAACATTCGAAAGGAGCAATATCTATAATATCATATTCAGAGGAAATTATGACAAAGGGATCTTAATATTGCAGCAATTGTTCCAGTACTTTCAATTTTCCATCAACGGTTTTACCTGCTGAGACCATTTGTGTGCTCTCTCTGTGAGGTATTTGTAGACCACAGGTCTCCCCACCAGGTATGACAGCAGATAGCAGAAGGAGGCACCTAGTCCAGAGCACTAACAAAACAACACACAATGACTGACTGAAGGACAACATACGATACAACTTTGTCAGCTTGCACTGAAATTTGTTTTGCTTCCATGACGTCACCGTTCAAGATACAGACAAGACATACACAAGACATTACAAAAGATACATTACAGGACACAAATCACAGAAGCAGACAGGAACAAGAATAGAACATATCCTTTGGTTTACCGATTTTGGTTTAAAAGCAGAACAAACTGGTGTACAAAAGAGTTCTTTAGCCTGTTTTTCTTATATTTAGGGACTCTAAACCGCCTCATGGAGGGCAACATGAAGCCTTTTTGTTGCACACTTGATTGATTGAATATTTTATTAAACATATAAATGCAAACGGCACAATGTACAGTCAGGCATTTTGCCCAAAAGGATTTCACCGAAGAAAGACCTTGCGGTCTTGTTTCCATTCGGGTCCCATACACTCACACACACAATCATGACATGAATAATAATTTAAAACAGTAACAATTGATATAATAATTTAAAACATTAATAACATTTCTCTAAACATGAAATATACAGTATGTACAGGTTGGGGCTGAAGTAAATCGGAGGGGGATAATCAGGTTACAGAGGTGGAGGCGATCACCTCTCCCTTTGACCTGCTGACATGTGAATTCTTAGGCCTGTCTTGAAGGAAGCCAGTGATTTGCTTGTTTTGAGGGAAGGGGGAGGGCATTCCACACCTGAGTAGCAGTGCTGTGGAAGGTGAATTTGCCCATATTTGTTTTATAAATGGGTGGCACCAGATCGTTGTTCACGCTCCCTCTAGTATTGTGGCTGTTGCTCACTTTTTTTTTAAAGTAATTAGTCAAGTAAGGTGGGTACTGAGGGCATGGAGGCATGTGTCAGTGGAGTGTGATGTTCTGAAACCAGATTGGAATTCGAACAGCAGATTGCACTCGCTTAGGTAGCTGCTAATTTGTTCGTAAATTAGTCTCTCTATGACGTAACAGGGGGATTACTCGCGCCATTTTAAGTTCCTGGGGAACATGGCTTTGACCGATGAATAGATTTGAAATGTGGGTTATTATAAGAGCTATAGACAGCAGCTCTGAGGAATCTGGTTGGTAGATTGTCATGACCGGTGGCCTTGTTTGGCTGAAGGGCGATTCGTTTTTTAGCACCTCTTCATTTTTTTTGTGTCCAGTGCTGAAAACAGCCGATACCGGAGGCTGAATCTACAAATGACTTTTTCAAAAATGTAAAATTAAACAAAAAAACAGAGCTTGTATATCTGCTATTTTTGAATAACCAATCCAACACTAAAATTTAAGGACACAGATACTTTCCCAGTTTTAATGGGTTAAGGCTCAAAGTCCAATGTGCTTCAGCCAGTTAAAGGTAGAAGGTTCTGTGCTCAACAGGGACAACTTCAATAAGTTGGGCACAAATTACTGGCGCACACGACTGGGTCTACACATTTTATTATTTTGCAGGGGTGACCCACTAGGGCAGGGGTCGGCAACCCAAGATGTTGAAAGAGCCATTTTCGACCAAAAATAAATTCAAAATCCATCTGGAGCCGCAAAAGAAATTACGCATTATCATCTGCCGGGTTGCAATGAAACTAGCAGCAGTGGTGGAGTTTGAAGATGTGATCCACTTTTTAAAAGATTGTTTGCTCTCTTCTACTTTCTTCAGCAGTTCTGCAACAGCACTCTCTCATTCCCAGCTGGATGGAGAGCTGCAAATTTAGAATGCTTTCCCTGGAAATGTCTTTCAACGTTACTTTTGTTGTTGTTCGATAGCTTCTCACTGCAGATTAAACATACAGGCAGTCAATCTGCATTCCCTGTAGAAGCCATAGTAGCATAGCAGGCAGCAGCCTCACACACCCACCAGTTTGTTTATAATAGACACCTGGCTGGCACGGCCTGACCTGACGGTGTGTCGCATGCTATGGCGCAAATTTTAGTTGACATGTGTTGAAACTTTTTTTATTCTACACATTTTTACAAAATTGGAAAACTTAAGAGTGTTTGTCACTTTTGGCCTCCTACAGAAACCATAAATGAAAAATAAAAATGTGAATAAATAACATTATACATTCATCGATTTTTTTTGGAATGCTACAGGGAGCCACTAGTGACTTAGGCTAGGGCTAGGCTTAACTCTGTTCGGACATTGGCGTTATGTGATGTCCACAAGGTGGTCACATATTTCTGGAGGTCACAAATTTCACCACCATGCTGGAGGACGGAGGAGGCAGAAATTTGGAACCTTGACTTCTGGCTGTTAGCTTGTGCTTAGTCTCTCAAGATAGACTGTTGACTCAAATTCAAAGGAAAAGAGGGCTCCGATAATTTTTTGACGATGGGTTCTCAGATTGGCTTGTGCTAGACAAAGGATATTGAAATAATATATATAGGTGACAGTCAGTGTTTTTCTTTTCATGTGAACTTATATATATATATATATATTTTTTTTAAAGATATTTTTTTTGCGGCTTACGCCTTTTATTGGTTTTTGAAGGGACAGACAGTAGGCTGACAGGAAACGGGAGAGAGATGGGGGAAGACATGCAGTAAAGGCCGTGTCGGGCTCGGGAGTCGAACCCGCGGCACACTGCGACTGGATTACCAGTCGGGTGCCCAGACGGTTACGCCACCGCCTGGGCCTGAACTTATATTTTTAATTGAAAAATATGAGGGCTATATTTATATTAGAATTAAATTATTTGTGTTATGAGCCATTGCGGATCACAATTATACACGATACAAGTAACAACTGCAACGCACCAAAAAGAGTATGCTTTGCCATTCTAGGCGGGAAACCCCTTTGATGTTTTAAGCATTATGTTATACTTTAGCTGTTGAAAAATAGCAGATGTACAAGCTCATAGCACAGCTCCGGGTGCCGTGCTATGAGCTTGTAGATCTGCTATTTTTTGAAAAATCGTGAAAATGTGGCGCAAATCTTTGAATATATATTCTTTCAGAGCAAACGTTTTTAACTCAAATCTTTGCTTCTGGCGGGCTCCCTGGAACAACATATTTTCAGATGGGAGAGATTACATATCATTTTTGGGGTCCACCTTGACATGAAATAGTTTGGAAACCAGACAGAAAACTGTCATGATTTAGAAGGCATTTGTAGAATCAAGCTCAGGTCTAAAATCACTCATACATACAGTACATATTTTCTCTGCTGTCCATAGTACTCACCAAGCAAACTAAGAAAAGGGCTAGAGGGAAAGGATAGAGATACCCTGACAGGATACTGAGGAAGATAGATCCAGGAATGGCAAATGTCTGAAGACTGACATAGAAATGTTAAGGTGAATAATCAGCATGGTAATCTGTAGAATTATCATTTTCCAGTGTGTTCATGATTTGCGCACCATCTATGGAACAAATATAGAACCACTGGCTGACTAATGAATACTTCCAGGGTGATAATTTAACATTACAGATGTGATATTTCCTAGCTGCCAGCAATGAGGCAAAAGTAGGGTTTTACATTTTATTTCATAATAATTATGTTGAAAAATTAATTTAAAAAGCCTGAAAAAGCCTTTTGTGATGATGAAGGCTGCATATTCCATTAGTGTTTTCTGGAGAAGCTTTCAAAAAGGTCAACAACTTGCATCCCTTTGTTTTGGAATAAAGAGGCATTGCTTTTTCAAATTCAGTGTTTATATGCCTTTGTCAGAATGGACAAAATTAATATATATATTTCTTAATACAGAATGCGGCCATACCAGCAATCAATTATTACAGAAATGTAATATTGTAGCATCCACATTCTGGGGCGCACAAGATCGGTTCTTGAGTTATGGTGTAGAATAGATGGAAATAGTTGGAAAAAGTGGTCCAAGTACACAGCCAACTCAGGTCCAGTTTACTAAGTCTAGAGCGTTTAACTCACTAACATAGATTACCAAGGGGAAACATTGCTAAAGCAAAAAATCCAGTTTACCATTTCTCTGTCCAATGGTCCTTATATTTGCTTTGCTTAAAGGATACAATATATATGTTGTGAAGTAGGCCATCAGCACTTGGGTGTAGTAAGTGTCTTTGTATTTGGAAAGGACTGTTCCCAGTGCTTTGGCATCATCCATGTCTCTGGGGATCTTAATCTTCTCCATTTCATCACTGAAAAATCAAATAATCTTTGATCAATTATTTTGTTCTCAGTTTACCTTCAGTTACAATGGTAAAACCTTTTCAATCGTTTTGCAAAAAACTAAAACAAACATTTCAGTGTCATTGCCATTAGCGTTTACAATAATATGCTGTCTTGCAGTTTAAATTTAGAAATCATTCTCAAAAGTGGAAATAAAAACGGATACAACTTGAAACATCTGTTGATGCTGCATCAAACATTAAGTACTGTATAAAGCTGTGTTATTATTTGGATATAATGGTCAACTGGACCAACAAAAGCACAAAGAACTAACCTTAAGAATGGTATCATGGAAGGGGGGAAAATCCTCAACAGACAATATCTTTATCACACATGCCAAACACCGATCATGAGCTGCTGTCTCTTACGCTACACTTTAATAACGGGAGAACAGAGGCGACTCTGGGCAATACAAATTTCCTAGTGGACGTTCCTGCTGTCATTACCGTATGTCCTCGCTTTGAAGCGCATGTAAAATGAGTACCGTAAATGACGCTGCTCCGGTCCAGTAAACTGTGAAACTAGGAACCAAATTTCTGTGGATGTTCCGCGTGGAGGTTAAACAAAGCAACACATGAATTAATTGGCTATCGCCGGACAATGTCGCCCAAAAGATAAAAAATGTTCATGTTTTTGAACAACATTCCTCCACCCTCAAGCTTGTGCTGTAAACATTCCGGAAAGCCTGGGGCTTTGTTGTTGTTAAGCATTGCATTTACCCATTTTAATTTAAAACAATCAAGATTCCATTAAGTAACTTACTCATTTAGCTCTGGGAAGTTCCTGTAGACCAGAAACATTACTGAGGCAGAGCAGGTAAAGATAGCCAGTAGAATGAGGAGAGCCCGACGTGTTGAACCCGCTACATTATTCTGCGTCCCTGTGGGGAGAATATCATTTAGACATTTTTCCTATCTGGAGTGGACTTAGCGCAGTCACGATTATGACACTTATCATACAAATAATTGTGATTAACGATTTAACCACTTCAATCCGGGACAGCATCTGTGTCATTATCGGCCTCAGATCTAAATTGTGTTTTTGGTAAATGGTAAATTGTGCATTTATATAGCGCCTTTACATAGATTGTGCATTACATTCACCCATTCACACACATTCATACACCGATGCCGGAGGAAACCATGCAAGGTACCATCCTGCACATCAGGAGCAATTAGGGGTTCAGTGTCTTGCTCAAGGACACTTCGACACCAACTCTGGGGGAGCCCAGGTTCGAACTGGCAACCTTGCGGTTGCCATCCAGCCACTCTACCCCTGAGCCACCGCCGCCCCTGGCATTGAACATAGTCAGTCTCATGAAGAGTTTGAGTTTTTACTTTTTACCATTCTTGGTCGATAATGCTACTCCGGGGTGGGAATCTTTGAATCACTGTAAAGTGGTAGGAAAATGAATTGAGCACGGCACTGTTTGGGGTGATTCCCCCTACAATGTTGCTCTCTTCCTTGGAGGCAGCCTTTATAGCCTTCGTTACCCTATTTAATAGCTAGACGTTTGATATTGCTTAGGTGGAAATCTACCACCTAAGCCCATCACAAACTTTGTGGAAAAAGGATATACTTAACTATGTCAAATTGGAAAGAATCAGATGCTTGTTGGGACGCTCCCTAAAATAAAGGGACGCTTTTTTAAATATTTTCTTGAGCTGAACCGCCCTGATATTTCTGACTGATTACCACTCATAATGAACGGTAGCATTTCAGATGGCGGATCGACTAGTAGTAATCGTATAACTTGCGCCCGGTAGAGCGCGACCCTCAATCACCCATTGGAATGTACTTAAATGTACTTAAATGCATGCCTTTCATTCAGCCTTTGTATCCTACTCGTCTACTGGCAGGTATATCTCTTTGAAAACCTTTAGTGCTACGATTGTGCGCGGGGGGACGACAATTAACATATCTTGCCTGCCCAAAATGTAATTCCTGGAAACGCCACTGGCAAGCAGCCAGTTAGTATTGTGTAATGTGTTGTAACTTTTGCATCACTAATTACAAATGTCTAAACGGAACATGATACTTCCCCAAGAGGAGATGGATTTGATGCAGGCCATAATTTATATAGTTTCACACATATCTATGTGTATAGACATGTAATACTATAATTACAAATTAATTTAAATGCACACACCCTTCCTGTAAGGCTGTAACTAATAACAGAACTTCATACTGTAACAACTTCATGCTAGTCTTCTCACTAGTCAGTCCTATAAATACACTATTGAAAATCATGCCAAATAGAAATTAATACTTTTGGCTTCCTGAGCAAAAGAAAAACAGCTGCTATGCACATGCACAGTTGCTTGCGCACACACACACACACACACACACACACACACACACACACACACACACACACACGTAAGGTTAATCGAGCAGCTCTACTCTACAATTCTTTTTGGAGGTGGGCAATGATTTAGCTCGGGAACCGGCCTGGAACCCACCCAAGGGCCCCTGGACCGCACTTTGAGAAGCACTGGTCTCAGCAGCAGCTCACGAGAAGACTCGTCTAGGCTCTAGGGCAGGGTACCTACGACCCGGAAGAAATGTTTTATATTTGACCTATTCTCTAACGTCGTATCGCAACTTTGACATGACGGTTACGGGTAGTGAGAAAGTATTTCCTCCGAGTCTCGCCTTGTATCAAGACTATCATAGTCAGATATATATTTTTAAACTTTTGCTTTCGTATGATACGAAAGTAACAAAAGTCAGACTCGGCTGTGCTGATCGAGACAGGGTCACATATGCAGCTATTTAGTAAAACTTGTACTTCAATGTGTTTTGGCTGAAATTGCCTATCTAGAAGCTCACGTAAAGCTCTGTGACAGTGACACCACACCACCGTAAAATATACAAATCTGGCGATATTATATCAAAGAGTACCCAGGCTCTGGATCTACCTTCCCAACGCTAACCGGCGGCTATGCTACCGTTAGCTCCCGTCGTTCATTTACCTTTCGGTTCTTCATGTGTCTCGTCGGGATTCGCCTCTTCGTGTGGTGAAGACAGCAGGCATTCTCCCTCTCGTTTTTCTCTCCGTTTCTTGGCCATTTTAGAGCTAGAATTTGTTAAAAAATTGCTAAAACCACCGAACCTGTCCCGTGGTTAGTCCTCCTGTTAGCTTTGTGGACTGTGGTGACAGAGAATAACCTTTGACCCGGCAGCAGCATCATCAAGCACAGTTCTTTCCCCTACGTTTTTCCCTACAGCGGCTCCTGGAGTAAACACAATGAATTTCCTCGCACAGGAAATAATTATGACATGGAAAATAAAATTATGTTGTTTTTCAAACTGTTTAAAAATCGTTATTCGTATTAATCTTGTTTAATTAATCTGAGAATAGTATTGATTTGGTTATCACTCATGAAACTATGAGAAAATATTAAATATTGATGCAGAAACATGTGAGACGAGTAAAGATATTCCTATAAAACAATCCCCAATATTGTACAGGATACAGATGCCAAGTTTGCCAACTCAACATTAAATTGGTTGTTTTTTGTAGTTTGTTTCCTTCAAATGCTTTGGAAATCATCTAAAATGCACCACGTCTCCGACCTGTCTGCGTGTGTGTACTGTTGTAATGCACCTCGAGAACCGTTTGCCCCACCGACTTCAAATTCGACACACGCGTTCCACACCCCCACAGGGAGTGCAGTGCCCGGCCTTGAGGCACCGTTGTCCAGAACCACCATAAAAGGTTCTGGTCAGGCTCTGCCAGTGGGCCTAATGAGCCCAACCCCCACCACCAATTTCCAGCTTCTGCCTCAGCCAATTGATGGCCATGGCAACCCCACACCTGCCAATTGATTACTTAACCAGTCCACTTTTCACAGTGAGTTTGCACTCTTCAGGCACAGGCAGACAGACAGATACAGAGATCTTTATATACAGTATTATTATTATTATATGGGCACAAAAGGGACACAGACAGATAGTTAAAACGGGTGCTATGACAAGTTGACAACGGGTATTATCAGATTCCCAAGTTGCATCGTTCTCAAGTAGGCCGGTGGCCGACGGACATGTAAAGTAGGCCTATAGGCTACATGATTTGAACATGCACAGTATCATATAATATCAGATCGAAATGTACCCTCTCTCTTGTTTATCCCCAAAATGACAGGTTTTTAGCAATTTATAGAAATATTGGGTCTTAAATGTAATTTAAAATATATATTATATTGTAATGCAGAGTGAAGTGAATTAAACACAGGGGTTCCCTTGATTTTATTAGTTTAATGAGTTAATTAAACAGTCAGTGTGTAAGTGTTCCTTTGATTTTATTGGAGGGATCAGGTGTTTGCAACCGAGGTGTGCAAAGCTAAACTGTCCTTCAGACAAAAGCTGTCTCTCCAGCAAAAGCAGCCCCTCTCTTCCTGCTTATTCTTCTTCTCCCTCACCTTTTCCACCCCTTTAAACTCTCTAACCAAAGTACGTTAAAGGTATATTCAGTGATTTCACTTAATTCAAATATCACTTATTTTTTTGTGATAATCCTCCGTACTATAGTGTGCTGACCATATAAGGAGTTTCTCCCTGTCCCCAGTTAACCCCTGGGGTCAAAAAACCTTAGGTTTCGTTTTTGGCTAGGTGGCCCAGCCTTCATCCAATCAGGATAGAGGGGCCTTCCACCAATCATGATCGAGTGGGGGCGGGCCTGGTTGTGTGTGATGTTGGCCTGTCGTGTGTCCCCCCACTGTAGTGCATGCATGTGCACATCTTGTTACCGGGGCGGACCAGGGTTTTTCCCAAATCACCCAAATCACTGAATGCTCCTTTAACCCAAAACTATTCCTGCACACCTCCCTCCAATAAAATCAAGGGAACGCACTGTTTAATTAACTCTCTGCATTACTGGTACTGTACAGTATGTAGGCTATTTGGCCCCTCAATTGGACGGTGTCGCATGCCACAAAGAAGGTAGCCTCGGTCCCAGCTTTTTTGGCAGCTTTTTTGGCAAGCAACGCCAAGCAGTCACGTAACCTTGGTGGCGCAGCAGACTCGAGTCATTAATGTAACAGACACTGTGTGCATACTAATACAGTATCATCCTTTTTGCATAACTGATTGATTATTGGATATTTATTTCACTCTGAGGTACAAATAACTTTTCCTATGGTAGAAAACCTTAAATAGTATAAGATAAGCTTTTTGGAATTAGTGTTTTTGCTTATTTTACACAGATATGCTGTATTATGACCTGGGGACACAAATGGCACTGAATACTTGGAATGGCCCAAAATGTAGAAATGTACCGATAGTGGCGTAAAACAGATTTCCCATGAAATGTAGCATTTAAAGTAAAATTGTACTCAAATACAGACAGTAATGCACTTTCAAGGCACCATAGTGACAATAGAGCCAGTAGGCCTACTGCCAGTACCATGTCATTGTCGAGTCACTCATAAGTTAGTACGAGCAGCTAAATGCCAAAATTGTAATTGTAAAGTATAATATAATCACATTTTTTAATTACTGGATGTATCTATTAGTGAATAGTTAATTTTCCAAATGAAGGCTACTCTGACTAATTTGTGGGTGCCATCAAAGTTATAAACTTTCTTTATACGATTTCCTGTATTTTCTTTTTATAGAAGTGTATATTTGAACGTCTTAATGTTCTGATTTGAAAATGGTGGACCCTGATTTAAACAAGTCATGTGCTTTTCATGGTTTCGTCCACAATGCAACAGTTTTTGTATGGACTTGTGCTTTCGTTTGAAATGTACACATTTTACATACTGTGAAATACAAAAATCACTCAATACCGTTCTTCACACCACAACACCATCGTATGACTGAGCATAACATGAGCTTCAATGTACTGGTCAGTCTAAGTTATATTTTAAGTATGACTTGGAAGCTGAAGGTTCATGCGAAAATTCATGTTTCTAAGCGCCCATAGATCCCCAAGCCAAACGATTCTGTGCTAGTAGGGACCCAAATGTCATGTATAGTGGTGATATTCAAACAATGCCTTATAACAATTTTACTTATTTAAAATTTTAATTACTCCGTCTCCTGGGGACCCCCACTTTGGAAACCACTGGGCTATGTACAAGTACAACTTATCATTAATTATGAACTAATACTACAGGGTAAAAAATATTTATATCCAGGTTAGACACTACACTGAGAGAAAAAAGAAAAGAAAATCTGGAGGTTTTCAACAAGTTAAATAACTAGAAGACTTTTTTATGAATGCAAAATAAGACCCATTTCACAATCATACTGGAAAAATAAGTCTGAAAGAGAAATGTCCCAGAATCACTGCCAAGTAAATTAATTTAGGCAATCCAGGTTGAGTTTTTAGTCGTTATCGATTCAATGTTGGTTTCATTTCGCAGCGTGATCAATACACGCAAGACTGAAGTTAATGCAACTTTATAAAAGTATTTTTAAACAGCAACTTCATTAAGTTATATTTTTAAGACCTATCAGTCATATTTAAGACCTTTAAGACAATTTCTCCTCTGGAGTCGGCCATATTTTGCCTTTTTAAACAAAATGTCAGATGGTTTTAAAGACCTGTGTCATGACATCTGTATACTGTATATTCGCTGTACAACACATCCAGGATATGATTAGGTTGCAGATGTGAGTGCACCACTACGGAAGACAATCCCTTAACAAATGACACAAGACGGGGACAAAATCCATAAATCATAAAATAGGAAGTCCTATAAATTTAAATCATGCATTTGCTATGATTCATAAACCATAACAAAACATGTCTGTACAAGGAAACACTCAAGGGCATAATTCCCTTAGCTTTTTTAATACGTTGTTGTATATATAGATGGTTCATCCATACCCCAACCAAAAGCTTGAGACTTTCACGATAAGTCCAATTGTACATGCTTCAATGAAGTATCCAATTGTACTTTCAGTGCTCACAATCAAAATGTCCTCCTGTACCCAAAATGAACACCAAGAGCATTCTCTTTTTCCAATCTAGAATGTTTCCGAGGTTGGCAAAGTTATCTTGCATATTTTATCCTAATCCACACCGTAACCAAATACATGTGACAACCAGTCATTACAGGAGAAATTGCTTGCAAAGTAACATTACAGCCATTTTGTTTTTAAATAGTCTTAATTGATTTAAAAAATTTGCAGTCTGATACAGAAGGCTAGGAGACCTGAACAATATGAAAGTGCTAGTCATTAATTTACAGAGATCAGGCATCACATAGTGCTATGAAGTATCCAATATGCTACATATGAATACAGTTGTTGACACCTTACAAATGCCTCTAGCTGTTTTGCAAGGCTACTCGAAAATCAATAACCTTGGCTTGTATGTACATAACGTAATTTGTCAATGCAGGAAAAAAAACGTAGATAACACTACTGCCGGAGGTACAATCCTACCACGGCCGTTTGGCCTAAACGGTTATAACGATGAAATATTTAGTCCTCATATCAATTTCAAATTGTTAAGCCCCTAATTTTGTTTTGAGTGAGAAAAAAAAAAGAGTTGCCGCCATGGTATCCCGTCCACACAGACTCTAGAGGACGTTGTTCAGAGCTTTTTTTCCTCTCTTGCGTCGTGCTCAAGTTCTTGGTTTGTTTTCCCCAGCCATTGGTTGCATTTGGTTGCTTTCCCGCATCTTCTGAAGCTAGTATATCCAATTTGACAGATTGAAGAATGACTGAGAAGAACCAGTTCTGGAGCCACTACTTAAGGGAACAACACAAGCTTTTTTCACTTCACTACAATCAGTCACAGAGTAATAAAAGGGAGAAGGGATCACTCAATTCATTCCTGGAGCACTGCCTCCAAAATTGAAATTAGTTGGCACCACTGGCACTGTGAACTTGTAGCCACCATGTTTCTCGATCATCTTGGATTCTGCAAGCAGACAACAAGTAAATAGCCCAGGATTCCAAATACGCCATATTGGAATTCTTTATTTATTTTCTTTACATGCGTCATATTGGAATTCTTTATTTCTTCATATAATGGAGACGACAGACTTTCTTGGACATACCATGTGCTGCCCGTCTCTGATCTGCAAGTGTGCCAATGTCGTGAAGATGTTTGCCCTGTTCCTCATCAAGGGCTTGTGTGAGTGCCTGGTACCATGCTGGGTCACGGGTCTGGATATCTGCATCAGAAGGGGAAAATGTGATCAGCTCTTTCATACATACATTTGATTATAGAACGGTACGGATAAATGAGCCCATCTCCAATTAAATCTCACACACATTATGACGAGTACTTAAGTCTTCCCAGTTCCCAGGTGATTTAACCTGGGAAGGTTAAATCCATAAAGGGACACTATCCAAATATTGATTGAGTTTATTCTTGAAGATTTTAATAATCAACCATATTTATATAACAAAAAAAAAGTCTGTTTTGGCCTTTCTGTGTTCATTGATGCATTTAGCAGGCAGTCGAGGTGGACAGGTGGGAAATTTGGTATATAGTCTTTTTTATTGGCCTAAAATATTGTCTATATACACAATATAGACAATATTTGTCCAGTTTGTGTGCGCCCAGCAATTACACCCCGTAGGTCCGTAGTTTTTAATTAAAAAAGACTTTAGTTTTAATTCACTGTCTCGGAATCTTGCATCCATCTTGGATTTCCCTCCATTGTACGTAAATGTGCAACAGCGCCCCTAGCGGCCAGGGTTCTTTTGCACATTTACAATGGAGGAAAATGCCAGATTCCGAGACAGAGTGGATCAAAACTCTTTTGAAGAGTTTTTTTTTTTTTAAACTACGGGTGTAATTGCTGGACGCACACAAACCGGACAAGTGGGGCAGCAGGGAAAGCAGCTTAGATTTTGCATTTGTACAAGTTAAGAGTTACTTTGAGGCAGGGATATTCCAAAAATAAGCCATATTCACAGACTCTCGTAGAGTGACGACGTCAGAATCGATAAATACGTCTACAGTCTAAATCTTGGGCTAGGCTTTACTAGTGTTTAATGAAGCTTTTCATTGTTCAAAGTGACTTACTCTGTAGTATGGCTTTGAAGATCTGATACTCATCGACCAAGTTGTCTTCATCATCTACAGCTGTAGTGTAACCCTCTAATGCCGTCTCCTCTGCATCATCTTCCTCCCAGTCCTCGTCATCTCCATCCTCTCCCGCCTGCTTCGCCAGCATTTCCAGGTACTCCTGGCCCTCCTCATCAATGTCATCCTCATCGCTACCCAGCTCAGCTAGGGGTAGTGAAAAAACAGATTTCATTGTAACAGCATTGTATCTGCAGGTCTCCGCAATTAACCTTAAGTAAGCAAGCCTTGCCGAGCCATGAGGCAACAGGATCTCCTGTTTCTGTAGTGTGATTTTTATAAATAATCATTAATCAAAGCAAATCATTTAAGAACCGAAAATTCATATTTCAGACTTGCTAATAATTTTTAAGGTCTTAAGTAAAATTACACCTGAAAGTAGATGAACGTATTGCAGACATTTGCAAAATAAAATGACGTGCTCGACGTATGATAGAATGAGAGGCAATGAGAACAATTTAACACCTACACCTGCAAGATTAACTTTACCAATATCCACTACTTCTATTGCTGTGGATTTGAATGTATATGCTTAGTCCACACCTATTTTAGTAAGAACACAGCGTGCTTTTTTTCTTCTTTTGTTTTAGATATTTTTTAGGGCTTTTTGTTTTGCCTTTATGGCTAGATGTACAGTAGGTTGACAGGAAACGGGGGGAGAGTGTCTCTGGGGGGAGAGTGTCTCTGGGGGGAGGGAGTCTCTGGGGGGAGAGACACGCAGCAAAGATCGCAAAATGCTGTCAGGCTGGATTGCCAGCCTAGGTGCCCGGACCACTAGGCCATCCCGGTCCCACAGCATGCTTCTGGTTGGTTGCTGATGTTACCTAACCTGACTCCGCCAGATGGGGCAGCAGAGAGCACACTGGGTTCCCCCTCCTGCTCCCATCTGGGAACTCTCAGGCAGACTTGATGCTCCGGCCACCAAACGGCCTGGCCAATCAGCGGCAGCTAGAGGCGGGATCAAGGCAGCACTGTGTATGCCTTGATCCCGCCTCTCTGCTGCCCCATCTGGCGGAGTCAGGTTAGATGTTACCGATTGTCTTGCTACAATGAGACATTGTTAAAGTTGAACTTAAAGGGATAGTTCAGATTTTTTTAACTTAAGTTGTATAAAATACTTGCCATTTATATAGTGGTTGCAACTGTATTAATTGATTGCCCGAGTCCCGTGGTGGGAGTTCTGCTCTGGTTTTGGTCAATATCAAGTAGTTCCGGTCATTTTGTGGGGGGCACTGGGGCCACACAGTAAAAGTAAATTAATCCACAAAACGAACGTAATTTGTATTGTTGACCTATTTCTAAAATATTAGCGTGACTTTTGTTCAACTTTGACCCCTCTATCACATGGAACTATTTTGTGGGCGTAGTGATATGGACACAAAAAACATAGTTCTGTGTGATAGAGGGGTAAAAAAAGAACGAAAGTTGCACTAATATTTTAGAATTAGGTCAACAATACAAATGACGTTAGTTTTGTGGATTAATTAACTTTTACTGCGTGGCCCCCAGTGCCCCCCACAAAATGACCGGAACTACTTGATATTTCACCAAAACCAGAGCAGAACTCCCACCATGGGACTCTGGCAATCAATTAATACAGTTGCAACCACTATATTAATGGCAAGTATTTCATACAACTTAAGTTCAAAAAATCTGAACTATCCCTTTAACTAGGATTTATTGCTTTTTGCTGGCTCCACCTCCTGCCGTAGTGGGGAAAACGTCAGGCTCTACTCTCCATAGACAATGCATTGAACCTTGCCTTTCATAACACAGTAGCGAAATACAGCTGCTGGTGTCAATTAGGCATTAATGTGGGAAAAACTGATTTTAATACGTTTTAATATCCTGCATAAACACTGAACAGCACCACCCCTCCCTCAACTGTTCTTGAACGCCGAGAACACACTTTCTAGCATTTTACCAGTCTCATCCTCTTCATCTCCATCTCCATCATCGTCATCGTCATCATTCTCATGTTCGGCTCGACATGCATATGCCCTCTTCAGACCATTAAAGAGCAGGATAGCTGCAGGTAGCAGCTGGCCGGCCACCTGGTTGATAGCCTGGGGTCTTTGTTCCAGGTCAATTAGAGCACAGAGGCCGAGAACGCACATCTTCCTGTCATGGAGGCTGTTTGAGGGGAAATTAAATGCTTTCAATATTTCCATAATGCATAAACTAGGAAAGCATGGTCAATGTGATGTTTACACTGGGACAGACAGTGGGAGGAGATGAGTTGCAGACTATACAGTAGCTGAGACAGATCTTGCATCCTTACATTATCCTGTACACAAGTTAGACATTTTGAACATGAATTAAAATGATGCGTACTAAGGTAAAATTAGTTGATTTACAGCAGAGAAAGTGGTCGAGTGTCCTTTTGCCATGTTCACACTAGCGAGGACAAAGCAACAGCCTATTAGTCATTTTCAATGGAAGCTAGCTACATGAAGCTACAAACGCCCAACACAATTTGCCGTGTGGTGGGTGTGATGTGGCACAAATCAAAGTTGAGATGGCTTAAAAAAAAGAAATCAGTGCTCTAATGGTGTAGTAAAGCATCGATCAACCATGAGAGTAACCCTACCCTTTCCATTTACATGTTGTAAACAAACATTAAAGTCCATGAACTCTTGAGGCAACACTGACTCGACACGTCGACAGCAATATAGCAGGACACTCTTGACCGTTTTTAAACTTTTGTCACCACTAGGGTTAGGGTGACAAAATGAATGCAGCATTAGGTTGTGTCCACCAATGCATTTTTTCCCACCCAGCTGAAAACGCAAGACGCTCTTCTAAAACACTCACCCAGCTGGAAGAGTTGGAAATATTTTAACTCCATCCAGGACCACATAAAAACACCAGGTGTGAATGAGTAGTGCAAAGTAGACGCTCAGTGCTCATCACTTTTGTGCTGCAGTTTAACATAGCGTAAATATGTGGCACTGACATGGCATTGTAAACAACTCAAAATATACACTGCATTCAGGAAAACATACCTCGGTGGACAAAGACCTTTAGTCTAAAAGTAATCAAAAACACTTTTCAAATCAAGGGATTATATTTGAAACAGGACTTACCCAAGGAAGCAATCAACATCTTTGAGCCACTGGGTAATAAAGTGGTTAGTGATGGGCTCTGTGTTGTTGGGAAAGCGTAGATTCTCCAGGGTGTTGAGGAGCAGAGGGGGGCTATAATAAAGACCAGCGATGGCAACTTGCAAGCACATAGTCCTCAACTCACTGGTTTTCACTTCCTTTGTCAGCCGCTCCAATGCAGCAGCCACAAACAAGGGCACAACCTGCAAGGTGTGAGTTGTTAAAGGGGCATTCCACTCATTTTCAACATTTTACTATGTCATTAATATACCTTAGAGCTGTTGTGAAGAAATAATAAAAAAGTCCCCCTATTCTGTGTTTCCTAGAACTGGAGGTCTGACAAAAATCATTAAGATGGTGAATCACATCTTGATGATGTTAATGATTTTTTTGTTAATGATTTTTCTAGGAAACACAGAATGGGGGGGGACTTTTTTTATTGTTTCCACACAACACCTAAGGTATATTAATGACATGGTAAAATGTTGAAAATTAGTGGTATTCCCCTTTAAGTTAATCAAATTTGAGTGTGAGATTTCATGCCTGCCTAACAAGACTGTTATACTGCATGGGTTTTGCGCCAACAGAGGATTATTTGTGTTCTTGTGGAATGTGCTGACCTGATCGATGCCACGGCCTTTGCACTGCAGAATGATCACCTCCAACAGTTTAGCTGCATGACACTCTGGGTCCTCACCTGGATCCCCTGTCAGGACCTGTGTTCAATTAAACAGGTCAACTTCCTAGTTCAGCACAGAACAGCAGTCATTTAATAATTTGCAACCACAGAAACTACTGTTTTGTGTTGAACCCAAATAGTATTATTTTACCTTCTTGCACATGCTGTAGATAATCTCAAGGTACTTGGTGTCAGACAGGAGAGTATCTGTATCCACTGTGACATAGTTGTGAAGGAGAGGCATCATATCTGAAACAGACATCCATGTATCAAACAAAATAAATAAAGAACGAAGGAAAAAAGGGGGGAGAGAGAGAGAGAAGAAACCCATTTAACATTATAGTTCCAAGTGTTTAGGATATACTAGTTCATTATTAAGTAGGCAGATGTTTTTTTCACATTTGCATACCTGTAAAGTAGTCAAAACCATCCGCCTGGAAGACTTCAAATACAAGGGGAAGGAGCTGCCACATCTGTGGAGACACCTGCTGGCATGTCAGGCTGTGGGCCAGGGACAGGATCTCCTCATAGAACTCTGAAATATATCCAGTAGAAAGAAATTGGTCCCTGGCATGTGTTGACTAGACTAGAAGTTAAACACCACCCAGGTGGAATGTGGCGGTACAAGAGTAACCAGACCTGCTTACCCAATACATGTTGCTGCAGCACTGTACCGATCACCTGTAGACAGATGCCTTCCAGCTGCTGTGTGATCTGACAAAACACAGCAAAAGATTGGGAGTGAGTCTGCAGTTCTGATTGCAATGGGCTGTTCATTCCATAGTTTTAGAGCCAGAAGGGAGAAGAGTCCTTTCTTCACATGCTGCCGTGTAAAGATTAGTGACTAATGATAGCTCATTTTCATTCCATGTCCCAATCATGCACTGTGGAATAAACTACCTTACAACTAAATTACAAGCTCTAAACAGTTACTAAAACGGTTTAAATTCTTGTAAATTTTTGAGGGGCACTAGCCCCTCCTATATACAGGTTTAATGTTTGTTTTTAGTTCAATGTTTGAACACCATTGACAATGAAGAGAAATTAATGTTTGATTTTAGTTCAATGTTTGTTTTAAAAACGCCATTGACAATGAAGGGAACATCATCTTGTCCCTAACAAACATTAAATGCCATTAACAATAAAGAGAATTTAATGTTTGTTTTGTCACCGTTTGTTTTACATCACCTAATCATAGCAACATGAGTTAGACTTTAATATAGTAGCGCCCCTCACTTCACACAGGTGTGATCTTTTGAAATTACACCTAAAATTCCACTGACTGCCTTTCTCCAAGCAGCAGCAGACCCATGTTGCCACAGGACTATTTCTGGAAGCCTCCTCAACCCCTGAGGTATTTTGAAGGGGGTAAAAGAACAGAACGTGTGTTCCTAAGAGTTGGTGGGTGGCTGACATGTGCTGGCATTAGCATTACAGAGCCGCCTTTCCAGTGGAAGTGACGTCCTAACAGTGTGTGCATGTGGGTTGTGCTGACCTCTTTGTGGTCCTCCACCACACTCAGCAACGTATCGATGGTGTTGAGGATTCCCATCGCCGTTACTGCTTTGTCATCACCGCCCTCCTCATCAGGCCCCGTTTGAATCACCTGGTTGAATGTCATAGCCTATTGTGGGAACACAAAGAGATGTCAGCTGCTGCTAAGTGTGCATTCATAGATGCTATTAAATTGTAGTAGTGCTGGGCAATCTGACTTGGAAATGATTTGTCGAATAGGTACCGTCTACCTCAATGCTTTTAATAAGCAAATTACTTTGGTAGACTATATCCCCACATACATACATACATACATACATACATACATACATACATACATACATACATACATAAAATGTTAATGTCATTCAAATACTCCCATCGTACAGGAGAATTTGATGAATTGTCCAATCCTACATTACGAACAAAGCAGACATTTCCTTTAGTGTATTGTGTGATAATCAGTGCACTTACCAAGTGCTGTGTCATCTCCACAGCAATGGGAGTGACCTCCTCACTGTATTCACAGATCATCTTCTGTATGACGTTGGTGAGATCATCATTCTCAGTTTCCCTGACAATGTGCAGGAGTGCCTGCATCACTGGCCGGATGAAGGGGACGATGTACTCTTTGGCTGAGGAATACGGTGCAATGGTATTGTTAGCAAGAAAGCAAAATCTACTGATGGAAAATCAAGAACAATGCCTTTCGAGTTTCTAAAGTGAATTCATGTATGGTCATTTCCTGGCTCAGCCCCGATATTCAAAGGCCCCAGAAGACTCGTTAAGAACTGGGACAGGGTCTGGGAGATTTACCATTGTATTACTCTATTATCAGAGTTGCCCTTACTGCTGCACAATGTAACACAATATTGAATGGTACAACATCCATATTACAAGAGTTGTTTCAGCCTGCTTGCTGACTAAAGGTTTCTGGAGCTGTACATAATTTCAGTTCGACAATTCAATTTCCATGTCAAAGGAAAGCTTTAATTTTATTCAAAATACATATTGTAACATGCCAGCCCTATTTAGTTTTCTTTGTACACAGAAAAATACATAAAAGTAAATCATTATTTCAAAAACACTCCATATTCTATCAATTTTGTCAGCCCGTTGCAGTGATCAGTTTAAACAGGCAAAATAGTCAAACACATTCTTAGATTAATTTATCTGTTTAGTTAAGGCAGCGGTTCCTAAACCTTTTTGGCCAAGCACCTCCCGTTACCTCCCGATCTAGCTGACACACCCCCCCCACATGGAACTATACATTGCATAAGCTATATAAAGACATACATTTCTATTTTTATCCATATATATGCACATATATGAACCTGAATATGGCATATATATGCAGCATATAGGCTATACTCTGCATATACTTGCCATATATTGGCATAATGTTAATATATTTAAAATAAAACCATAGCACCACCTTTAGCCTTTTCATGTCGCGCACCCCCTAGAAGGCACCCACGCACCACAAGGGGTGCATGCACCACAGTTTGGGAACCACTGAGTTAAGGTAATAAAAAAAAATCATGTCATGAAACAGTGTATGCGAGCAGTTAGTTGAAGGTTTCAATTAGCTCACCTTTCTCCTGATTGCTGATGAGGACCTGTAGGGCGATGGCAGCCTCTACCTTAACAGGCATTTCATTGTCGTTGATGAGACAGAGACGTGTCAATTCAAGGGCCGTCTGCAGATTCTGGTCACTCTTGAACTTCACCTCACAGAAGTAATGCAAAACCCAGCAGGCCTGTGAGGAAAAGTCAAAGAGTTGAGAAACTCTACAGGGACAACTAAAAGGTCCCAATATAAGAATATAAAGCATATAAAGTATCGCGGACTGAGCTTGTGGTCCCACCACTGTGGAATATCACTTACTCTGGCTCTCATGTAGCCCAGTTCACTGCGGAACAGGGGGAAGACGTGATTCTGTAGCATGAACTCCATCTGGTCCTTATAAATCTTTTTCTGTTTAGCAGGAGAAAGAACAGTCAGCTACACAGTACACAAGGCATCATCTACCAAATGACCAAATAATGTGGCACCACAGTGCCATCTGGTTTATCTCCCATTTGGATGGAATGGCAAAATTAACCAACTAGCCAATAATCACCTACAATAATCCTAAAAGCCTAAAAAAAGAAAGAAAGGACACAAATCTGTTCAAGACTAAGCTCTACTACTACAGTTTCACTAAGAATAAACAACAGTAGAATATAAAAATAAGTTACCATAAAAAAAAGTACCGGTAATAAAAACAAACAAAATTTCAAGGGGTTGTCAAAGAAGCAGTCAAGGCCTCACCTTGAGCAGAATTTCAGCTAGTGAACCTATCATATGGAGGGCACCATCCTTTTTCCTGGGGTCAGAAGCAGGCTCAGTGAGGATCTGGTAGCAGAAGCCCATTGTCTTTTGAAGGACCTGAAACAGAAAATAACATACCGTATATTTGAATGTACTCCATCTAAAAGGTATCTTTGATCCATAGTACACTTAAATAGCACATTTTCCTTGCATCACATCACAGCACCAGATCCATGCTGATGATGGACGTTTCCCTCCGAACCAACCCACTTGAAATTGAGGGCAAGTTCAAAAGGTTTACCTAGGGAGTTGACCAAGAATGCCATCAGCTCACCTCTTTCCTCTTGTTGCAGGAGGTAAAGAGGAGTGTCTGTGCTGCTGTGGTGGGGGAGATGAAGTCCTCAAACACATCTGAAGGGATGATTAGATAGATTTAGTACACTAACCCAGCATCAACTCTCCTTGATGCTCTCCAGTCCTGCATCTCCAAATAGCATTCAGTTTAGTTGAGAGACTGACTCTTTCAGCTTACCAAACTTCATGCGGATGTACTCGTATGGGTCTTCCTGCCACAGTTCCTCATCACTGTCCGTGTAACACATCAGTGGGAAAACCACATCCTGAATGATGCCCTGAAATAAAAACAAGCAAAGCCAGAAACGTTTCACTGAAAGGAAAAAGGCACAACGATAGCATTTTCTAGTATATGCTTAAAAACTACTACTGACCTAAGTTATTGACCAATAACAGTAATTGACTGATAATTATTTCAAGCAAAGATAAAAAGCGTAGAATGACATTCTCTTATACATTTTTGTTTGGCTTCATAGACACCAATTATGTGTACAATCAAGTTCTCAGCTTGATATCAATGTCAGCGACACCCATATCACTGTAGATACTGAAGACAACCAGTTTATCCATAAAACATAAGGGCACCCTGATTACAACATGATCACAACATTATACAAAATACAATATCATTTTAAATAAAGTGTAATAGATCCAACACATCCATCTTATATTTTGTATCTACACACACAGCATTTATACCTGGATATGAGGCTTCAGGTTTTTCCAGGTAATGGCATGTGCAATGCCCTGGTTGATATAATTAAGTGTCTGTTGGAGTACTCTGGGGGCCACGTATTGCTTCTCCTTGTACTCATATAAAACTTTCAGTAGAACCTAAAAAGATAGAAGATCAAAAACAAGCATGTTTGAGAATTACAACAGACAGCTTTCAGAGACAATCCAGTCAGTTACTGTGGGGAGAAGAGTCGTATTGCTTCATGCATCACCTGTCCTAGTTCTTACCTGTTGTGCAGCCACTGCATATCCTTTGAGGAAAAGTTCTGCAAATTCGACATATTCTTTGGTTGTGTTACCTGGGCTGCCATATCTGTGGACAGAATTAGATTTTGTTATTTGCACCAAAAACATAGCAGCCGCATTGGTACAAGTGCAAAGAACACTAACTGATATGGCTGGATTAGATACCTCTCAAACAGCCTGGCCAAGATGTGAAGGGCCCACTTCTTACACTTCCACCAGGGCAGCTCAGGCCTCTCTTCCTCATCCACCTGCATGGTCTCCTGTAGATAATATTGAAAAGAGAGGAGCAGCCAGGCTGTGTAAAACCCCTGAGCAATTTGTAAACGGCTATTTTAGTAGTATTAGTATAGAATATTATGTATGCATGCATTTTCTGTCCTCACCGGAGGCACAGCTCTGTCCACTACAGTCTTCAGGATCTCCATCCATTCGGTCAGGTTCTGTCTGTTGATGAGCTCCAATGGGAGGTTGTACTGTGGACACACAACCAGACCATGGTCTCTTCAAAACACAGGTCGGAGGGGGATTTAATTTGATGATAATGCATTCTGCTGAGGAAATGGCACAGACATGACCAGCAGATGCCTTAAGCTGTGCTATTATTGTACACAGGGCTGCCCCTGTGAAGTAAACGGCTTGGTTTACCACCAAAAAAGTTACACCAATTTACAACCCTGCACAGCAGAGCAGCAGAATCCATTTCATACCATTGTGTTTTCTCCTGCTGACTGGTAGAGCATAATACTGTCAAAAGAAACTTATGGAAAAGATGGGATATGTTTCCTGCAAATACCTGGAACAAGGCATAAAGTATCTTGAAGATCTGTTTCTGCACCAGAACAGAGTCACTGGAAGGATCAGGCAGTAACTGGATGAAGCGTTCCTTCAGCATAGGCATAAAGATGTGCATGGCAGCCACCAAGGGTTGGCGCTCATCCGGTTTCTTATATCTGTTTCACACACACAGAAAAAACACAAAACATACATCTTAACTCATAGGCCTGCTGTAGTGGTGTGTTTTTAAGATGTTCAGTTTAGGGATGTTGGTAACGGTTAATTTCCCAGCCGGGTAACCGATCGCATTATCCGGTTAATTAACAGATACATTTATCCTCCTTTTAAAAGACAAACAAAAAAGCAACATTTAACAACACATAAATTGCTGTAAGCTTAAATAAACAATCAAATAATCAAATAAACATCAATAAACAAAGCATCAATCTGCACGCATGAATCTGCGGGTCTACCTAGTACAGCTATATGGGGTCCACTGAGTCCAAAGAATAAATAAATACAACGCTGTCGTGTCCAGTCCAGATCTGAGCAACCTACCTATAAAGCCACTGGCCACTTGGGCTAAGCCTTTTTTTTTTTATTAAGGAAGATCAACATGCACTTCAACTAGAGTTCTCATTTTCTGCCCGAACCCGGCCCGGCCCGGCCCGACATTTTCGGGCCGGGCCGGGCCCAAAACATTATGTTAATTAGTCGGGCCGGGCCGAGCCTCGGGCTCTGTGATTTTCCGTGATTTTTTATTTTTTCTTTCTCTTTCTCTCCTTTTTTCAAGAATGTTGTTATAATAAAAATAGCAATTCTGTTATTTGTGTAATGTGTAGGCTACAAGTATGTATTTTATTATAAAGAGGGCTGCGCTATTCACTTAATTGTGACAGGAGGAAGACGGAGGAGTGGAGGCGGGGGGCTTGTATTACTGACTGCGCGCAGGCATGAGCAGAGAGAAGTGAACGGTGGGGTGGTTGTTTATACCGCTGGCTGGCCTCTGGTTTGCGGCGCACCAAATGAGTTTCACTTCATATGCTAAATGTTTTATAAATCAATCGGATTATCACACGCTATCGTGTGACTGCAACATGACAAACAGTTGCACTGAGCCATCTCGTTAAACCCAGCTGGCTGCGATGAATAACCTAATCAGATTCATTATGCCTAATCAACGTCATATAGTCACCAACCGATCCATACAATTCTGTAGTGTATGATGACCACGCAATGTTACAGTCCACTGCTGGCTACAGGCTATTTGATTTCCAAAATGATTAGTATTATAACTGCCGTCCCTCGGTGCGGCGGCGCTCCTCGTTATATGTGCCCGATTTTAAAATAACAGATCTCTAAGCTGTCGAGACACGCCATGAGCGGGTGCGTGGATGGTTTGTAAACTTTGTAGGCTATGTTTGTTCTTTTGGACACCGAACGGGGACGATACTTGGGGTCTTGGACATATGCTTCACTTCAGAGGAAACTAAGGGGAGCTACTCACCACCACTGGAAATGGAATCCATTAGAATGTTATGGAAATTGTACATCTAAGTCTAACGTGAGCTACATAAATCCTTTATTTCGTCGATAAGTCCATTGAACTCCGTTCTCACTCTCACACAGACACACACTGAACCACTGACGGCGCGCGCCGCTGCGCTGGCCATGCATTAAAGTGGCGTTCTTTTTTTTCCTTTTTTTTTGTCGGGCTTTATAGGGCTTCGGGTCTAACATTATGGTAATCTTTAGGGTCGGGCCGAGCTTCGGGCTGACCCAGTTAGGGCCGGGCCGTGCCGGGCTTCACATTTCGGGCCCGATGAGAACTCTAACTTCAACGTGTTCGGTTTGTTGACTTTTCGCTGACGAGAAAACCCTCTGTCCCCATCTGGTAAACACAGATCTATATTAGCACATGGCTAACTTGATAGCCGTGCCACTGCGGGAAGACGGAGAAGGCTGTAAACGTTCTCCAGGCCAATAATGGATTTAATAATGGATTTTAAGTATGTCTCTCCACTTCATTGATACGGTCGACATGTGTTAATCTCGTCTCGCTGTCACTTGCTTTTAGTTAGCTCGAGCGCTGTTCATGCAGCCCTGGAGTGTGACAAGCTGAAGTTTGAAATACATCGATTTAAACGAGCGGTGCAAATAACAGCAATTTTAGGCATGTGTGCAACATGGTAACTGTTTTAAAGTATTGTACAGTGACTACAGTCTCTGTAATGTTTATGTTGTACTATTACTAAAAAACAATCTAAAATAAAGGGATTTAAGATCAGAACACACATTTATTGTTATGCAAATTATCCATGAAGCTGATAAGAATATTCAGATATTTCTTAACGGTCGGCTAACCGGCTACCCGTTGACATCCCTAGTTCAGTTAATATCTCAAGGGCAATTTGTTTAACGGATCAATCAATGGATTAATATGTTTTATTTTAACAAACAGAAGTGAAATAAGGCTTGAACGAAATCCCAAACGTGTTCTTCGAAACTGAAGACTTACTCATAGTTCTTGACCAGCTGATAGAGGCAGAGCAAGATGCCCAGCCATCCTGCACTGTTGTCCGACTGTAGATAGAAGCCTATCTTGTCCACAATGGTTGTCCACTTGCCAGGGTAGTCATGCTTGATCATGTGGTGGATGCATGTTGTCAGCTGGACCCTGAGAAGGAAACGAGGACAGTTTTAGGCTGGGGGTGGGAGTGGGAAGGAACAAGCATGACTGATAGATGATGAATTGGAAGACAATCCTGCTCAGTTCTCTCCACCTCCACTGCGTTACCTGATGCGCTCGGGCGAGTGTATGATGGCCTCCACAATATTGTCTCGAATGAACACCCTGTCCTCCTCTGGTATGTTGTTGGTGACCGGTGTCTCTGTGCCTGCATTCTCTCCTTCACTCCAGTGCTGAGTTATCATGTTCTTAAGGTAAATCACACCTAGATATAGACAGAAACATTTGTATGTTCATATGCATTTATATTTCCCTTGTAGAGGAAATCTGCTTTTCGTAATTGTAGATTTCCTGAACGCTTATTCATATAAAAATTGGCCAAACCAATTTCAAATAAATTGATTGTTTTGTTCATAGCATATTTTATTCCACCCTTTCTCTTAGCACCTTAGCTTGCAGAACTTCATACCAGCGAGTTGAAACTATAAAAGCAGTCATTAGTTGCGGAAAGGACTGAGTCGAAGACACTAGCCGTGGTTAGTCAGAGGTCTAGGTATGAGGGAAACCATCATAAGATGACAGGATAAAGTCATATGATAAGATGGCACTTTCAGAATACTCACTCATATTTAAACTAAGGAATTACTGAGAACTCAATGTGGCAACAGCAAGGTAGTGCATTAATATGTAGCCAATGAGTTGGTCGGTGTGAGCTTGCCACCATTGGTGTCTGAATGTGGGAAGTGAGGACGCTGGCGTCGACTGTTCGCCGTTTCACCTACCAATGTATGAATGAATGAACCATTGTAAAGCGCTTTGAGCACTTGGAAAAGCGCTATACAAATGCAATTCATAGGGTCCATTCACAGTGCACGTTTCCCAACTATCTGTTCCAACTTGTTCATTAGTGCTCTCTGCTCCTACTCCAAGAAAACAAGCTGAAAACTGATGAAGAAACTTGAGGTCCTACAGTAAAGGATTATGAAACAGCAAGCTCTTTATCTCCATGGAATACAAATGTACCCCTCAGGATGTAGTTCAGATGCTCTGAATGTAGCATTCAGGTGTCAACTGGGATTAATAGCCACTGTAGGCCTTCTCTCTGGCTTGTGGAGAGCGACATCTGAGGGAGTGGGAGGGGGGCGAGTGGGGTGGACGCTGACATCAGACTGCTGACACATGTGTCTATGCCCCTGGCTGGGCAGTCATAATCTTGCCTATCAATGCTGACAGAGCATGCCCCCAATCCCATAACCCAGCACTACCCCTGCCCCAGTGACCACACCACTCCCATAGCCAAGGCCATTATCAAAAAGCTGGCGGCTCGTTTTATTTTTAAACAGGAGAAGACAATATCCTCCACATTTTCCAAAACACATGACTAACTTTAAGTCAACGTGACTTATACTTGGGAATAAACAAAACATCCATTTGCATATTAGTATTATGGTGATGTCGTTCCTGCAGTCACTGAAACACAGCTCTGAGTCGGTCAACTTTCAGCAAATGGGCTTCAGTACTGAACCATAACCACATGGGAGGATCCCGTAGCTAGCAACACAGCAGGAACTTCCTCTGTGTGCTTCGAAGAGGTGTTGAGTTAGTCTCCAAGCACATTACCCCAAGGTATGCCAGTTATTCCGAGAGCCTCCCCATGCAAACCACTGCCACCAAATTGTGATGGAATACTTATTACTTGTCATCGCAGACCGAGGTAGGCAATGCCCGATGACTTAAAAATGTCTTCATGTCTAATTACATATTATTAATAGACAGTGCTACAGTGTATATCTCTAATTATTATTACTGCACACAACTAAACCCTTCAGTCTCATAAGAAAACAAGAAAGTCTAATAACAAGTAGCCTCCCTGTCCAATGCTATTGATAAAGTGTATGCTATCGATCAGTGCCACTCATGATGTCTCTTCTCTGCTGTAGGGAGTCAAGCGGTGTTGACATAAGCCAGGGATGCAATAAATTGTTATCTCCAGAACCATTCTGTGGCATGTATTGTCCATCCCGTTACAACCAGTTACACCAGGCAGCATGCACACCTTATGACATAATGCACGTAATGGACACAGTGGGAGCTGTGATTGGTCAGTCAGACACACTTAAGTGAAGTTAAACAATTTATTGCAATGATATTTCATTGTATTTGGTGGTGTGGCTCTGCTCCAATGTCACTACAGATAAGTGTGACAGAACGAGATGACAAAACTCCCAAAGTAGAGCCTAAAGCCTAAACACAGCATTATTACATGACGACATTTTAGCCCTTCATGGTGAGTAACTTAAAGTTCCAGAGATATTAAACATGATAAACCACATGAATCCACACAATTAACCTGCTGACATAGTTAACTAAATGCTGCAAGTAGAGGTGAAAGTGAGCTATGCTGTTCATGTTCAAAAGACAGCCTAGAGATCGAACCATTAGGAATGAGGGTGCATGTGTTGGCAGGTGTAACTGGAGGGTCAATGAGCATGGGACCACCTTGATTTCCGTGCCTGCCTGAACTACCACGACGAGGCATACAGACTAACCCTGTTTGAGGTTGCTTGGAGTTCAGTTGTGCCATAAAGACTACTGTATCTACGCTAGTTGGATAATCAAATTGACATTTTTGCAACTTTCTAAAATGATATGGTGAAAAAAATTATTTAGATGTCTTTCAATTTGCTTTCAGTTTGTTCATATCCATCTGTGAGGGGGGAAATCTATTAACTGTCGAGTTAACAGGGGATCATTGAGGAAATACAGCCAGTTACTCATCACTAATCTAATGCAGTCTGGCTGCATTGGAGTCAGATGCACAGGAGATCATTGGAAAATCGTGTTCCTGGGAACAGCTACTAGGAAAGTAGCTTCATAAGAAGGTAAATAACGTCAAACAATGCTACAGACTAAACATGATGAAATATTACATTTTTGTTCAAATACATTGTTGACATTATAAAAGGAAGTGTTGATGATTTCACAAGTCCAATAATAAAAAAAGACGAGAAGACTGCTATTGCAACTAGTTGCCTCTTCCATCATTCAAATTTAAACAATAATGAACTCATAAACCAGAGGTCCCTGTCACAAAATTGTCCATACAGAGCTATGGCTCTGCTCGGGTTGCATCAATGAGCAAATATAAATAATTTAATTAATCTTAACCACCCCTACACCCACTATTCTGTGGGGAACATTCACTAGAAATAGCCGATCTTGTAGATTTGGTGTAGATGGAAAGAAGAGCAAACCAAGTATAGGGTGTAAGTGGTTAAACACTCAATGTGCTCAGAACATAATGAATAGGAAGATATACAACTGTACTTGTCTTGTACACATGACAATGGATGAAACCCCCTGATATGTAGCAGACCAGACATCTGTAGAATTCATGATCATTTCTCAAGGGAGCAGTCAACTTAAAATGCAATGGCAAGCTCTCTGCTTGGGTGTCTTAAGACATCTATAAATAATATTGGCTGTGAGCAGATCAGAGTTACAAGCACATGAATCACAAGATTAATGCATTAATTATGCAGTCATTACAAAACTTCTGATGGATTATGTTTATGAAACCCAATTTAAAGCGTATGACTCTTCAGCAGCCTTTATAAAGCCGTTTTAATTGTCAAGTGCAAATTTAAGGTTCACTTATTATCTTGTACAGATTGTCAAAATAAATAATTTCAACATTTCATCTGGTTTATTTGGACTCACCTGCTTGCCTGACAGGCAAATCCAGCTGGTCAGACATGGTCACTCGCAGTAGTGTGGACACAAAGTTTACCTGGGTGTGACCCTGTTGATTTGAAGAATTATACAAATTGATCAATGCAAGTCAGAAAACATTAGTATACAGTTATCTACCTCCCAAAGTGACTGATTGGCATGACAAACAACTATCCTAAAAATACCTTATCAGCCACACGATTATGCAATTATTATAATCAAGAGGATTTTGTCTTGATTCATTCGTTTGTGTAAAACAGCCAATTATGAAGCAATAATGACTGAAAGACGGCTGTGTTATTGTCTTTTCACCAGGCTGAAAGGCGAAGACTAGGTTTTCGCCCATGTCCGTGTGTCCATCCGCCCGTCCACATGCAGCTCATTCTAAAGACTTTTTGCAAAAAATTCTATTCCAAATGTGGGGACTGGGGAAGGGCCCATTTTCCCCAAAAAATGTCAAATGGTCTAGTCTAGTGAAACAGGGTTTTGATATTTCAAAACGAATTTGTGGGCGGGACTGCCACAGCCCTTTAAGGCATTTAAGGCTTTAAGCCACCCAGCATGGCAAAGACCTGCCCCTTTTCTAGTTTACAATAACATCATGGCTGGGAGATGTTTACCATACATATACATAGAGCTGAATTAATTCTTCATCAGTCACATGAAATCAGATGTGTGTAAAACTGTATAACAGTAATATAAATTATGATCTACGCGTTGAGTTTCATACATAATGCACTCATGTTCCATTACTTTTACTACTAATGTTCTCGATGCATTGTACTGTGAGCTTCATTTGAGCAGTGTTTGTTATAAACTTGTTATAAAGTACAAAAACAGAGCAGGCAATGGGTAAAGGTACACCTTGTTGCCATCTGTGACTGTGGTACACATTTATCTTTTCTAGTACCAATGAACAATCAAGATCCCAAGGATAGCTACAATGTCCCATGGAGTATAGACACCAAATTAACATAATATATCCTTTGTTTAAAAGACAGTTTCGCCTTCTGGCGCATTCTTTAATAATTTCAATTTATTTTCAGCCCTACCACTGGTATTATGACATTGAAGCTAACCTAGCTAACGTTAACATACGTCAACTACTTTTCACGTCAACATGAAGACTGACCATTTATTTATTTATATGACATGACCTGTGTGTTCATTAAAAACACGCCTGGTTGTCTAATGTTAATGTTTTTCGGTGAAGAAAATGAATGTCATCACTGCTGGATTTGTCACAATGACACGTGAGCAGAGGCGATGTAGCAGGGTTGTGCCAAGCGAGAAGAAAAAAAGACCACGGTATCGTCAGTGATGTCACAACTAAGCGTCCTCGAAAGGAAGTGCTTCCGACTCATGGCCTGCCTTGAACTCATGGCTTTATTTGCTTCAACCGCAAAGTTGCGCCGTTATAGCCTTTATATTTCATCACACGCATATTTTGCAACAAAATAAATGTAGTCAAGCCGAAGCGACACTTGGACAGGATCATAAAATCAAGTATAAACCTTCTGTTCGGGGCTTCATGAAATTACAAGCTACGCACACCATTAACGCTGTTGGTGACATCACTGACCAATCCCTTTGGTATCCATTCTAGGTGGCTGGTTTTCCAACAAGTAGCCACAGCTAGCTTGCTACCATTTAAATTCTCTTGCAGCGGCTCATTACTTAACCCCACCATCAACACAATCACCGTACCCCTCTCAGATAATAAAGTACAATCACAATCCAATCTTTTAGATAGACGAATCACGTTTTCAGTACCAGGAAGCAACACTGACAACCTGTGTGACAAGCTAGCAATTGGCTAGTTAGCATCAGCATTAGCGAGATTTCGACATAATGCTAACATATGACGTGAGGCACTGGCAAGCAAAACAAGCTTGTCATCAAAATAAATAGTTCGATCGCGTCCACGTTGATGATGTGTGCTTTAATCCGTGATTCGGGTGTCAGTAAATGTTACAAGGAGACTGTTAACTGATTCAAGTTAACGACAAGCGGATCCTGTCTGCGCGATGATGATCACAACCATCTTGATGTTGTGAGAGAAACGGACGAGGCCTACATTTACCATCATGATCAAACCAGACTAAACTTTACCTCGTTCAGCTGTCTCTCTGCAGCCTCACGCAGGTTTGGGTCCATGGTGCCCCGAAGGGCCTCGACCAGAACCTCGGGATCCATCGCGAAAACTCTGTTGTGGCTCGGATTTGAGTATTTCAGTGGTCTTATCAGCTCCCAGTCACTGCGCACATGGACGCACGGCTCTCCAGTTACCGGCGCGAAAGGAAGAAGTGAATGGAAGTACCCGGATAGATCAGCGCCAAATCTGTAGAACACGAATATCCGCTGTTCATTGGTGCATTATGGGACTTGTTGTTCACTTGGGTGTTGTTTTGTTTTTTAATCTATTTCAGATGGCACACACACAGAAATGTGGCAAAAACCCCCCTTCGTTTGGTTTCTATATTGATCAATGAAAAAAATCAAAATGAAAAAGGGTACTCAATGCTCATTGCTCACCAATCACCATCCCTCACTGGAACGCCCTACCAACAGTCATTTAAGACATGTGAATCCCTTGACTCCCTCAAAACCACTCTCAAAGGGCACAAGTATAAGGACGGCTGCAATTCGAAACTGGCCACCGTTAAAAAGTCTAGCCCCCCCCTTTTCCCTTCACTGTATATTATCTTTTACCTCCTTTGATTAATTGAAAACGGTGGGCCCTATTGTAAACAAGTGTAATGCTTTATGGTGTCATCCACAGTTAACAGTTTTTATATTGAGTTGTGCTTGAAATGTACCTATTCTGCTGCTGCATACTGTTAATAAATCTTTCAATCAATCAATCAATCAATCAATCAATCAATCACTCTGAGAAAGGTTTGAACATGGTGGACCCTATTGGAAACAAGTGTAATGCTTAATTGGGTCGTCCACTCACAGTTAACAGCCTTTGTATTGAGTTTGTGCTTGAAATGTACTGTAATTCTGCAAACTGTTAATAAATTCTTCAATCAATCAATCAATCAGGGAGATTCATCCACATGAACGGGGTCGGGTCACCGCAATCATCTCAGACTCAGAGCATGGGTTAGGCCTCATGCAGTCCCACATGCTTATTTCCTGTTGTGCATGATATATCAGTAGCTAACAGGAATATATACTCGGATCCAAGCTGTTAGCAATGTAATTCCACTGACAAGGTCTGTACTCTGTAGGCTAC
Source organism: Electrona antarctica (assembly GCF_951216825.1). Classification (NCBI taxonomy): domain Eukaryota; kingdom Metazoa; phylum Chordata; class Actinopteri; order Myctophiformes; family Myctophidae; genus Electrona; species Electrona antarctica. Next base: position 17,583,717 of record NC_136808.1, on the reverse strand, counting down.
TCTGTAACAACAGTAAAACAGGATGATTTGCAGATGATTTTGCAGATTTCTAACAACGTTGGGCAACCTGCAGGCTTGGCTCCAGGATGAAATGGGCCATCCCCAAGGATGAGGTGGCTGTTGAAAATGGCGAGGGGGCACACATCATTTTATATAGTTAAACAATATGTACATTAAACTTAAAGGGGGCAGACGGGCACAATTTGCAACACAATTTGCCCCTAAATCCAGGTCGCCTTGAAAAGTTCGGACCCCTGTTTCGTGAAAATGTGAGAGAGAGAGAGGGGGGGGGGGGGGTGTCAGCCTGTCACACCAACTACCAGACACACCAACTACCAGCAAATTAATTAGTAGGACTATGTTTCCCATCTGAGCATAATAATGGTTTAATCCAACATTGAGACATTACCAAAGAGAGCACAAGCATATATATACCATCTGACATTTGTATAACAAAAATACTGTATGTAGCAATAAGTACGATATCCTGATGCTTTAAGTCCTATATCGAAGGGCAGTGAAAGATGACAGATAAGAACCAGAACCAGTCGAACCAAGCTAGATGAAAAGCAGTGGGGGACTCTGTTTCCAGCAAGATAATAACAGCACCAGGTGGAGACCACATCATACTGTACTTGGTGAGTTAAGTGTGGTCAGTGCAACAACACTTTTTCCCAATTTGGATTGATTGAATACACAGGAGCCCAATGGAAACAAGCTAGTGCTTACTGCTTTCTTGGGTTTAATCCTTTAAGCATCCTTTCGAATAGAACTATATTTTCTGTGCTTTATATTCAATCAATCAATCAATGGAAGGCAGAGGCTGTAGCAGCTGTTTATGTCAGACAGTGAGTGTTCTTAAGCACAGAGCATGTTTGTGAAGGACAAACATTGTAAGTGCAGACAGCAAAGAAGATAAGAAGTGGCTGGGTGGTGGTGGTCTTCGCTTTCCAAGACTTCCACATGAAATCACCACCTTCACCTCTCGAAATGTAATTGAAATTCAAGATTCAAGATTTATTTTTCACTCTTTCATATGAGTGAAATGTGGTGTGACATGGTACTCAGACTGTGCTATATAAAACAAGATTCAATAAACAAGTATTCCACCTGCCTGTAAAATGTGAACATGAAAACATACTGTACAAACAATCCACACTACCCCCAAAGCAGTATTTGTGTGTTTGCATAGTTGTTATAAATTAAACTTGACCTGATATTGTTTGTTAAGTAGTTGTAATTGGTACTAGTTATTGCCATTGTATAAAGGTTTTGTTTTAGATTTGTTTTAAATATGTATTTATTTTATATTTACATTTATTTTACAAATTGAGATGCCAAAGACATACAGTAAAGTAATGCAGAGAGTTAATTAAACATAGTGGGTTCCCTTGATTTTATTGGAGGGGGGTGTGCAGGAATAGTTTGAGGCCAAGCTTAGTTAGAGAGTTCAAAGGGGTGGAAAAAGGGCTGCTTGGTTTATGCTGGAGAGACAGGCAGACAGCTTTTGTTGTTTGTCTGAAGGACAGCACACCTTTTTAAACTCTCTAACAAACTATTCCTCCAATAAAATCAAGGAAACCCCCTGTGTTTATACTCTCGGCATTACAATATAATATATCTGCTGTCGGAAAAAATATTTTTTTTTTCAGGAAATGAAGAACACCGTATATTTTGAAAACAAAGCAATATACTTTATATATTATCAATTACTTCCATGAGAGGGGGAGAGGTGGTGGAGTTAGCTGTTTTAGCAGACATTTTGAGAGTCCAATGGAAGTTAAGAGGTTTTGTCCCAAGAGTTTTTACTACTTTTCATCGGTTCAATATTTTCGAAACAGTTAGGTGGTTTTCTCCCAGCAGCAACGATATATTTTTATAAGGCCCAATATTTCTATAAATGCTACAAATTACAACAACAAAAAAGAAAAAGTGATAGCCAGTCATTTTGGGGATAAACAAGAAGTTGATTTGAAGGGTAAATTTCGATCCGATATTAAATGATTATGTGGTTTGTGCATGTTCAAATTCAAATCATGTATACTTTACATGATTTCCGACCATTTTCTAAATCATAATGAATTCATATTTTTACATTTTGAAGAAGAAAAAAGACAAACAGACAATTGAATGTTATTACTCTTTTGTGCGCGCACAAGTTTGTGCGCAGTTCGGGGTGGGTGGTCCTACTGGTCAAGTCATCTACTGTGACCTACGCGGAGTACTGTTACTGTATATGCGAAAGTGCCATTTACGCCTGTGATTTGTCGCCGCGAAACGTCACTGTCTTTACCTATGCATTTTCAACCACGCACAGCTTTGTTGCTGTTTACAGTTTCCCTTTCCTGCATGATGCGATCATGGATGCGATCGAGCGATTGCTTAACGTTGGTGAGGGATGCGTTAAAACGACCGGATTAAGGTTGGTGAGGGTCGGATGCGTTGCTCCCGTGGCCGTGCTTGCGGTTGTTTAGGTTAGAGTAAAATAGAGTTAGGTAATAGGCACTTGTGTGCGGTCCAAATGAACACAGCACAGGCACAGCGCTTCCTACCCCACGGACAACCAATCACAAGCAGAGTTTTGAAATGGTCGCCTATGAATACAATATTCGCATGCGCAAGCTTCTACTAGTCCTGATCGGGGATTGTTTCCAATAGTTAGAAGTATCTCTGTATAGTTAGGTAAAGTTAGCTTAAGTATGGCAAATCTGCAAAAAAAATGCTTACCACTAGCTTTCTTCACAGATGTGTTCATAAAGGTGTCTACTATCACAGAAAAACTTGTTCCAACCCAACTCCCATGGGAAACTTTGTGGCTACCATTATCAACCAATATAAGGCAAAGAATTCCAAATTTCATTATACTTTATGTAGCATGTGACATGTCAAACTAGGGTTTTCATGATGCTGAATCCATTCCAAGCATGAGTTTTGCACAAATACTCCTTGGGCTAAATTCGGCCATAGCCACTTGCCCAAATGTGCTGACCTCATCACATTTGTGATGACGTCTATGGGTATTTTTAAGCAAAGGAGTGTTTTTTGTGCACAACTAATTCTTGCAATGGATTCAGAATCATGAAAACCCCCTAGTTTGATATGTCACATGCTACTTAAAGTATAATGAAATTTGGAATTCTTTGCCTTATATTGATTGATAATGGTACCCCAACTTTCAGCAGCTGTCACAAAATTTCCCAAGGGAGTTGGGTTGGAACACATTTTTCTGTGATAGTAGACACCTTTATGAACACATCTGTGAAGAAAGCTAGTGGTAAGCATTTTTTTGGAAGATTTGCTAACTTAAGCTAACTTTACCTAACTAGTAGGCCTACTCTCTCACAAAATGTTTCGGCATGAATATTTAATATTCTCATGAGTTGCATTACCAAATCTCTACTATGCCCAGATAAGTAAAACAAGATTGATATGTGTCACATCTGGGTTAAGAAAGTACTATGACTGAAGATACAAAATTGTCTAGTTGGTTTTGCTTTATTCCATAACAGGCAGGGCAGTGAGGGGTAAGGGGTTAAATACATTCTCATTCTGGGGCAGGAAAGGAAGGATAGCAAACCAGATAAACATGGACAAGACATAGTTGAATTATTCCTCTTTCAATACAGACCAATTTCTATATCTGTTAAACCAAATTCTGACAATGGTTTATAATCTGCCATAGAGCTTTCATAAGAAATAGATTTGCTTATTTTTTTTCATTCATTTTTCTACATGTCGATATTTATATAGATTATAATATATATTCATGACCTCATTATTGTGATACATCTGTTTTCTACATAATTCTATGGAATTGTATTTTACTTTTTCTTTAGACATCTGCATAAATAATTAATTACACATAGATGGTGCTGTACACATCGTGGTGAAAACGTGCTGTAGTGTCTTCCTTCGACAGTGCTTCGTTTTGGACACACCTTAACTCAGCGCTGTCTTTAGAGCAGTTTTTCCCAAACCATGGGTCAGGACCACTTTTTGCGTCACAAAACCATTTTGATTGGTTACAAGTAAATATATTTTTTTACATTTCCTATATTTTACAAATATATATATACACATAGCCTATTATTTCAGAATCTTTTCTGAACTTTTCAAAAATATAAAAATCTAAATTTTCAAAGGAATTTAAGAAATGTTAAAAAAGAAATCGAAACAATTTCACAAATTAAAAAATAACTTTTAAGAAATAGAGAAAATAGCAGATCTACAAGCTCGCATCACAACCCTTGTGAGCTTCGGCTATTTTCATAATTAAATAGGGCCATGGTCGTATGGTCCCGGGCACTGCCAAGTGCCAACTCAGCATAGCACGGCTTGGATGCGGCAAGTCATGTGGTAAATGTCAGCAATCCATCCCCCAGGGGTCATAGCGCATTGTGATTGTGAAACAGGGATAGACCATAGGGATAGACTCCCGCTCTCAGGCCGATACTGACAAATAAGCCTCTCTGGCTTACTTAAGTGGTTAATTCATTTTTTTGTAAGTTTTGGTCCTGGACTCCTGGGGAGACAGCAAATGTATATTTTGGATCTTGAGCTGAAAGGTTTGGGAACTGCTGCTTTAGAGACAGCTGGGTGCCAGCATTATTTTACTCCTAATGGCCGTTTACGCTTGAGCTATACTATGCTGTAAGGTGTCGTGTGCGGAATATAGCAGATCCACATCACATCTTCAACATGTTTTTGACACGCGACACCATCGTACAAAGACTAGCAAGAAGAACTACCACTTATCTCTATGGTCACCCATTTCTAAACACCCCATTCGACTAATGGCTGTAGCCTATTGTGCCAGAGGTCAATGCCTTTCCTTTTTAGAGAGCATGTCTCACCACAATGGCATTTTTTGAGAACAGAGCATTTTGTAGCCATGCAATGACACAAGTTCCAGTATTTCTTCACTGGGATAGAAAAAAGTCCACAGATATTAAATTCTAAAAAAGAAAGAAAGAAGAAAAACAATCTCCCAACAGAAAAAAGCCCATTAAGATCAAACCAATCTTTTTCAAGAGTAATAAGGACACCATCAAATATAGCAATAATTGTGATAACAACATTAATGGTAATAAATAATTAAAATTTGGAGCCAACTATTAAACCCCAACAGATGCAGAAAACTGTATATGCCACTTACAGTACTTAAAATGGGTACACTTAGTATGCAATCCCATGTATTAATTGAGTCCAACCCCAAGTGTGATTGAGATTAAAGGGAAGCAAGGACTTGGATGTCCAAAATGACATTTAAGAGAGAGCACCTTGGCAACAGAAACGATCTCCTACTTCATTACATTGGGTTTGGTCCAGCCCAGTGTCTTGGGCCTATGTTGTATTTATCAAGGTTCTCAAATGATTATGTAGGTCTTCTTTACAGCTTATTCATAACCTGATATGACCTGATGGAAAATAAAATGACTTGATTCATTCTAGTTCAGCTGCCCTACTCTTAAGATGCATAATACAAGCAGGCCTTGACCCGCAACAGCCTGGGCACATTGCTAAGAGATACAGTAGTTAATAGAGCAGGACAGCTGTTAGAATGTACTTACTGCACAGCAAAATCTCCAGTGTTAACCACTTTCACCTTGGCATCCCTATATTGGGTATGAAATTATAGAAGTTTTTCAAATAATTTCAGACATTTTCAGAAAAGTTCAGATATTTTCAGAAAATCTCAACCGTTTAAAAAGAAAACAGTATAGGGCTTAAGTGGTATGAAAGTGTATACATTACACTTCCAATGTTAACACTGAGGATATTACTGTATGTGGATTCAGTCTCAAGCATAGGACAGGTGCAAACCCTTTGAGAGGAGCCAGTGTTGGAGATGAGAGCCATGGCAGTGTTGGAAGGTCAGGATATGTGGTGTCCTCTTGTGGTGATGCTTTAGAATGCAGTCTCACACTGGAATCAGTCTAGTATGGCTGAGGAAACTCCCCTCTGTGAGTTTAGCTTGGCATTTGTATCTAAATTTAGCAATATTCACATACATACACAATATTACATCTCATCAATACATTTGGCAATACATTAAAGGATTTTCTTTTCTTTTTTGGCAAAAGGGGGCGAATTAAGCATTTGGATATGTGCGAGATTATCCAAATGTAAATGCAGGTGGTGGAGTGACAGTTCCTATTTAAAATAAAATATAACCTTGTTCATGCACTAAAAATGGACTGAAAAACCTCCAGAGGCATCCATAATAACTTTGCCACAATCACAATTTTAAGACACATGAATTCTCACAGATAAAGACCACACAGTAACATCTTTAATGTTAATTTAACCCAGAGAGTGAACAAAATGTAACCAAGTGGCCCATGTAAAATATTACTGGGAAAGCAAATGATTTGGCTAGGATCAGGACTCGCCGGAGTGGGTGCCCGGTCAGAACCTAACCAGTGACATAACTGTTGATGACTCACAGGATGGCTTTAGGTGACTAGCAGCAAAATTATGGAGTAATATGAGCCTGGATCCCGGTTCAGTCCACTTGGTTACATTTTTGTACACTCTCTGGCTTAAATTAACACAAAGGGATTTTTTTTTACAGTGTAGCTTTCTTTCCACACAGTCAATTCCTGATAGACCTGAGGAACCCTCCTCGCTCTGACTGACCGACACTTCACTATCTGTCTTCACATTCCTGATATAAAAGCTGGACATAAATCTGAAGCTTCTGAGGGTGCAAAGAAAAGTGTACACGTACATATACTAAGATGATGTGCCTATATGCTAACCTCTTCTACAGTAGTTTGTTTTCAAATCCCTGCTCAGTTAATCTATTCCCCGCTTTAAATTAGTCTATGTCAGTGAAGGCGTGTAATGCTGATGTGTCACTCTTAGGAGTGATATAGCGTTTGTTCTGGAATGACACCATGAAGCTACAGTAAGTTATAATTCACCCCAAAAGCAGCACAGCCCCCTGGCATGCAGACAGAGGTATATTTTACAGTCATTACAATAGTTTGTGAAATTGCTATTCACAGCATTGAATTGGGACGACCGAGAGATGGAAAAAAAGTTTCCCAATCTCGGTCACACGTTCAGGTCAGTGCTGTCTCTGATGAGTGTTACTGCATGGCAGACTGCATTCCTTCGCATGCATGTTCTGTGATATGTTTTAGAATATTGGATGGATGCATATGGAGTGTAATGGCAGAGGAGAGGTACTGGGATAGCTGGGTGGGTGTTATTTAGAGCCCGACCGATGCCATATATTTGGTACAGTCTACGATTACCGATGTGTTGATCAATGTTGTTTTCATCAATTTGAAAAACTTGGTTAGATTAAATTTCTATTTGACAAACTACGAGCTCTGATGCGTTGACTAGGGATGGGTATCGTATAGGACTTTTGTGTCCGATTCCGGTTCTGCTTATCGATTCTGGTTCCTAAAGACTCCCTATTTTGATTCCAAAATGGTATAAAATAACTCAAGTGTATATTTAACAAAAAGCTTTATTCTTTTAAGCCTTAGTCAATTTAACACATGTAACAAATAGAATAACATCCTCTCCTTTATTCAACAGTTGAGCCATGTGGATAATACAGTGAGCTGGACATTATTGTTTTTATATATCTATTCTGTATTTACCTAGGGCAGTAGTGTTGTACTTCTCTTACTACTACTGACAATAACAAATATAAAAGCCTGTCTGAGCCCTTTATGCATTTTGCTGTTAAATAAATAAATACTGTGTGACTGTTCGTTTAGGAACCGATATGCAGAAACGAAATGGAATTATTTGTATGGGTACCCGGTACTCACCATTTGTTATTCGGTTCCTACTTGGAACCACATTTTGGTACCCATCCCTAGTTGTGACCTTGCAGATGTGCTATTTTTGAAAAAATAAAAAACAAAAAAATAATGGCCGATATATGGGCCAGACCGATACATCGGTCGGGCTCTAGTGTTATTACACCATAGATGATAGTGTGTTTTCTTCAGGACAGTGACAGGGGCTACATGTTCGTAGCGGGTGTGCGGCCGGAGGACCACCGTCGGCAGGGGACAGGTCGTTGATCTCCCCAGAGGATGACAGAGGGTAGGAGGGTGACAAGGAGATGCCGGAGGAGGGGTCTGCAGATCCAGCAAAAGTACGTGGGGGCTTAGGGACCAGGTTAGGCTCCAGTGTTGCTCTGGCCAGAAGCTGTTTGTCATCAATCTGCTGTCCCTCCCCTAAACCCTCACCCTGACCGAAGGACCCTCGCCCTGACTCGGACTCCCCGTCGGACAGGTCCAGTGGTGGCGAGCTGCTGCTGTCCAGCCTAAATAGAGAGTCCAGGTACTGGGCAAACTCCAGTACCGCCTGGCTGGGGTTGCCGTTGGACAGCTGGGGCGGAGGCACAGAGGCTGCTGACTCCGTTTCCACCCTTGACCGTTTCCCTGCTGTCTCTGTCGCTTCTCCCCACTCCTCCGTTCCCTCCGCCAGCCTAGCACCAGTTTGCGGGCTGAGAGGTGCATTAGGGGTGGTCCCTGGGCTATAAACAGCAGGCATCTGCTGAAGCTCATCATCGGGAAGAATTTTCAGATCAGTGTGAGGCTGTGCAGGCCGAGTCAAGACGCTCTGGCTCAACGGAGTTGGAGAATGGTTTCCACTGTGGCTAGGCGGGGTGGGAGAGAGACACATGGGATAATCAGGGGATTCGCATTCCAGTGGTGAGAAGTAGGCCCCGGGTTCTCTCAGGTGCTCTGGAGTGGCCTGGCACAGGCAGTCAGCAGCCAGCAGTTCAGTGCGAGAGCTGAGAGACGGGTTCTCCTCGGGAATGGGTGCGTCCAAAGAGAAGTGAAGGCAACCCAGCATGGGTGAACCCTTTAGTGCAGCGGAGGAGCGTCGAGACTCCAGACTGTAGAGGGATTCAGCATCGGAGAGATTCTCCATGACAGCTAATGGAGCTTTGCGGTCCCCCAGCTCCACGGTCAGACGCTCCCGTGCCCCCCGCAGCAGCACGGGCACTGGGGGAGGAGGGCACTCAAGGAAACCTTCTAGAGATAACTCTGAATGTGTAGAACTAGTGGAAAGGAGAGGAAAGAACACAATGGGAGAGGGGTAGAGGAGAAAGGGAGAGGTGTAGTTTAGAGTAAAATAGCTCATCTACAAGCTCCCGTGTTGCATTGCGATGCGTTGAGTTTGTAGATCTGCTATTTTCACCAAACGTTTGCCCCATATTAGGGACGCTAGGGTTCACGTGTGGTTGATCAAGGAGCACATTCACAGGGAATAGAGCATTGGATATTGGAACCACGGGGAAGTGTAATAATAGGTAGAAGTAAGGAAAGAGATAAGTGAGGAAGGGCCAGGATCATACATACTAGTGCTTATACTTGCTTAGTGTTTAATACAGGAGCGGTTACATTCTGAAGGCTACGCTGGTGTTCGACAGGGGCTAAACCAGAGAGGACGAGGAGGGAACTGGATACTACCATACGATGAAACTGCTCTGTAGCCAGACGTGCATGTGTGCGTGCATGAAAGAGGGACAGAGATAAAGTGTTAATGATCTCATGCTATGCTTACTGTGATGCTATCGGGCTTTTATGTTTTCAGATAATGAAAATATGGCTTTAAAAATGCTACAGTATATTCTTTTTGCTTTTCCATGCTTTTTACTTTACTCAATAACTAATGGAAGATTTGTCTCGTCTCCCAAATTATGCGGAGGGGTAAATTAATGTGTGTGTATGTTCTGATTTGATCTGTTTGACTTCAAGCTGCCTGCAGGGTTCGGCAACCACTCACGTGTTGTTGTGTGTACTAACCGAACGCTGCTGTTCCTGCGATGGTGGGTGGTAGGCGTGGGCTGCTGAGAGTTTGTTGTTGCACCAATAAAGATGGTCTCTGGATTCAAGTCCACCTCAGTGGGGCTCACCATGATCTTGGCTGCCGAAAGCAAAGCAGTTTTCCCTTTGTTGAAGTTCTCTAGCACCTATAACATTCAAAGACACACAGTGGAAAATAGTACTGTCAGTAGCAGCATACATGCTTGCCTGGTGAACTCATTGCTTTCAAAAAGGAGTGAAGAAAAAAATGCTAATTAAGAGAGAAAAGTGAATAGTGGGAGATATAGTGAGAATATTGAAGAAATAAATGTTTAATGTGGAGATCAGCAAGGAGTAGAAGGCAAATTCTGAAAGAAAAATCACAGCGCTCACCCAATTCTTGAAGATTAGAATTCTATATTTGTGTGCGGTCATAACTATGCTTAATCGCATGTAATCAAAATGGTGATTTAATATGCAATTGTGAAAAACAGCAATAAATTCAAACACCTTAATTGGTCAGCTGTTTCACCATCAACTTGTACAACCCATCTTCTCACCCATCATGGTAGCCAAGACAATAAAAGGCCATTACATAACATAATATGGCAACAAGGCCATGAAGAAAACTATCAAATATGTTCTCACAAAAAAGGAAATCACCCATAATCTTGACCAATAATCCTTATTGCAATATTAAGCAAAGAATAATCAGGATGATCATTTGGGGTGCATACTTAGTAGACTAGTTTAGACTAGTCATTGGTTAGACATGCGTTAAGGTTAGGTTTAGGTGTGCTGCCCCGTGGGAGGTTAGGTTTAGGGTGAGTGTTTGAGATAGGTTGTAGTTGTAGGACTAATGACTGGTCTTACCAATGACTAGTCTAAACCAAAAACTGTCTAAACTAAGTACTGCTAATAAAAACAAAATGCCAATTTCAAATAACCTTTAATGCATTCAATCAGCAATGTGCGTGTATATCTAAAATTGATTAAATCTCTTTTTTGTGTGTACGTGTGTTTACGGGTGGGAAGCCGGCAGGGGATTGTCTCCTTGTTGCTGCACAAGCGACTCCTACTGTATGGCCAGGGTACCATTACAGTATATTGTACTCTCCCTGTGAAACTCCTCACAATAAGGTGAAAGGAAGGAGCAGGTATGTGGTTGATGTGACGAGACCACCAATAAGGTGAAAGGAAGGAGCAGGTGTATGTGGTTGATGTGACGAGGTAACCCTCCTCAGGTTAACAGTGGGATGAAAAACACAGGGAATGGAGTACACATACAGGAAGTGGCACCGACTTGGGAGAGAAAAAAAAAGTATAACCCTCCCAATATTAGTTGAGAATGCTTGAACATCAACACACAGTGATGATTGTGAAACTTCAATCGTGTCATGTATGGGTTAAGTAACAATAAAACGCAAGACAGACAGATGGACAAAATCCACCAACGGCTGGTTATACTGCATGTTAATACAATTTGCCAGGCCCAGGACATACTACATTGAAACCTAAATCTGGAATGATCATTTGATCATTATATTTTACTGTACAGAAGCACTACTGCGAGTACCAAGATCAAGATGTAGCTTGAATATATTAAAGTACAATAAAGTAAAATAACTACTCTGACATTCAACACCCACAAAGGAGTCATAGATGTTCCAGTGGGATTCATGCAAGCAAGACCTTTGATAAAGAACGGTGAGTGAAAACATGTTATGTAACTTCAAAATGATCACTAAAATCCTAACCCAAGAGAAATATGAACTCTGTTGTCTATTATGTTAAATAAATTGAACACTGCAAACACAGATAGCAAACCACATCAACACACAGTTACATACAGTTGCTCATCTTTAATGAGTTAATACATGCTGGAAATACAATGATATAAATAGAAATGCAAAAAAAAAACATTGTTATTACAATGGAACAGAAATAACTGCAAAATGGCATATTCTATGATGGTAATAAAAAAAAAGAGCAATGTTGTTTAAAAGGATAACATGGGTACAATTAACAGTGTTATGTGTTTGAGATGGAAAAGACTGAAAAGGATGAGAAAGAAAACATGGTGATCACACCACAACATGCAGAATCAGATGAAACGGTAGAGAAGGCCTGGTCAATATCAAACCACATTCCCAATAAGATGAGGGGCCAATAACAGCCATGCAATTAAAATGGGGGGGAATGAGACGACATACTGTGACCCCACATCCCACCCAGAAATGGCTGCTGTCAAATAGACAGTAAAAGGTTACGTCCTTTATCAGCTGATATACTGTACCATCGTTGTTCTCAGCAAACACAATGCCATGGAACCTCTTCACCTCCCTTACTGAAGGCCTATATACTTCGTTGTATGACGAAAAGCATAAATAGCCACCTAGCTGATACATTAGTTTATCCATTTTCTTTTAAAAATTGCCTAGGCTCTGTATCATTTGATAAATTGTCTATACATAATGAGGATACGACAGACTGGCTAATCTGCAAAGACAGACAATACTGAAAAAACATACGATTTATATTTGTATATTTGAAGACCCCTAAAAGACAAGTTTTATAGTAACATGCGTGTTGCTCGCTGGAGCATAAATGAAGCATTAGTGTGCCTCTATCTGCTGCCGAGTTAGGAATGAATACAACTTTTCTGGCTTCTTTAAGGGCAAAAAAAATCATGCTGATAAAAAGTGGAGAGAAAGAGCAAAGATTTTTTTTAGGAGTAGCACAAAGAGAGTTGGTCAATAGGAACCCAGAGACAACCCAGCCAGGAATGAAGAGGGAAGAGTTAGTGTGGAAGAAATGCAGTTGTCATGGAAACCTCAAAAATAAAGAAAAGAAGATAGCGTTAGCTCCAGTAACACGTGTAGCGAGTGCATGCATGCTGGAGTGCTTGACCTTAATCTGCATTTGGAGGGAAACAGACGGAAGCCAGGGTTTCAAAGACTGGTTAATCAAAAGATTTTTGTTTTTAACGCTGAAAAGAAATAACATGTAGACTATATCAGGACGTAAAGAAACAACATGTAGACTATATCAGGACGTAAAGAAATAACATGTAGACTATATCAGGACGTAAAGAAATAACATGTAGACTATATCAGGACGTGTTAAAGCTATTGAAGGTTCACTGTCACGTGTGTGTACAAACAAATGACTAAGAGCGACTAAAATGAGTGAGTTGAGTTCAGTGTGTTCAAAGTACAAGGCATGGAATATATCTGTATTATATTATTCCCAGGAGGGTGTGGTAATGGTATGTATAACCCTAAACACTGTCGTAAACAATTCATCTCTTCAGAGACAAGGAAGGGTCCAGGTGTGTCTGGACTGATAGGGACTAGTGGGTTATGTATCTCAGAGTAGAAAAGAGGGCCACTGGTGTCATGTGTTACTAATCGGTGTCATAAAAACAAGTCAATTTAAACTTGAAAGAGTAAAATGATTTGCCAGTTATTTTGACAGTATGATTGTCAACCACATGCAACGGTTGAGGCAAGGGAACCGTTGGTTCTCTTTATCTTTCTACTCTGTGGAGTTACTTGTCTATCAGACATGGGGAAGTGCTAAATGAAGGGGTAGACAGTAAAATCCTTAGCGTTAATTTAACTCTGGGAGTGAACAAATAGAACCAAATGGACCTGTAAGGGTCCATTTGGTTCCATTTGTACACACACAGAGTTACAAATGGATCAATTAACACTGAGGACTTGGCTGTGTAGTGCACGGGGGATAGAAGCATCACGAGGAGCTACGGGGCCGGGCAGCCTGAGAACAGGAGGTAACGTCTACAGCAAAATTCAAACTTTGTCGCACGTCGGTGTCGCAGGTCTTAAATAGCCAGTCTATAAGCTCACAACGATACTTCTAGGTCTGTCATTCCAGCACGAAACACTGTCGAGCAACTAAGCATAAATTACGCTTAACGGCCATGAGGTATTGTGCCACAGACGGGAATACATGGCAGAGCAGATCTCTCTGGAGAGGAGGAGAGGTGCTTCACAGAGAGGTAGACTCCTTAGATATGCCGTCAGACCGAGAATAGCCAGCCACAATCTCTACACAAGGAGGACAGCTGGTGTTGTCTAACTGGACATGGAGTGGACTATCTGAATCAGGCTCAACTGAGATGGCTCCTGAGGGATTAGACGGAATGTTAGAAAGAGACGCGGTAGACTCCAAGCCGTGCTCAGAGACAGAGGTGTCCCCTGACAGAGGAGGAACAGACCCAACACCTGCAGGAAGAGGAGAGCAAGCGGCGGCGGTTAAAGGGACAGCGGGGATCTCTGAAAGAGATGATGGAGGTGTGGAAGAGTCTTTGTGTGGGACAGAGAGGACAGTGCTAGAGGGTAAATCTGGGGTTAGGAGCATGGTGACGGTGCGTGTTGGCTGCTCGACCTCCATGTCCACCGTCTCCACCGAGTATGCTTGCTCAGACAAGAGGCAAAATGGTTCCAGCACCTGTAAAGACACCAGAGTTGTCACACGACAGCCAACACCACACACACACACACACACACACACACACCGTCTCTCTCTCTCACACACACACACACACACACCACACACCACAGACATGTTTACATAGTAATCCTTCTCTACACAAACCATGGTGCAAGACCCTGGCTTGTAGTGACACACAGAACATACACAGAAACCTTGGCACATTAATAGAGAAACCTTGGTGCAACCTGGACAGAGCATCACATGCATACACACATCTATACTGCCTGGTCTTGTTCATGGTGAACAGTATGTGTTTATGTAGACTTGGCCGTGACTCATACGCTCATAGATGAGAGAATCCCACGACTCCCACCAGGAGTGAACATCCCCCATGCTTAGCCACTGGACCAACATGAAGAGAAACACGAGTGGTTAGTTGGAAGATAGGCTCCAATGACTGGGCCACATGCATGAACACAACATCAAAAGTGTAGATTAATATGACAGCTTGCAGGAAAGAAATCATTTTTGAAAGGACATACCATTTGTTTAATTCAAATAGGTTTCCCATGTACTAAATAAGGTTAAATTTGCATCTCTGGGGTGATTTTCCTCACAACAGTGCCATCAGCTGGACATTTATTCTATGTGTATGTAGTGTTGAATGTGGCTTTGTGAAAAGAAAATATAATACAATGGCTTTAAACTACTGAGGGTCACTGCTGGGTACTGTTGCAAATTACAGAACAATGTCTTGACTATGCACAACATCTTATCAGAACCAAATATGAACCACAGCATGGAGTGAAGTGGTGCATTTTGGTACCCAATGACACTAAATTGTTGGCTTCTACCCTTAGCAGAGAGTAATGTTTCTTTAAAAAAAACATAATATCAGTATCAAAGGAATAACAGTTGTGAATTCTTAAATTGTGGTATTTCCCTTTAAGAACAAGTTAATAAAGGCATAAGAAATATTAGTGTCAGAGACCAATTTATTACTGACAAATATACAGTAAATAAAGTTTAGACCCACCAACCTGAACACGTATACGACTATACGTCCAAACAATTATGCATTATTTTAATTTAACAAGACACAGAATTTATTTCACTCATTTCTTCAGTGTATTAATATGTTTTATAGTAGAAACAACCATGTCTTTGCTCATGCATAAAGATATATCCACATACCTTGTTAAGACCCTCCAACACCATGTGAGGCATATGTTCATTGAGCATGGCAGGTGATATGATGACCTCGTCAAAGGCCTTGTTGTCCCCCCATAGAGCCGAGTAGTTGGGCTCCTCCTGGCCACAGCTAGAGAGAGATCAAAACATTTATATTTGTAATGTGTCACTTTCACATATTTTTTAAACCACAAGGGCCTGTAACACCATCACTGTAGCATTAAGAAAGCCAAGCCACTTCCAAAATACGATATTTGGCCACCAGATAGCGGCGTGGGTTTGAAAATTACAAGCCAGCTTGGCTCTTTTCAGTGATTATTAGATCATAAGCATTGGTTTACTACCCAAACAACTAATGACATGTGATCAACCTCACATAGCTGGAGAGAGGCCAGAATGCCTGGGTGGGTTTACAAAAGTGTTTGTGGCCAGAGGTTTAGTTTGACGTCTTACATCCATTTTTCTTAATTACATTCATATCACCTGAACACAAGGTACACATATGCTGGTATACACCTCATAATGACAGCAACTTGTCCCTCTCACCATGTCTCTTCTGGGTGGTTGTGCACCACATGGATGATCTTGCCTGGGGGGAAGAGAGGGGTTGAAGCTGACAGGGCAATGCTGAGGTCACTGGGGTGGAGCCACAGTCGGGTGCTGGGGGGTGCCGTCGGCTGGGTCTGGGGATCATCCTCGACAGGAAGCTCTGACTTTGGAATGCACTTGGTGCCCCCAGCAATGATCCTCCACTGTTACAGAGGAAGTCATGTCTTTGTGTGTTTTATACATTGCATTGCATGATGACACAAGTACATGGCCTATATGGCAGCTTGTTACTAGAACTGCACTTGAAAGCAAAGTCACCTTTGGCTTGTTACTCTTCTGCAGGACTTCCAGCAGGTGGCGTCGAAAACCCTCCAGTTGTGAGAGGCCAATCCTATGAGAGATCAGGAGAAATGATAGTTTGTCGCTGTTAGTTTGTCGACAACAATGAAACATACCGTAGAGAGGTTGAGAAGACACAACTGAACCGTACCTTGGGACCAGGTCTTTCCCCAACACCACAGAGCTGACAAAGTCTTTGGAATACTCCATAGCATCCTCACTGGTGAAAAGGATAGGAAACGTGATGTCATTTTTAGGCAGAGGGTGGTGATAAACAGTGGGAATATATCAAATCTTGAAACATATATTTCTTCAATGAAATCAAAACTAAATTAATACAGATTTCATAAAGTCACTAGCAAATAGTGATGAACAACAAAGTCCATCAGACTTGTTTTCATTCATTTTTATCCCAAATTTAGTTATGCCAATTCCCTACATGTATATAATTCGTATCACTGCCAACAGCTACTGTTGGTCTTGGGGAGGGTGTATTGAACCACATGTCACCTCCGATACAAATGGAGTCCACCAGCTGCTTCTTTTCACCTGATAGTAAGGAGTTTCACGAGAGGACATATCGTGTGTGGAGGAACACGCTATCCCTCCCAGTTCCATTCCCTACAGACCAATCAGTTGTGATTGATTCCTTCTGATGGCTTCCCACCCGCCTGAGAAACGATTCTACTAAAAGTGCAATTCTGGATAATTGAAGAATTAGCAAGGATTAAGGAAAGCAAATGGAAAATATTTGGTATTTTGGGACTAATGTACCCAATTATGTAAAGACAAAGTCAACAAAAGTACCTGTTGGAGTGCTAGAGGGGAATGATATATTTTCCTGAGAGAGACAGCGAATGGTTTCAATTTGTTTTTTTGTTTTTAATTCTTGGCTTCTTTCTGGCATTAAACATCAAGGACTCTGGTGAGATCCCTTGTTGTTGAATTAAAGGTCAGTTTCCTTTCCTTCACTCTGCAGTTTTGAGTCACCCATGCTAATGAATGAAGTGCATTGCGTAATTAGATTTTTAAAAACTCTGCAGATGGACATGCTGGTATTAGAAGCCGTTTCATTGAGGAAATTATTGATTATATTACTGAACGTCTTACGGCCACGCTACACCAGGCTTTTCGCGCACAAAACATGCGCGTTTACTCTAAACGCGTGCGTAGAATTTAGGTCCAGTCCTATTTAAAAAAACACACGCGCGGGCCGCGCGTTTACCCTAAACGCGCGGCCCGCGTGACCGTTAACCGGTGCTGACGGTATACCAAAATTATTCCCTGCATGACATGCGCACGTACAGGCTATACGCTCACACATGGTCAATAGACGAAATGATTAGCAGACGATATATAGCAGACGATATATTAAAAAAAACCTTCAATAACAATATTGAAGTTAATAACGGTAGACTACACCACAGGTCTTAACTCATAATCTGGTGTTATCCTTTGTGAATTAAATGAAGAAAAAAGTGGAATGTCCGCACACGATATAATTATGCTCCCCGTCCTTTTTATTTCAACCTATAACAAGTTACAACAATGTTTCGCCCCGCCAGGTGTTCTCAAGTGTTGAGAAAGCCTGGAGGGGCGAAACGTTGTTGTTGTAGAAAAGAAAATATATTGAACATTTATGCAAGAGGTCACCCTGTTCAGGCTTATGTGGCATTTTCCCAATGCAATGATGTTCCTTTTTCCATTGCATAGAACACACACAGATATAGATGCAGTATGCACTCACCTGAGCAGGCCACCAGGTGGGGAGTAGGAGTAGCAATGAAGTGTTGGGTACTGAGGTCTCAGCAGAAAGGAGAGGATAGCAGCAGTGCCTGCACCAAGGGAATGCCCTACTATCACCAGCCCATAGTGCATGGTGCCCTTACCCTGAGAGAGAGAGAGAGAGAGAGAGAGAGAGAGAGAGAGAGAGAGAGAGAGAGAGAGAGAGAGAGAGAGAGAGACACACAGACACACAGACAGACAGACAGACAGACAGACAGACAGACAGACAGACATTAAATCCATGCACAATTGTACTAAACCCTAACTAACCCCCTAATTGTTATAACAATGATAAAAAGGTACCAGGCTAGGTTCCTACTAGCCTGATAATTGCTGGTTAAAATATAACATAACAGGACATATTAGATCCATAGCTACCAATACATCCAATACCAGACATTGTTCATTATTCAGATCAGTGAATTGATGTACCAAATCTCTTCCAAAGGCTTGTGACAATATCATTTCCTGTTCCAGTCTCTTCTTAATGTATTCTGCTGATTTAACCATCCCCTGAGAGTGGAAGAAGGGTAGTGGGGAGAAGGAGAAAGAATGGGACAGGAAGACAGTCAAATTAATCTCCTCATGAAGTCCTCATGAAGTAAAAATGCTGGTGTTTCAGAACTTTAAGTGTATTCATGTGTCATGGGATAATAGGAACGTATAGGCCAGTTACTAGGGATGCACAGACTTGGAAATTCTGGACAGATCCAACACCAATGTTGGCAAATGCTTTCGCTTTTGTCCGTCATGCGCCGGTCCAAGAATTTCAACTCTAGCAGCGCAATACGAATGCCCCCGGCCGTCCCTCTTAATCATGGCCCCAGTTCAGATAATAAAACCCACAAAATAGAACCGGGGTCCTATTCCATTATTTCTAGCTGCGGTATTCAGGCGACTCGGGCCTGCTTTGAACACTATTTTTTTCAAAGTAAACGCTCCGGACCCCAAGCAGGACACTCAGCTAAGAGCATCGGGGCACAGGTGGTGTAAGTGATATCGTTAAAATAAAATAGCTCTATATTCTGATAGTGATCATTGCTATAGACTAAAAAGTCAGTGACCGATGGCAGTCAACAAGGCGAGTATTGGCTGATAAATCGGTACATCCCTACATCCCTACCAGTTAACTGTAAAAAAAAATTACCTTTCTGTATATTCTCCATCATTTTACAGTTTTCCAAGTAAATGGCGCAGGAAACTCAGATTGCCCTTAGAAGAGTACCAATACAATTCCAGGCAATTAAATATGTTTTACAGTAATCCCACAGCACCTCCTGCCTCCTGGGTTGGCAGTCCCAAGAAACCTTATTTTCCTTTCCAAAAATGACTTGGTTAATGTCCAGGTTCCTGGAATTGATACATTCTGAAGAGGATGGTAATATGTGCCAACTCCAAACCTTGCAAAATAAATGGTTTGTCGATTGATAATGATATATGTAATGGAATATGTGCCGTTTGTCTCCTTGACAGAATACCATTTTGTATAATCAAATTCCTTTCCAAGGGTAAGAAAGTTGATTGAATCGTTTGTTTTATTAAGTGTTTGTGCTACTGTATGTCATAAGTCTGTTATAAGTACTGCATATCAATCAAATCAAGTCCATCTCTGCGTCAAGTTCCAACCACACCCACAAGGAAGACAAAATTGCCCATAATGCCGACTTTCATGCAGACTTTGAATAAGCTCATTCATTATTCTACTTTTAAGAGGTGAAACGACCTCTCAGGCCCTTGGATGCCATTAGTTATGAAGGGAGAGCAGAAAGCACACGGTCAAGTACGTCCAGATGAACGTATACGGTTTAGTAAAGCAGACTGAATCTAACCTTGTGGCCCAACCAGTTCCCATGTTGCTCCTCCACTGGCAGACGCTCAGAGTCCCCTGTCAGATCAGTCAGGGCATCCTGACACATAGAGGACAGGTTAAACGTGCCATTCTGTCATGTCATACAACTGGCATAATGGCCACTGTGTGATATTTGTCAATACATGGGCATGTAGAAAGAACACAAATGAAAACACAAACCAAAAAGATCAACTGTTTTCTGAAACATGTGATGAGCATGTGGGAGTTTATGGACCGGATTTCGTGTCAAACCTTGAGGCCTTTGATTACTCTCACAAAAGGCACTAGAATGAGACTACAAATAAGTGACTACTACACTTACTATGAGAAGAACACGAACAGCTGCATCTCACCTTAGGTGACAGGGTTCCTCTGATACTGAGAACGACTTTCTTTTTGCCATGGTCAACTGCCACAAAAAATGGTGTCTCGTAAACCTTAAGAAGTACACAGACAGGCAGAAAGATATGGGGAAGAAGTCAGAGAATGACAGTAGAAACTTATATTCTAGATTGAGCTGTAACAAGGGATTCAAACACCTCGCACCCAGACTTGACAAAGAAGGACTTTGTCTACACACTTTTCTCTGTTGGGCACAGTCCACATTCACTAGAACTCTGGCACACTGTATGCTCTGGGTTTATGGATGGAAACTGACTAAGAAACATCTGATTTACAAATTATAGTCATTGTGTGGCACAAGTGTTAGCTGCTATGGAAATTCAAAAATAGAAATAGTACATGTGATTCGGAAACTATTCGAGTGACTTCAGCAACGCTTGATTATGGATCCTGCCGCAAAAGAACAAGGAGGCGCAGCCTTTGCACTTAGAGGCAGGCCCACGGCCGTCTTGAGTGACGGGCTGTCAGCCAGCAGGCAGGCACCGCTGTTAAAGCCACAAGCGTGATGCGTTTAACAGAATAGCGTTGTTACTTCGTATTTGAATGCGTTTTTAACAGAATATAGTTGTTACTTTGTAAGTTTGTATTTTAACGCGAGGCCCTCGTATGAATGACATTACACAAGCGATCCATTTTTAACATAACAGTAGAGTTGTTCGGGCATTAACGCGAATGGAAACGCCAAAGTGATTTCTAGTAGGCACATTAGCATGACGATGATTGACCCAAGGCCATTATAGTGACCCAGCTCTATGCATTCCATTGAATAACAAATAGCTGCAAAAAAGATGATCTTATCTATCTATCTATCTATCTATCTATCTATCTATCTATGTACTTCAGCATGTTATCTATCCATCCATCCATCCATAAATCGGATCCATCCATGAAAATATGAAGTACACCTTAGCACGTTAATTCATTACAAAGATTGTTTCATTCTATCTATCCATCCATACCAGTGGTTTTCAACCAGTGGTCCTTGGGTTTCAGGTGGTCCCCAGCTAAATGATGGAGAGTTGGTAACCAAATGGACCCTTATCTTTCACTCAAGAGTGTTATTATTGATCAAGGTTTGTCTCTCTCCTATGGTATAGTAGGCTACCACATCAATACAGCATGGAATTGTGGTCAAAATTGTACATTTGGGGTCTGAGAGGCTAAATCCCATCAAATGGTGGTCCGTGGCTCAAATTCTGAATAAACATATGAGGTAGGCTACCTTAGCATGTTATTGAAATATTCCAAGAGTTAAATCGCGTTAAAATACAAACTAATATAACTATTAAAACGAATGCACGTTAAAAACTGAAGCTTGTGTAATGTCATTTCCAAGTTCCAAAGTAACAACGCTATTCTGTTAAAGCCTGTCACTCAAGACCGTTCTTTTGCGGCAGGATCCATAATCAAGCTTCAGCAACAGCTAATTGGATGTTTTGTGGACTGTGCAAACAGTAATGCTAAATGTGAATTGTGAATAAAAGTAGTTCTTATAAATTGATCATGTGTGGCATCATTCTGGGTTTTACACTCTGATGTGTATAATGTAATAGCTGGCAAGGCTAGGCTTGGCAAGGCTACTTACTACAAGGCACAGACTGACACTACTGTAGAAGAACAGCATGAGGTTATGATGAGACCGTATTTCAGAAAAGCATTTTGTAAAACATTACCCAATGAAACCAATGTTAGAAGAAGGTTATGCATCATTTAACACGATCATATTGCTGCTATCCGTTTAAAAAAGATTGGTATGTATAATTGTATATTACTTTCTAGCAGCAAATGAACATTAGTGGTTTGGTAATTTGAAATGTGAGATAGCTTTGTTTACCCCCTTCAACTCTACATGCTTCCCCATTTATTTATTTTAAATTGTTTTGTTATGCTTCTGACACTTGCCAAAGCAAGCAAGTTTAGCTATGATCTGAATCAAATAATTTAAAAACAAAAAGCACTGAATTTAAATATGAGTGTAAAAAGTGTTTGAATAATGTAATAATGAATAACATTCACAATGGAACATTAATGAACTATTCACAGTGGTGGCAATGGCATCATCAATCCAGAGTTCATTCTAGATTTGTGGTTTTCCAGTAGACTGCTAAAACTCTGGGATGCACCCAATACATAGCAATGACAAAAATAGCTATTTCGTGTCACAACCAGCATCCGTTCCAATTTAAGGTGAAAATTACTATCCCCGACATCGTGTCATGGGCCCAACACCCTGCTTCCCGCCTTGTTATTCCTTGTTATGAGCTGCGACTGCTGGGTTACTTACGGCATCGTGGCAGGAAGTGTAGACAATGTGAACCTGCTTGAGATCCCTGTCCAGGAAGTGCCTGCGGATAGCCAGGACATTACAACCACAACAGTTGTCTTCCTCTACTGTCACGGTCTGAGACAAGCGAGAACCAGACACCGACGTGCAGCTAGGTGAGGGAAATGCAGAGACATGGCAGAGGTTATTTGAGGAAAGTAGGACACTCGAGATGGAAGTGTAGACTAAAAAAAGGACGCAGAAGGTCAGTAAGAGGGAATGAGTAGGGCAGAAAGACACAAGATGACAATGTATGCTCCGTCGTGCACCGAAAATAGCAGGACTACAAGCTCACAACGCTGTGAGACTACAAGCTAACAACGCTGTGAGCATGCAGGTTGGCCATTTGAATCTGGCCTAATGCAGTCCCATTAAGCTGGCAATCTGCCCAACAAGAGTGTTTCATTCTGTGGGTGTGGGTAAAGTGGTATTGTCTCAGTGGATTCCCACTTAGCGGTCAGTTAGAGCTCAAAAGATGGTAAGTGAGTGTGTGTGTGTGTGTGTGTGTGTGTGTGTGTGTGTGTGTGTGTGTGTGTGTGTGTGTGTGTGTGTGTGTGTGTGTGTGTGTGTGTGTGTGTGTGTGTGTGTGTGTGTGTGTGTGTGTGTGTGTGTGTGTGTGTGTGTGTGTGTGTGTGTGTGCTCTCACGGGCAGGAACTGGCCAGGCGACATAGCCCACAGGCAGGCTTCCTCATTAGGTACATGGGCCAACCATATGCAGCCAAGGCAAAAAGCATGAAATAACACACATCCTTGTACATGTTCATCTCAGTCTGGGAGAAGAAAAGACACAAAGAGTACTGTATATGAGAGTTCTGTCAATTAACAACCAATGAAGAAGAGTAACAACACATTCTAAGGGCCGATTCATACTCCTATTTTAGAGCCGAATAAAAGTCGGTTCGGCTTGTAGAGCCTACAATGTGACGTCATTTGAGGTTCGGGGGGGCGGGTACCGTCCTAAAGTCGGCTCTTCGGTGCTACTGAAAATTTCTGACGAGCCGGCTCTACAGCGTCGAAACAGCGGTAAAATAGGAGTATGAATCGGCCCTAACTCCCACTAATGCAACATCATCATCTTATCGTGAGATGATGCAACGCACACACGCGCGCGCACACACACACACACACACACACACACACACACACACACACACACACACACACACACACACACACACACACACACACACACACACACACACACACACACACACACACACACACACACACACACACACACACACACACACACACACACACACACACACACACACACACTTTCAATTAGGCCATTTCGATCTAAGGCCTAATGTTCTGTATGAAACACCATATGGAAGATAAAAATGGGTAGATTCAGATTAGGTGTATTACATGAATGTAGCACAAAGACAAATGAAGAAAAAAGTGAAATGTCCGCACACAATATAGTTCTGCTCTCCGTCCTTTTTATTTCAACCTATATACAACAACGTTTCGCCCCTCCGGGATTTCTCAAGTAGCACAAAGACAAGCAGAATTTTGTTCCTTTTAAGTGGGTAAACCAAAGTATTTTGATATTCTATTCAGAAGCAGAGACACAGATACTCACTGAAGTCTTAAGGTCCAGGTATTTGGTTTTGCGAGTGACAGGCATCCCAGATAAGAAGGCTAAAATATCATTGTTGGCCTGAGGGGAGTAAAGGTTATAATCATACATTATTCCTGTAACAACAACAACACTCCTGTATGCTTCCCCGTTTTACTACCCCGTTTCGCACCAGTAAGGAGAGGGAGGGGGGCGGGGCAAGGCGACGGCTCTAGTTACAGTTAGTTGAATCTTCAAAACTCCTGCATTTGATCATCCATTTATTCCATTAGATTAGACCATAGACCATTTTATGGTTTTATCCAGAATTAAAACATTCTCTGAGATACTCCTATGGAAAGGCAGCAGCTATATTATTTTACTTAAATTGACCAATTAGTATAATTTAGTATAGCAGTTGCATACATTTTATTTGTAGGCTATTGTCGTGAAAATAGTTAGAGAAAGTCGAAGTTTCAACACCAAAGTAGTAGTAGTAGTTGTGAATTAGCAAACTGGACATTTGGACTGAATGTTTCCTTTATCCTCGTGTTGGGCTTCTGTTTTTGCCGAAGTTTTTTTTGTGTTGTTTCTTTCAGTCATAAGCGCAGGTCCGTTGTGCTTCACGCTCCACAGCCAGCCGTCTGCCTTGACTTCTGTGTGTGCTGAGTGACTGTGGGCTAGCCCCTCCCTCCCCTTACTGGTGCAAAACGAGGTAGTAAAAATGGGGAAGCCTCCTGCATACACTCACTCACACATGCATGTGAACACTTGCACACATGCACAGAAATGGTTGGAAGTGATACCTGGTCCAGGATGGCAGATCTCTTTGACCTCTGTCTCTGGCGGAGCAGAACCAGACCAGCAATAATGTCACTAGGCACAATGTCCAAGTCTCTGAAGAACTCTGCAAACAGGCTGGCCACCTCCGAATAGGCATCCTAAGAAAGACAACTTCTGACATCAGGACAAAGTTCTATGGTAGATGATTGGTGACGGAAGCATGCAACGTATGGTCTGGTTCTTGTGTAATACTTCAGATATCAGGTATTAAGTATTAACACAATCACTGACTGCCAGGTATTAATTCATTCATTCTTTCAACCCTGCCGAGGTCTATTCAGTCTGTGCCTTAGCTTAAGGCGAAAAATTACCCCAGGTCCGTGAACCGAAGTGAAAAAGACCTACCGTATGTTACTGTAAATCTTTCATCTTTTTTTAATTCACCCGAAACATAAATGTTGTAACCGTGATCAGCGACACTGTAGTTATCGGTTAAAAACAAACAAAAACAAACAAACAAACAAAACAACTGTAAGTCAATGGGTGCGGCCATCTTGGATCCCGGGTCATTGCCCGTTTACTGACCACATAGCAACCCAGGGCTTATCATATGTAGCATACGATTGGGACAAAAGTAAATGTGGCAAAATGTGTTAAAGGTCGATAATAGTGGTCATTGACCACCCATTGACTAATGACTATGACTCATTGTATACTTGACTCATTTTGGTGTGTCAGGGACTTTAAAAGGTCCATACCGGCAGGCTGGCATCTTTAACCCACTGAGCACGACTTAACAATTTTCCAAAGCATAGCCTACAGTACATCTTTTGGGGGGAGAGGATTGTATCCCATTCATTTTAGTACTGTATGAAAATCTACATGACAAGAAACTAGCTTGAGATAGCTAATCCAATACAATACATTTCGATGCACTATTGATTTGGAAAGTGTAGCTGAAAATAGTACCTGGAGAAAAGATTGATTTATGAACAAATTTCACATTGGTGACTTAGTCATGACGTCGTGAGGTGTACCTATTCAGCTAAGTTTGCTGAAAATGTAGACATTCACAAAATATAAAATATACAAAAAATAAAGCCATTAACAGAAAATAATTGCTGTTGAGTATGTAGTACTGCCCATTCACCAGAAACGGCCATTTCTTTTTTTTACGGTTTATTTATTGCAAGGGAGGTTCACAGAGCTCGAAGTAAAACCTGGAAATTGCCCAGTACAGCCACAGCCAGGGGCGAGGGGACTCAGGGGAGGCTGAGTGTTAGTCATTTACTTCCTCGCCCAGGTTTCCTTTACCCAGTGAATTGAACAGAGAACCTTTTGGTCACAAGCATGCTCCTCTAACCTTTAGGCCACTGCTGCCCCCGAAAACCTCTAATAATAATACTAACTGGAACGGTTAACAGGAAGTGTCATAATTCCCTGTTCTCTATATTTTCCACTTAACAACAGAAAGAAAATCAGTGTGAGGGAGCATGTGACTCACTGATTGCGTATCCTGGGCTCTGGTACAACACATGAAGAATTTAAGTCTCCTGCTCCAGCTGCTGGCCTGGCCTTCCTCTAGTCTGTGTCTGAGAGAGAGACACAGAGCTATGTTAAGATTCAACTGGTGCGATAGTGCAAGTGATGTGTGACTGGTATGTTGGGTGTTCTGTGCTTCTGTGTTCTGATACTGTCATAGTGAGAGAGAGAGCCAGATAGATATAGAGAGAGAGAGAGAGAGAGAGAGAGAGAGAGAGAGAGAGACAGAAACTACTACTAAATGCTAGAAATGTATACAAAATCCACTATGTAACTTTTGAATAACTATATAGTCAAATGTGTCCCATTCAAATATATGGTGGAATGTGTTGCTTATAAATGCAACTATTTATTTGTATGGGACATAATGTGTTAATTATACTGTAGTTATTAGCAAATTACATAATGGAGCTTTAAAAACTAATGAAGCTATTTCAATTGTTTGAGGGGACAGGGAAAGACAGACAGAGAGAGTGAGAGAGAGTAAGTACCCGTTAGTACCTGAGTGTGTATGTGGTGAGGTTGCGTTGGCGTCGACGGGTAGCTTTGAGCTTCACAAAGGTCCTTCCCGTGGGATCAAAGGTGCACATGAGGGTAAAGAACACCATGAAGATGACCAGCCAGTTACATGCAACAATCCCTGAGGGAGGAGTCATATAATCAATATTGGTCATCCTAGATTTGAAATAAATACATAAATAGTGATCAAATTCAAGCCTGCAATTTAATACTCGGAATTCCTTTACTTACCCAAAGCCAGGTTTTTGGCAGTGACATCAGAGCATGGTATGTAATATTGGACAAGCCAGGCAATCCCCACCACAGCATACACTAGCTCAACCAACAGAATGGCTGGACAGGAACAGAAAGAGGGAGAATATCAATCAATATAATCTCAAACAGTAAAAAATAAAATAATGCTGGCGTCAATAAGTGGAGTCAATGCCTACATGTAATCCTCACATACAATCTGTGAAATATTACTACCAACGGGCAGGCTCCGTTGGTAGTAGTGTAGGGCCTGCCCCCTGACTTACCCAAGCATACAGTATAGTAGCTCTGGTCCATAGCCTTCTACTGCTTCTACGATTCTGCCCTGCAGTATAAGGCTATGGGACTTTCAGTTTTAAATCTCAAATCGAAATCAGACCAGCCTCTCCTCTTTAGCGTATTTTAAAAGAACGTTTTTGCTACTCACCAAAACAAAGGCGGGTTGTGTCATTAGAAAGCCTACTTTCATTAGTGGGCCCCCCACTTGGCCAGAAAGGGATTTTTATTAGGAAAAATATTCTCTATGAGGCAGTTCTCTGGGCAATATCGGTAGAGGGCGCATTGGAGTAACTAAAAGTATTTCAAAATCCCTTTTTGGCCAAAAAGTACCGTTTATACGTGTGGTGGGGGGCTCAGAGTGCGTCCACTAAGGAAAGTAGGCTTTCTATTGACACAACCCGTCTTTGTATTGGTGAGTAGGTCAAACGTTTGTGAGATTTCCACTAAAGAGGAGAGGCTGGTCTGATTTCGATTTGAGATTTAAAACCGAAAGTCCCATAGCCTTATACTGCAGGGCAGAATCGTAGAAGCAGTAGAAGGCTATGGACCAGAGCTAACAGTATAGAGGACATCATGTGTGTGCCCACTGACTTACCCAAGCATACAGTATACAGTAGAGAGGACATCATGTGTGTGCCCAGTGACTTACCCAGGCGTATATAGATCACATACTGCACAGCTTCCCTGGGCTGTGTGTAAAGGATGCTGCCTCTCATGCTCAGCCACATAATGGCACTCTCACTGATGAGGCAGCTGACCAGTATGCCCAGATAGCCTCTGCCATGATCCACCAGGGTGATGGAACAGGACTGAGTGAAACCATGCGGCAGGCCGAACAGGACCACAGACAGGACCACCAACCTGAGGACAAATGACACAGAATACATTAGAGGAAATGACATACATAGACAAATAATAGATACAAACAGACAAACCAATAGGAAAATACAAATAAAACGGATGCATTTGCTCACCAAATGCAGTGCAATATAAAGAGGAAGCAAGCGGGTAGCACCAGGTCATCACTGCCAACTGACCAGCGCCGCCGAAACATCACCATGCCCGGCATCACTGCCCTGTGTGGACAAAGATTTTAATGTTTGTTAAATAATTCCGGAAGACATACAATATAGAAACATAAAATAATAATAGTGAGAATGTAAACGTGGACACATTTACCATTTATCTAGCTGAGCCAAAAGGACACCCACCCAAGATGTTGCAACAATTTACAACTTCCTAATCTTTAGACCAAGACCTTGCTCCTCTCCACTGTCTCCATTCTCTTTGCCCAGTCACGATGCCCTTAAGGCTAAAGCTGAACTCTTTAAAAGACAGCAGGCAGTAGGAGGGGCCAATACAGGCTTCATCTGTAACTGCAATCTGTAACTGTACTACCGAAACAAATTCCTAACATGTTTACATGTCATGTATGGCACATAAAGGCTTCCGATTCTGATTCATAGTTATGTTACTAATGTATATTTTGACAGCTCTGCGGCAAGACACCCACAGATGAGGCAATTATTAGTGTAAAATTCAAGGCTTTTGCACACCTACAGGCGACAGGTGCGTAGGAGAGGGACAACTAAGTGCCCGACGTCATGAAAAAGAAAAAAAACACCTGCACACCGTCTTCAAATGCAGTGAAAAACTTTAATAAAGAGAAACAGCAACGTTTCGGCCGAAACGTTTTAGTGTTCAAAACTTGCCTTCCCAGACTGAGGGATGTGATGGTCAAATACAATATCACAGAGACTATTTCAAACCTTTGCCATTACGCACCGATACTCCAATCCACACCAAACTCGGCAGGTATATGTGAATAGTCACACCAGGAAAAAATAAACTAAATTGCAAACATAAGGGTCACTACAGGCAGCAGTGTTTATCATTTCAAGTGGCCAATAATAACTGTGTGAGATTTGTTCTGATCAGTGTAATATAGGACTAGATCTGAAGGCCATGTAGTGGCCTGAAAATCTAGCATAGTGAAAGATTAAGTTTAAGATTAAGTCATGGAAACAGCTGGAGAGGATGGCGCAAGACAGACGAGGGTGGAAACGACTCATCAATGGCCTATGTTCCGAAAGGAATACAAAGGCCTAAGTAAGTAAAGTAAGAAAGATTAAGTCAGTTATTGGTTCTACATATCGTTTATTTGCCCATGCAGCCACTGAATAAAGTGGTCTGAAAAGACCTTTCAATGTGACAGTGCCAAAATCTAAGTATAGAGGGGAAGTATGCCTAGAAATAAATAAAGTAAAGTAGGTCAGAATTAGAAGGTGGGTACAATACTTCAGGGCTATTCTATTGGTCATCTGCTGCTGTACCACACAGCTCTTCAACAAACACATGCCTAAAGTGTTCATTTTCCCCCTGTTAGTCATGAGCATTGTGCCGCATCCATGCCCTCCACCTTGCTACACCCTTCAGAACTACAGTCACTGTAAAAGTCACATCACACTGCATTTGTGAACTGCATTTAATTAACATGCTTAACACACTATTCCCATTTGAGATAGAGATAGACAATCATGACATTTTACTTGATGTTCAATGTTTGTCCTGATGAAACGTTGTTTGGTAAAACAAGGCCTACAGTTTAGAGTAGACAGTATCTTTCATTGTTTTAATTTGTCCCTTCTTTTTGTCCTATGCACCTGTCCTTAAAGGACAACTTTCGTTTTTTTCAACCAAGGTTCATGTTTTAGGTTGTTGGTAGAGAAAGTAAAAGATGAGTGTTATTTTTTTTAGCTATTTTTGACAGGGCGGCGGGGGCATTTGAACTAAATATGTATTTTTTTTACAAAATGTTATAGCGATTTCTTTTTTATTATTTACTAAAGTCCTACTAGACCCCAATAAATTACATCTGGTCACAAAAGATAACGGGATCTATTGAATGTGAAGGGGGAGGTGACAAACTAACATATTGAGCCTACGACACACAGTATGGTATCCCCCCCAGTACTCTACATTCACATATAGATCCCGTGATCTTTTGTGGCTAGTTGTAATTTCCTTATGTGGATTATGCATTCCTTATGAATTATGTGCATTTAATTATAAAAAAGCTGAAGTAGTAAATCGATTAGATATATTAGGTCTGCACGATTTAGCCTAAATCGCTGAAACCTCGATTTCAATATTTATTTTCAGTAAAAGGCACAAAGACCCGCACACTGTCTGCACTTGCAATACGAACTTTATTTATAGGCAATGTTTCGATCAAACACCTTCTTCAGGCATCTGCTGATAATAGGTAGCCACATAGCTATATACATACATACACATAGATCCACAATGACCAATCACAGTCGCCCTCGTTAATATGGATGAGACCCATAGCAGGTGGTGAGCTCATTTGATTGAGTGATCACATGTCTATACGTTTATTACAATGAATACACATTCTTCAATCAACTATACAACAAAAACAGTGGATCATCATATATGAAAACTATTAACTGTGGTCATGAACTGTTCTTCAGAACCGGTCCGCTTTGAACAGCCACTCGTTCCAAAGGGCAGCCATGCCCTGAATGTGCATTAGTCTGTCAACAGCCAAAATAGCACATTGAATGCCCCATGGCATGTGGCCATAAAAAACTATAAAAATTAAAGCTGCAAGCTATGTAACCTTCCTCTTCTACCCCGGATTTGAACCCAGTTTCCTGCGTAAGAACTGTCATTTTTACCACTGAGCAAATAGAGCTTATATTAGGCTTGGCTTAGGCAGCGTTTCAGAGTATGAGGTCAGACTCCCATTGGCTTAGGGGCAGCCAATCATGACTAGGTCGCTGTTAAAAAAAGCCCATCTCATTTAGGCCTAATCAATCAGGCTAATGAAGTGTAGCAGATTTCACAGTGGCAGGAGAGTCTGACTGGACCACTAGGGACAGTGTTATCAGTGCCTCCCTCTAGGCCTATTGTTACAATATGACATGAACTCCCTACAGGGACTCCACATGTGGAAATTACATTCTAACTTTAATTGGGTATAATTAGAAATTATCAACCCAATCTGTAAACTAGCATGCCGCTCCCTGCCCTTGGAGCGATATCCCACTTTGGTAGAACTCTTATTTTTCCTACTACATTACATTGACATGAATGAACACCAAAAATAACTTCTCTGGGTACCTACAGTACAAAATAGTCCCCAGTAAGACGCCCTAAAGGGCAAGGTCGCGCTGAAACAACAGAGCTTCTAGATTTATTACTAGAATTACTAAAAAAGGAACTACAAGACAGAGCAAAAAAGACCAACGATTGACAGAATGGCTGCGTAATGTTTTCTGAAAACTGCCCACTGTTTATAATTCCAGTGCAGCTACTATTTTGTTAACTGGGGCAGTTTCTAGTTTACAGTTAATTAAGTTAATTGACCAAATCCTATTTCTATTTTTTTTTTTAGAGAATAAATAACGGTAATGGGTAATTTATGAGCAAACTAGATAAAGTCCCCTCTGGGCACAGGTCTCCACCAGGGCAGGTCAGGTTGTGGCCTCCTGGTGGCGCTATAATAGGCCAATGTGAAAAGGTTGCCATTTCTTCTTAAGCCTTGGATGGCAATTGGATGATTCGTTCCAAAAATGTGTTTTGCAAAAATCCACCAGTCCGTGAAAGATTTCACGTAAATTGCACACTGCGTTCATGATTTGAGGCTTTTTGTTGAAAACGGGCCAATCCTGCAAACTTTGAAAGCCAATGTTAGCCAATTGGGATGGAATATGAAATATCGGACAGATCCGGCTTGAACACATGACTATAGAGATAGTGTGTATTTTTGGACAGAATCTGGAGGAGTAATATAAAAAAAATGTTTTTCAAAAGTTGGCCTCCTGGTGTCGCTATAACAGGCCGTTCCAGAAAATTTGGGGCAGAGGTTCATCATTGGCCTCCAAGGAGTTTGTGTGCAAAATTTGGCATTGGCCGGGTTAACGGTGCCAGAGATTAACTGGTAACAGACGGACGGACGCACGGACTCAAACACACACGGACGGAGTGCAAAACATACTCTCTAGCTATACCCATGCCTTTGGCCTGGTGGAGACAACTATGACCCAGCATTTGTGACTACAGGTCCTGTGAACAGTAAATACTAGTGGTTTAATGCTGTGATATACTGTATATGGCCACGCCTCTTTTAAACGTTGTACAGATATACTGTATACTATAGCATATATTACAGTGTGTAATGTATATGTAAACTGACATACTTGTACATCACATTTAGCAAATTCACCACAGCCAGATCTGTGTCAACATTCAGTTGGCCTCACTCACTTCAGGGAGTCATCATCAACCCTACAAACCTCTCAATAGAACTGTCCTCCTCAAGGGCATTCCATCCATCACTCTGGCCTGGGAAAACAGCGTATTAGTAGTACTGTTCATCTACAGTATTACTGAGGACATTAGCAGATGCACTTAGGCACAGCAGGTTTCATTTGCAGATGCCCTCCCTTTGGAATGCACTCTCTGACTCCAACCACATAAAAGTCGCCCCTCCTTCTCTTCCTTCCTTAATACAAACCGCCCTCAAAACCCACCTCTTCAATACTGCTTTCTCCAGCTAAGTTCTCAACTCCTTGTTTTATGGTTTACTCTTAGACATTTATTGCGATGGTAGGTCGCAGATTACTATGAAAAATGCAAAACCTGTCAGCCGATCCATCCGTCACGCCTACATATATGGTTGTCAGTCCATCACGCCTCGTGTCACGCTCCATAAGCCATAATATATGGAGCGTGACACGGTGACACACCATATTATGGATGTTACTTGTAGAACTACTGCTCTTCTGGTGACAGTGAACCATTGTCACAGAAAGGCTTTGGGCTGAACAGAGCTACTGTTAATTGTTATCATGTTTTTGGAGGGCTGAAGGTGTTTGTGTGTATGGGGGGATTGGGAAATGTTGAATGAAAAAACATATTGTTTTACATTTAGGTTTTGGGGGAAAAAGCACTCTGTTTTATTTATCAACAACTAAGGATCTAAATATTTATCATCACAATAAAACAAATCAATGATGCTTTGCTATGTAATGATAATGTTAGATGTAGTTCACTTCAAGGGAAAAGGCCCGCTCTACTCAGACAGTTTCATATAGTTTCAGGCGTGTGCTGGGTGCAGATTCAAAATGAACATATAGAAAATGAATAAAATCCGCACATCCAGTCGAGTAAGAGTCTTTGTTTAATGATCAAAGTGCTCCGCAGCAGCAGTCATACCAGACAGACAAACGCGTTTCGGCGCGCAGGCCTTCGTCAGTGGATGTGCGGATTTTATTCATTTTCTAAATGTTAGATGTAGCTCAGGAGCAACAACAAATCTTGTCATATTGATCAAAAAGAATTACACCATGATGTACTGGTGGTATAGTAGAATAGATGAAAATATTGAGATAATGAAATGTCTAGAAATCAGTTCAGGGCACATTAATCACGTACACAATCCAAGGACATCTAAAACGTATCCTCAAACAACATTAACATATTGAGCTCAAGGCAAGCTCAAATGCATCAAGCTGCTTCACAAGCACAAACCAGATCCTATCTGCTTTATTAACCTCGATTTAAAACTCTCCACATACAGTAGGATAGACTACTAGGCTAATGTGTGTTCTCCCCGTTTTATCCTCTTCATGAGTCATAAACTACAATCTCACTACCCACAAAGCCTGCCGTTTTATCTCTGCATCTGACATGTGTTTTATGGAATGCCTGTGACAAGTCACTGCATGTGAGAAAACGCTTTTGTGCTCGAGTCGACACAGTGTGCTGCTGTGTGGCAGGACCGTACCCATGTGATGTAACAACAACAATGATGCAACAATGACAGGGCTTCCATTCTGCCATCATTGCCTTGTCTTTGGACAGACCCACTGAACTGCATCAGACCAGGGCACGCGAGACACCCTCTGACACAAGTCATTTAATGATGACGAAATATAGCTAAGCAAATTATGCTGCTCTGTCCCCTACAGCAGTGCTGCTGAGATATTAGTCCTGTAGCAGGTTGTCTGCAGCAACAGCATTATCAAGTCAGACTGTGATAATCTCAATTCTGCTAAACAGCTGTCAGCAGGATCAGGAGTATGTTAGCCTTCTTTCATCGTATTCTTTTATCTCATATTCTCATCTCATATTCTGCAATCTGTCACTTTATTGTTACCTTATTTTTGTGTAGTGGTTCTTGTTGCACTTTTGATTTGTCCAAATGGAGCACAATGGAACTGGAAACAAGACCATGGCTTTATGTCATCCACTTGGCGTGTTTTTAACCCAGTTGTAGGCTACTGTCTAAAAAGTATTCAGTCAATGAAAAAGGTACACCTACACCTTTTTGGTCAGCATGACAATTTGGCTAGTTGTTTAACTTTGTTAATTCTGCAAATTATTATTAAGAATGTGTTACACCTGAATTATAACCGTTATATCCTTTGCTCAGTATGAAGTTAGAAAGGAACTAATTACACAAGAATAGTAAGTACTGCAATTTCTATCATAGTCTGTGCAAGACTCTTCAACTGTCATGTTGTCACCCCAGGCAGTGGTCATAGCATCAGCATCTTTATTACTTAACTTGTTCTATACAAATAACCTAGGTAGGCCCTACTTTATCTGCCTTAGTCAAATACAGCAGATTATTACAGCAGACCAGTTTGAAGACACACACTAGCAGCAGGAAAGCAAAAATGCAATTTAACGCATTGAACAGCAATGCTATGCATTATTGTGACCAGCTCAGTGACCTTGTGGTTATTAGAGAGTCCGCCCTGAAACTTGGAGGTCAGGGTTCAATCCAAGCCCCCAGGATGCCTGGGCAACGTTGAGGCCGTCTCCCTACTGGTCAAAACCTGGTACTGCAGGCGGGCTGGGCCCAGGTAAAATTTATGATGTAGGACGTGGCGTAGATGTACCACAAGAACAGCGCGAGGGGTACTATGATAGGAACCAACCAATCATATCAACGCTGGAGGGGTACTACCCGGAAGACTTCCGGGTCCTTCAAAACGCCACTGAGCAACTTCCATTGAAGTGAATAGCTGCTCCTCGATCCGTTCTCTAGATATATATTATAACTCTATGGTTCAATCCCAGGCCAAGTTTTACCAAAGACTATAGAAATTGTACTAATCCTCTCTGATTGGCACTCATGGTTGGATTGGGGATAAGTAACTGCGACATACTGGCATTATGTTCGGTGGGTTTACAAGGCAAGCTGCCTCATGCTACGGAAACAAGACGTCCTGACCTAAGGGCCACATGGCCCAAGAACCGTTGGTTCCCAAGGCTACTTGCTACTTATGCATTATTGTAATTGGTAATGTGAACATGACTGTTGCTTAATGATATTCATTACAATGAGCTATGCCAACATAAATTCTAGAGGAAGAAAACATTTTGTAATGAAGCTGTTTGTAATGAAGCGACCATATGTTTTTCAAAACGGTCGTTTTTTCAGCACAAATAAAATCACCAACCTGTATGAATGAGGCATCACCAAAATAAAAGTTTGATGTGAGATAATCGTGTCTGAACTAATTTCAAGATAGACAATCTTGTTGCACCTGCATGTTTACATTCTTGCATTGTACTCAATGGCAGATTCAGTATGCTGCCTAAATGGATGACTGGTGGCATTTCCCAGCTGCACCTGTCATTAAATATCTTTGCAGGCACTAGTCTAATGCATGCAAGGATGCTTTGGAATATTTGCTAGTATGATTAGGTACAAAGAGCAAAAGTTATTTCCTGCAAAGTGAACGGTGCATGACCAGACTTTCCCTTACACCACATGGAGGAAATTACTCAACATGTACTGACCTTAAACTGACTGTACTGACCTTAATACCAGACAGTGACCTTGTGGTCCACCCTGAAACTGGGAGGTTGGGGTTCGATCCCCAGCCCGGGTCATACCAAAGACTGTAAAAATGGGACCCAATGCCTCCCTGCTTGGCACTCAGCATCAAAGGGTTGTATTGGGGGGTCAAATCAACTAATCAAATGATTCCCGAGCGCGGCACGGCTGCAGCTCACCGCTCCTTGGCTGCGGCTCACCGCTCCAAGAGATGGGTCAAATGCGGAGAACAAATTTCACTGCGGTAACGTATGACAAATCGTACGACTTTGAAACCATTAACTGCAAATCAATCCCTCCTGCCTCCTTAAATCATTCATGCCTGTGGGCAAGCACACATTTTACATCATGCCCTAGAGATCATAGCATTTTATAGACATTCAGGAATCAGCCCAAATGACATTTCTTCAGTCATGAATCAGAACGTGCAACTTGCAAGGCTTGTGACTGTGGGTCAGTGTTACTGTACATTGAGAGGTCTATCTTCATGGCATGTTGGACTAAAATGGGTCTAGGCAGTCATTTGGCTGAAATCAGCTGAATTATTTATTTATATACTCCGGCAGTCAATGAGTTTTAACAACAAAAGGTGCGAATATTGATTAAAGAGAGTCCTAACATATTGCTGTCCTAAGGCACATCGTTGTGAAATGTTAAATGCACAATACAATGTCAGGGGAGAAAGGGACAGCGCCAACAGATTGCCTAGAAAAATGGCAAGGATGGCTGAGGAGTGCCGAGTCCAAGCGTGTCACAGTGGGATTATAATTTATAGGCATATTGTGTATTGACAATTTGTTGGGACAGTGATGTGGCTGCAGTATGGGTCAGTGATGTGGCTGCAGTCTGGGCCTGTCTCTCTCTGTCTCCTCTTCCCTCGGCCATGCATCACCCCCAGCTTCAGCCTTATCCTCTGCCTGGGTCAGTGTCAATTCTCACCTCAGACCAGATTGTGCCTCTCTTCCTCCCTTCTCCTGCCTGACACCTCTCTCTCTCTCTCTCTCTCTCTCTCTCCATCCATACTACTATCTAACTATTCTACACTGTCTGAATTCTCTCCCGCTTAATCTCATTTCTTGGTTTCTTTCGGTACATACTCTCGTCTCCTCCCTTGCTCTACCCACACGCTCATTCAGTATTCATATTTTCGGGGAACACTTATGAGCATGAAACGAGCAGCATACAGTACATGCTACTGCACCATTTCAAGGCTGAGGAAACCTATGCTGTATGTTCTCTTCCATCCTCCGCTCTCCTCCTCTCTCTTCTTATCTAGCTAATCCAGATTCTCGTTTTGGCTTCATGTTGCTCTTCCATTTTTAGACTGAAAGCCATGTGCCACTCACTCCCACTCTCCCTCTGGCACTTTCTCCAGCTTTTCCTCCCATTGCCACCCACTCAATCCCTTTTACCTCTTCCCACTCCATTCTCTATCCTGGCAGTTGGAGTGATATTTAAGCAGAGCACTGTAGCAAATATTGTGTGGATTCACATAATAAACAATATTTTATCATTTAATTGCCAATAACAAATCACAGCTGATATGGAATACCAGTATTTGTTTTGGTGTGTTTGTGTTCAAAGATAAAAACCAAACCAAACCAATCTTTTCCCCTGGATTCCTTGTATGATGATGCTCATTTCCAACTAACTAGATTTTCTACTAGAGATTCAGTGTATCCTCTTCGCCGGACAGATATTCATGGTTTTTTGGTTCTCAGAAGAATTTGGTTCGACCAAATTCCCACTAGGCAGTGGACTGAGGGCACCCCTGACTGAGTCATCTGGGACAGTGGGACACACACTCCGAGAGAGAGAGAGAGAGAGAGAGAGAGAGAGACACACACACACACAGAATCACAATGCTCTTTTTAAGTGTGTAATAGAGCACCGAAGTCTGACGTCAATATCGGTAGAGGGCGCAAATCCACGGGTTCATGTACTTCTTATTTGCATTGTAATCCCCATAGGGGGTTTTAGATCGCCTCATATAATAACTGTGTTTGAAAAATAAACAAATCATCCAGGCCGCTTCACTCATATGGATATGAAGAATCAACTAACTGAGAGAAAACGCTATTGTTACTGCTACTGAATTAATGAATTAGTTACATTTTCGCTAGAAACAGACTATCATATACGCAGAGACAGCTTGTTTATTTTTGGACCATAACACTTATATGAAACGATTTTAAGATGACCCCATGTTATTCTCCATACAGAAATTATTTCCGTGAACCAGGGGAATCGAGCGGATGAGCGAGTGACGTCAGGACTTCGGCGCTCTATTGTCTCCGCCGAGACTATGTTTTGCACCCTGTTCGTCTGCCTGTCCATGTCTGTCATTCTGTGAACAGATAATCCATGTCACCATTGACTTGATTGCAGTGAAACTGTGTACACACACTCCCTGGATACCAGGTAGGTGTTAGGTAATTGGGGGGGGGGGGGGGGCTTGCGCGGTAGTCGTGCATCAATCTTAGTTGACTGGCTGGCTGCTATTTATACATTATTATATCACTACAATGACTACATAATGTTATATAATTGACCTTATGGTGTTATATTAACAAGGATACTAGGATAGGGTGATTAAAAAAGGTTATGCCAACTCGTGTTCTGACTTCTGAGCCGGTTGTAACGTTGTCGCATTGTCATGCTTTCAACTACATTGTTGTGGTTTGAATAGATCCCGGGGTGTGAAGGGATCG
This sequence comes from Electrona antarctica, assembly GCF_951216825.1. Classification (NCBI taxonomy): domain Eukaryota; kingdom Metazoa; phylum Chordata; class Actinopteri; order Myctophiformes; family Myctophidae; genus Electrona; species Electrona antarctica. The sequence continues at coordinate 17,544,504 of NC_136808.1, read as the reverse complement.
TATCTAAGAAACACTGAAAGTGCCAACTCCCATTGGTCATGGCATGAGTAAATGAGCTGCTGAGCATTCTCAGACACCAGGTTCACACAGCTCAGGCAGTACATTCTTAGCAACAACAAGGAAGGGGACTAACCAGACCAGTTAACTGACACGATGGAGGAAAACACCACGGTCGGTCGCTGGCCAAAAATAAAGAGCTGGATCAAGACACTCTGGTGGTTCTAGCAACATGATAATTTGGCTAAATGCTTCAGTTTACTTCCATAGCTTTCATTTATATTGTGATATCATCAAGCTGTTCGTCATTTCCATTCACAAAATATATCTTAAAATATCTTTACATCTTTTTTTATTTCCATTTCTGCCAATTCAGCAAGCAATAAAAATGTTAGAGCTTTCGTGCTCCACATTGTATGATGGAAGCATTTAAAGATTGTGGGAGGCAACAGTCTGGCTCACGAGACTAGGGTTCAAGGGATATTTCACTTGACTTGGGTCATTTCGACGTCCACTCAGGAGTTTGAGTGCACCCCAGACAGTTTAGATTGTATTCCCCTCCCCTTATAACACAACGTTCATTCAACATTTGCGATTGTGAAAAACGCATGTACACACTATGGACATGATATCCAAAGCGCTCCCCCGCTCATAAAGCTTTTCCGAGGACAAAGCTCCTAAATCAAAGTTCTTATATAACTTTAGCACTGTCTGGTACTGCTGCTGTTCTTCTCTATGTGGCATTGTGTGTGAGTGTGTATAGTATACTGTACTGTATATACTATACTGTAGCCCCGAGAGGTAAGTCCACCCACCGGCTGGTACAGTAACCGTGACAACCGAGCAAATCCCATAGCCTGCAGGGTTCGTAACCGTGACAACAGAGCCGTTGTGGAGTACCATACTCACCCTAACCCAAAAATCGAGTTTAACATTTGGAAAAGTGAAAAACGGGCATCATATGGCAATTGTCAGTGGTCAATAATGTCTGATCAGTGAAACCACTGAGAGACGCTCGCTCTAGCAGACAGAGATTCCCCTCATTTAATATATATACATACACGTCAATGATGCTTGAAGATCTCTTCTTTTTACTCATGGTTTCAGCAGCACCTCCCCTCTTTTCACTGCAGTGCACATGTCTATGCTGCACACATACATATTTTGTATTAATATCGGTATTGGTTAAAACATAAATAATAATAATTAATTAATGTTTTTTTTATTTTGAATCGGCTCTTAATATCGGCTATCGGTCTCTTTGATCACCACTAATCGGTATCGGTATCTGACAGGAAAATCGGTCGATCCCTAGTGCAAAGTTACTGTAGTGTGTGTGTGTGTGTGTCTGCGCGAGCCTGTGTCTGCATGTGCGTAGTTTACTTCAGCCAACAACCGTCTGGTCATGCAGTCACATTACTCATACCAATATGAAATATCTCCATTATGCAACTATAAAGTACAATGTTGTATATGTACATTGTTGGTTAATAATGGGTAAATGTTTCTTCTTTACTTCAACATTCAACACACAATTTGACATACATTGTGGGTGGTTGGTAATGATGAATATATGCTATTGAATATATTGGAAGACCACCTCGTGGCCAAAATGGTTTGGGACCATTGCTGTACAGCACGTAACCCAATGTCTGTTAATACTGTGCACATCTCCGGGCAAAGCCGAAGCTCCACTGCAGCCATCGGGCGCCACGTCAGCGTCAATGCAGAGAATGTTCCCTTTTGAATCAATGAAGGGTGCTCCACTGCCGACATTGCGTTGCATTGCGCAGCATTCGCCCCGGTTCATTTTTTACGCTGTCCCAACGCAACGCAACACAGTATGTGGAGCTTTGGCGTAATGCAGCATTTGCTGGGGGTCAACCTGCCTCAAAACAATAACAATCATTCACCTGAATGGTGCTAATAGTTGCTACTACTACTTTGGGGTGTTCAGCAATGCATGTACACACACACACACACACACAGCACACAACACAAACTCTGAACATACTTTGGGTATGGCTTTCACAGGGCAGTATGAGTCACCAGAACCAAGGACCGGTGTTTTTGATAAAGTTACAATGGGTTTGTATAGGAAGGGGGCATGTCTGATAAAATTAATATCAGATATCTTAACACTGAATCGTACGGAGCCCCTGAATGGCCATGCATTCAAAATATATTTTATCTTGTCCGTACAAGATAATATCTCGTTGGGACAAGATAATTATTATCTCGTCCGGACAAGATATTATCTCGTCCGTACAAGATATTATCTCGTCAGGACAAGATATTATCTCGTCAGGACAAGATAATTATTATCTCGTCCGTACAAGATATTATCTCGTCCGGACAAGATATTATCTTGTTTAAACAAGATAATATCTTGTTTAAACAAGATCATTATTATCTTGGACAAGATAATAATTATCTTGTCCGGACGAGATAATATCTTGTACGGACGAGATATTATCTTGTACGGACAAGATAAAATATATTTTGAATGCAAGGCCATTCAGGGGCTCCGTAGAATCGAGCCACTGTGGTGTGTTCACAAAAGTTTGAGTAGATGATAAAATGGCCCACTTTTTTTCTGGCATCCCCATTTTGGATTAATTTCGAAACAATTTTATATTTGTCAACATCTTTCAGATTTTTGCGCAATATATTTTTCACAAAATGTCATTCGCACCATCGCAACTGGTGCACAAATTTTGACCTGATGGTCAAGATTCAAAATGTATCCCTTGAGGAAGCAAGCAGGCTCTATTAGTTCAATGGTACAAATGTCAAGGTTCAAATCAGGGGTAGAAGAAGTAAGTTACACAGTGCAGCTTAAGTGAAATATCCCTTCAAGTATAAAATAGGGATAAAGTGGTTAATCATACTAATCATCACTTTATTTTTTTAAAATCTATAAAATGTTCACGTCAAATTGTTCATATATAAACATTTCATAAAAGAGCTTCTCAATTATTCGATTAATAGAACAAGTAATCAATAGAATAATTGCTAACAAATAATCTATAGCTGTAGGCAGCTCTATAATAAAAAATGTCCAACTGACACCTAACTTTATTTCGGCTTCATACGGGATGGCAGATCCAAGCATGTTTGGGGCGGATGAAAGCATTTTAAAATACCACCGAACACTTCTAAGTTCTGAACACCAAACCTCCTACTCAGTAATACTGTATGCCCATACAGTTCAATGAATCTGCCTAGCAACACCATGGCAACACAGTCAGTTTGCAGTTTACAGACATAAGCGGTGGTTTTAATACCAGTACAAATTTATTTCATGTCTGACCAACTTCTGACCAATGAATCAATCACAGTAGCTGAACTATTATCGGCTAGTCTTGGAGGTACAAGATTAGCTCAAATAAGTTAGGAGAGGCCCCACCGAAGTTCTGAATGATGTCATTTTGTACTTTGGCTGTTCAGATGGACTTATTATAGTCGGTCACTGTCACAAAAACCACCGTGGGAGGATAAATCATTGGCATGAGCAGAACCATGCTGAAGACAGTAGCACAGTGGAAACAACACAACTGATATTTCCCTCAGCCTAAATTACCCCTTAAGCCCTAACCATACCAAAGGGTCACCATGCAACTCCTTGGGTCCAAACGGTTGCAACGCTAAAACCGTCTCGACCCTTTGGTGTGGTTTGGGCCATTGAATTCCATGCGTTGAATCACTAGGGTCAACATGCAACAAGACATATCACACCACAGGGACAACGCTAAAACCGTCTTGACCCTTTGGTGTGGTTCAAAGTGAACATTTTCGAACAGAATCAAGCGTATTTCATCTGATGAAAGGAAAGCTAGAAGGTTTTTATCATGTGACAACCTCAAGCACAATACTTTAAAATCAGACATGTCTGAAGTGAGTGGTGCAACAAGGAAGGCAATTATGTTTCTGCACTAGGTCTACATCTATTCTAAGATAGCATGATTCTTAACCCAATTTGTGCCCAAGACCGTTTCGGACGCGGGGCGGCTCGCCGGAACCGGGCCGGCACACTGGGCACGTTCCTGTGGGTCTGGAAGTTCGGGGGACCCCCCGGGAACCCCCACACGGAGTTGCACTTCCACTCAGTTCACACGGGTGTGATTTTTATTCATACCTGGCTTCATGACCTTGATTTTGGATCAAGACGACAAGAGAAAAAGTATTATCTAAATGATCAAATATCTAGGGCCCATATAGGAATTAATTTTCCTGTTCATAGCTCAATACGATATGTTAGGTGTACGCCCTAGGTGTACGCTACTCAGCTACTGTATTTTAACATCAGTCAAAAAATCTGAAAATATTTGGCACACCAAGTACTACCAGAGCAAAATATTTTCTGTGATGGTATTTGCTGGAAAAAGGTTGAGAAGCACTGATCTAGGTTCATTCCCTCCAGGGTTCATTATTGGGGCACAGATGGCAGGTGCTTCAATCACAAAGTCTGCTCAACTGGCTGCTAGGGTTTCAATGGGAAGGACAGATATCAGTAAATTGGATCAAAGAATTCAAGACTGCTGGAAGACTCACATTCGATGACTGTGCATATACTGTGCATTCATACGATATGTAAGGAAAAACAGAGTAGAGGAGCAACTCTTCCTCTGGTGACTGAGAATGTCAATACAGGACGATGTGATCAGACTGTGTCAGCAAGAACAGTTCGTCAAGCTACATTATAGGATGTTATAACAGGGTTGCAGTGGATAAACCCCTCATTACAGAATAACGCAGTTTGAGAGTTCAGTGATAGAAAAACCATAGGCAGGTGTGTGTGTGTGCTCGTGTGCTTGTGCGTGTGTGTGTGTATGTGTGTGTGTGTGTATGTGTGTGTGTGTGTGTGTGTGTGAGGGGGGTTGGAAGGGTCACTGCAATCAATACAAAGTTACTCTGAGTGATCATCACCTTTATCCTATGACCAAACATTTCTGTCCTCATGGGAGTGGTCACTTCCAGGATGACATTGCACCACACCACCACCCATCCACGGCATTTCTGAATGGGTAAAGAGGCCACCTGGGAAACAGAGGGTCCCAGGTTCAATTCTGTGCCTCAGCAATGTGTCCCTGAGCAAGACACTTAACCTTAACTGCCCTCTACAACTCCCGCTCACTCAGTCTGAGTACTTATAGGCAGTTGAAGCCGAAAATTGAATTTCCCCCACAGGATAAAAAAGATCTAATTTTTATGACTGAATGATTTGACGAGTATGCAAATGATGAATCGTATGCTATAAGCTATATGGCCTTCAGTTTCCAGATATCAACCCAATAATACACCTATAGGAGATTTTGGACATTGCTCCTCACCACCATGGTCAAAACAACAAATTAGGGAATATTTCATTGGTGTTCCAGCCCTCACATAGAATTCCAATCCAGATATGTGTACAATGCGGTTCTGGCAGCTTGTGGTGGCCCAACACATTAATAAAACATGTTATGTTGATTTACACTTTAATTCATCACCTGTCTGTATCTTAATTGCTTCTCTCTCAATCCTTACCTTGTGAGTCGTGTCTTTTGGCACTCACAGGTGATTGATTTTTATTTTTAAGTAATAGGTAGTACACTTATTACATAGGCACTGCCAGTGTAAATTAGGTCAGTCTGTGACTTTTTTTTTTCAAAATCACTTTTTGCATTTTGTGTTTCTATGCAGAAGATAAGTTGCAAAAAAATAATAATAATAAAATAAAATAAAGATTATCAGATAATAGACAGACAACTGAGGTGATCAGGGGCAGACTGGGTCTTCTTTCTGCATAAAATATATAATTTGGTTGGACACTATACATCCTGACCCTGTGCTCATACATAGTATTATGATACATTCCACCCAATTGCCATCTCTTTCAAATGATATCATGAAATATACATGAATAGGTGAACAAGCCAAATTACATTCTCTGTGGACAAAATGAGAAATGGGTGTGACATTTCGTTTCGTGGAATCTCATTAGCAGTCCTGTCCAGTCTGCATGACCCTAAGTGGACTACTCATGTCTGGGACTGTGTACAATAATACAAATAGTTTAAGTTCAAGCAATAATACTGGTTGACGGATGCAGTTCAGAAGGAATTGGTCTTAAATATTGTCAAGACGTTAATTGACAACAATTCGAATGCCCCGTGGGCTGTGGGTTGAATGAAAATCAAATCCATTTAACAGTTGCTTTAGTGACCTGTAAAGTTAGGCCTTGTGGAAATGTGGCCCTCATCTATGAAAATGAATTTAACAGGTGAAAAGCCATTCACGTTTAAAATAAACACAACAAAATCCTCATTGTAAATGTATACATTTGTAACTGCGAGAGTACAAATGGAAACAAATGGGCCCTTCCATTTCATTCCATTTGTATAATGTCGGAGTTTAATTAATTAATTGGGCTATAGTGCAGAGCACCACTGTTTCCCTCTCTCTCATCCTGCTGCTGCTACTCACCTGTATTTTGACGATGCCTTGCCAAGACCCACTGCATCGGTTCCGTTCGCTGTCCCATATCCTTCTTCTCAACCTCGTTTATCCCTCCTGACACCAACACGGCAACCAACCCGCTTCGGAAATGTTATGCTGCCGATGATGACACGATTTGACTTATACAGACGTCATGTCGGACGGCAGAGCACACAGGAGGACCTGTATAGATCCGTCAAGTACCGAGCATGAAAGAAATCAGGGTTCCACACACACAGACAAACAGTGTGATGTGCCACCGGGCGGGTGTCAGTCAGCACCGCACCGACAAACCACGGCACAATCACTGCTAGTCTTTTAACGAGGCATTCGGTTCCCGTAGTAAAAATTGCAACACGTCGTCGGTTGTTGCAGGTTTTATTTCCCGTGTGTCTTTTTAGCATCTGTGTCCGAGGAGTTCTTCATGGTGTGTGTGTATGTGTGTCAAAAGGAAAGAAGAAGAAAAAAAGACAAGTCCGTCGCGGTGAATGATTGAACCTTCCGATACTGATCGTGATACACCCGGTAGAAACAATCCGACACTACAACAACCCGGGACAACTCCCGAACCTCCTCAGCAGCGGCGGCAGGCAGACGGGCAGGTCCCGAGCAACTGGCCCACCTCCTCTCCCCGGACTAAACCTCTCTCTCCAACGATACGTCGTTTCTATTCCCATTCCCACTGACTCCGCCGCTGCGGCTCAAACATTTTTTTTTGCTCAAACATAGAAAGGCTCACCACTGCGCAATATGCGTAGAAAATGTACGTCATTGGAATTTGCGTTGTTTACGTAGACCTGTGGCTGTGTCCTGTTGTTTAGTACTGTTGATAAAAGGGCTGGGATTCTGCGTTGGAGGCGGTTAAATGGCTTTGTGAATACCGCGGAATGTCCGGGTCTCAGGGGAGAAGACCCTATCCTTTATAACTATGCTATGGAGAAGACCGGACCTCGGCCATACTCGGCGCCGATTTCTAAAAGGGGATCCGTATGTAAATTAAAATGGCCTCGTTTTATGACATGTCGCTCCTCATTTTGTCAGGCTTTTTAGTGGGTTTGCGTGAAATGTGGGCTCGCCTGGTTATTCTGACAAGCTTTGGAATCTTATGAACTAAAGAAATAATATTGCTCCAGTTGTACAACCGTCCATCACGTAACGCATGCGCATCATCGCATGTAAAATTCAGAAGTTTGTTACCATGGTGACACACCACCAGATTTACAGCGAAAGACAACAATTTCGTCTCGTGAAACAAACATTATTGAATCTTGCTCAATACATTATAATAGTTTATTTTGTGCCTATCAGTGACACTGACACTTAAACTATGTTTAATATTGTAAAAAATATAGGCATATAAGCAATATAGGCCTATGTTGGCTACATTTATTAAAAATAGATTTACAATTAAGACAAACTGTGACCTACAACAGATGCCTATAGCCTTCAATAGTAAATTCTGTTATTTAAGGGCTGAAAGCAGATATTGAATGATATACCGGTAGTTGATTTGCAGTCACATGCAGGGACAAGGCCACTTCAGCTAGTCTAGTGATGAGGATATGTTTTCCTTGGAGAAAGATGACATAGATTAATGTATGTATGCTGTACAAGACAGATTGACCCACTATTATACTCCTATTATACTCTAAGCGCAACTGTAATCAAACATTGAGCAGCAGATAGGTACACAGGAACAGGCAGGAGCTGAGCCGAGAGAAGAATAGGCCTACTCCAAAAAATACCCCTGACATAATGTGGTAAATGGTAAATGGTGCATTTATATAGCGCCTTTATCCAAGGCGCTTTACATAGATTGTGCATTCCATTCACACACATACATTCATACACCGATTGCTGCGGAAGCCATGCAAGGTACCAACGAGCACATCGGGAGCAATTTGGGGTTCAGTGTCTTGCCCAAGGACACTTCGACATGTAGCCAGGAGGAGCCGGGATTCGAACCGCCGACCCATGGATCATTGGACGACCTGCTCTACCTCTTGAGCCACAGTCGCCCCGTGTGGTGAACCTCAACCTACAGAATTAAATGGACGTAAAGCACAAAATAGACACCCCTCTCTTTTGAGGATACGATGGTACAACCCAGGCTCTCCTCCTCCCTCAATCCTTCCACCCTGTTTCTGTGTCTGTCCTCCATCTCTCTGCCTCCTCTCTCCTCTCATCTGCTGAACGTAAGGACATTCTGAATCTGAGCTCCAGCTGCTAGCTTTGCAGTAGCACCTTATTCATCCTTTCTTCTTGCAATCTCTACCGGGCTGAGGGATAAGTGAAAATTAAAGGTATGTTGTAGCCATAATTCATCCTATAACATTTACATTATTTGGCATTAATTTATTTATGGCCTCTGTAGCCAAGTATTCTGTCATCCAACCTGATGTGATGTGACATCCTTGCATTATATCTGTAATTTTCTCCACATTTTCCTTCTTCACCTTGTCTGACTTTATTACCTCTATTGCAGTCACCTTCTCTCCTCCATCTTGTCCTCCTTTTATAGTTCATGCAAATCATACCTCATACTGTTTAAGTGAGATACAGAGGACGAAATGTAAATACAGATTGAAAGTCATAACGTCTCTGTCGGGTGAAAACATATCTAAAACTGTTACTTTTCAGGATTCAAATTAAAAAAATAGCAAAAGTAGCAGATATACAAGCTCAAAACGTGTAGCTTTGTGCCATATTTCCACCTTGCAGATCTATTACTTTTGGTGCTTTTGTGTGATGCTGTAGTGTGATCAAGTAGGGCATTCATTTACAGCAACAATATACTGTACAGTCATTTTCAACTCAAGTATGACACTATATGGCCATTTGCAGATGCAGTGTACTATAGTCCGTTCCTCCATTACAAAACTAGCCCCCACCCATGAGAACGCTCTACATGGGACACTGTTGTAACAGCATTTTCTTCCAAGAAAGTTTATTTCACAGGTACTCAATATGAACTAGTCTTTTGTACCTAAGCATATCAGGAAATGTCCAATGTCATCTTTTTCCAAGGTCACATAAGGCCTTGCAAGCTCAAGACTGCTCTGTGCCCATATGGTCATTATGTGCATTTGTAAGGCTCTTTTGTATATCAGTACAACATAAAACAGATAACATTCATTTCTGAGCCTAAGGTCATTATGTGCATTTGTAAGGCTCTTTTGTATATCAGTATAACATAAAACAGATAACATTAATTTCTGAGCCTAATCCAGATAATCTCTCTATAATCTATGTAATCTGTCTGTCTGTTTGGTGCACCCTCAAGTGAAGCAGTACGCATCCTACCTTAGAGGGGCTGCTCCTGACCACACCACACCTCTGTTCCTGGTTCCATTATGGAATCCAAAGCCAAGAGCGGGGCACCAGTGCCCAAGCCAACATCTAAAGCAGAGAAGAAGGAGCCAGCAACCCCTCGTAAGGCTGACCCTGCCCCAGTGGCCCCCGAGCCTGAGAATCCTCCTCCACAGGATGGAGCAGCTGAGGCCGAGGCTGCATCAGAGGGTGAGGAGGCTGCTGCCTCCAGTACAGACTCTCTGGAACATCTGAAACCCTTCCTCATCGGCGGTGCTGTAATCGCTGCAGGGGCCATCTTGCTGGGGGTTTTGCTACTGGCGAGGAGAAACTAAAGCAACTCATTATCCAGAGATATTTATTGGCTGATGTTAATGGTTGGATCCTAGACTATCATGGTAGAGATGGGCACTGTACATTGTGTGTCTTGCAGCTTGACTGCTTAAAGTAAATTCATTTACAGAAAATTTGTGTAAGGTTCATATGGGACATAAGTATACATAGAATATGCATGAGTTTCCTTCACCACTAAGATTGCAAGAACATTCACAATATGGAACTGAGCTTATATCCTTAAACAATCTAGAGCAAGTATGATTACTAACTTTAAATTGTTTATCCCAATTTGCACAAATCCACTCAATATTTGTGCACTATTGGTTTCTTGGTTGAGTTTACCTGCAGTTATTTAAAACTGAATTCATAATTCTGAGAGACAGATATTGAAACTATAGTTAAGAGGTGAAGGAAGTCCATATGATGTAGTCATAAAACATGGAAAAGCTAGGCCTGCGCATAGTTGAAACTGTGCTTTATGATGTAAAGATTTTGGCTAAATCAATACCAATTCCTCTTCTTGAGTTCAGTGCAGGAGCCATGTAGGCCCGAAATATCAAATTAGAGACCTGTACATTTGCACAAATGGCTGATGGTTCAGGAAGTGGCATTTTGAGTGTTTGAGGACAAGTGTACGTATGTATGTATTGCAATTTTTGTGTCAGCACTGACTGTGGAGTGATAGCTTTTCATGTAACAGCAACATTTTGTCACATATCAATCACACAGAATATTATAGAGTAATGGCTGGTTTAAACTGTTGACATCTTAGTTATATATCTTTGTTTCAGCCTGACCAGTCAGTCAGTAGTAAAGTAGTTAGATTCTTAAGCTATTGCCAAATATGTGGTTCAGAATAAGCCTGGTTATTTTGTGTTTATATTGCAGTATGGTGTATAACTAAACAAAGATGTATTTTAAAGATACTAAGTGGAGATTTGATAAGTATTTCAAATGTTGGAAATCCACAAATCCTAATACAACAATTAGAAGGGATATCCCATCCACAATAATTTCTCTGATTGGTTTGAAAGGCAATTTGGGATGGTTTATTATTTTTTCCAGAGTGGTTGGAACTACTACTCATTCACACTTATATTGTAACAACAAATGAAAACCTTCAATCCATGGTACTACACACACACTATAATATAAGCAGGAGATTGTTGACAGTTGTATAGTCATCAAGAAATCATACCCATAATGTACGTAGCCTATAACTACTGTACATATATCCTATAGCTAGCAAAAATAAGCATGCCATACTTCTGCATTGAATCCAAACCATCAAGAGCTTTAGTATAAAGAGAAATGTTTTCATTTTATGAATGGTAGTATGTTTATTGGTCGGTGAATAATGGTAGATGAGAGAACGAAAAGTTAAAATTATTTTTATATTCAATACAGGCTACCAAAAGATAACCCCTAAGTTGTTATCTAATATATCTATGGGATTTATGTTATATTATTTTGTCATTGCATAAATATTGCTTGCACTTAAATAGCTCAATGTAATATCTCAGAATATAGATTAGAAAGTGAACAAGCAATAATTTAGGATGAATACAATTGCTTGGTTCTTGAAATAGTTGTCAGGCGACAACTATTTCAACTATTAGAAGATTTTCAACACATCAGTAATTGGAAATGTTACTTCAGACTAGCACCACAATAGACCCCCCCCAGTAATTATGTCAAATATTTTACCAACAAGTGACAAAATAATATTCACCTTACATGTACAACAGTGTACTGAACAGAAATCTCCTATTTATTTTTGTTATTTCAACAGCGTATAAATGCAATAATTCAGATAGGACTCCTCATTTTAGCACGTGCTGTAGCAATTGAATTGACATTAATGATGACGATGTTGATGATGGTGACTGATGATATATTCTTATATATATCCCTGCAACATTTTCCCTCATGCACAATCTCTCCTCTGCCCCTCCTCTGCCCCCCAAAGCTCCTAAATGTAAAAAAAAAAACCCCAATGGTTCCAAAAAAGAAAATAAATTGTTCCAATGTAACCTGATCTATATTAAACACAATGAAACAGCCCAAGTCAGTGTTGTATTGGTCTTTACTCGAAATGTAGGGGAAACATCCACCAATGAGGAAAAAGTATGATTTTGCTGTAGAGAATGTGTGGCATTTTTTCTGTCAAATGAGTGTTTTATACAACAGGCAAGGATACATACAGTATCATGCCCATGCTTTGTTGCTGATGGCTTCTATACCTGAAACATTTTTATAGCGCTTTTCCAAGTGCTCAAAGCGCTTTACAATGGTTCATTCATTCATACATTGGGAGGTGAAGCGGCGAACAGTCGACACCAGCGTCCTCACTTCCCACACCAATGGTGGCAAGCTCACACCGACTAACTCATTGGAGGCAATGTAGGGTTCAGTGTCTTGCCCAAGGACACGTCGACATGTGGACAGGAGGAGCCGGGATTCGAACCGCCGACGCAGGGATCATTGGACGACCTGCTCTACCTCCTGAGTCACAGCCGCCCTGCCTATACTGTAAGCTCCTGCTGCATAAAAAGGCTTACCACTCCAAATTCATAGCAATTCATAGCAATTATGAACTACAACTTTATACCAGACATTCCTGTAATATTTGTATGTCAACCAATTTTTTATTTTGTTACCAGAAGTTGTTTTCTAATATAGATGACACTTTCCTCATCCACATTGTTGAAATTTCACTAAGAAATCCATCAAAACATATTATGAATTTTATAAGAAGAACGAACCTCCAGGAGATCAGGTATACTTTCTATACTAGGTGCTAGCACATGTAGGGTTAAGGGGGAATGATAGGGTGGATGAGTTGGGCTTGGTTGGTCTTTACATAAAGGGAATATTGAAATTGAATATTGCTTTATTTTAAGGTTAGTGCACATACCCTGAAGAAGGCAACTTGTTTGTCGAAACGTTGGTAACAATAAAAAGTATTTTTGGCATCAGGACTATACGAGCTGTGCGACCTCTCCTTTCTATTTTAAAGGTTGGTGCACTGAGCATAAAACAAAACACTGAACATAATAGGGAAACGCCAAACCGGCTTGTGTCAGAGGAGGAGTAGAAGGTATGGGAGGGAGTAGCCTAAGCCCTAAACCACAGAGAGACGGTGAGGAATAAGGTGGTGGTGGTGGTAAAATCACGTGTTGCAAGCTATTTTTGGCATGCAACACTATCGTACGATTACATATAAATATTCTGCACTTAAAGGACGACTTAAACTATTTTCAAACCCATCTTCATATAAATGGTCCTCACTAATGCTCATGATAATATAGTTGGCATTTGTTTCTACTCAGTCTGTCTCATAAGAAACGCATATAGCAGTGACATCATAGTTGGGCTTTTTTAAAGATTTTTTTTATTTTTATCGCAAGAACAATGGCTTCATTCTTTTCTTGGATTCCCAATTGATGATGTCACTGGTAGGCAGGTTTCTGAACTGTCCAGTGTCCACATCTCACCTCTGACACAGAGTAGACAAAAATGGTGCATTATAAAGTCCTTTAAGCTGGTTGAAGATGTAGGTATCATGACAGTTGGCAGATGGCAGAAGAGGTGGGAGGAGGAGAGATAGTTAGGAAGATAGTTTTATAGAATTCAGAGGAAAGTAGGAGAGGTGAGGGGAGGGCAGGAAGGTTCAGAAGAGAGGAGACAATAATATCACAGCTAAGATATGTGCACTAAATGGGTCAGATCAGAAACAGTGGAACATGTGATGATGAACTGTAGATAATATATGAATTTGAAAGAAGACAACTATTAGAATTTATATAAATTAAAGCAGTTGTTTGTAGTGACTCATAGGAATAGACTATGTGACAACCAGGTATAGTCTGGTGACCACCGGAGACGGGTGACAGCCGGAATGTAGACGGCACCCCGGGAGCAGTATGGGTTAGCGCCCCAGCCTGCATCCTCCGTGAGGAGGAAGCCCAAAAACCTTCGATGAGGCCTTTAGGAGGGCCATTCGAGCCGCAAGTGGAGTCTGCAGTACTACCGTTGCCCAGCGGTGGAGCCTGCAGAACCATTGCAGCTCAAGAATCCACCACTCCTGAATGAAGTGTCTGGTGCTGGGAGTCTGGTGCAACGCACAGGTCCTGGCGGTACTCCAGGTGAGACGTAGGAGGGGCCCGGACAGGAGGCAACCCACAGAGCCTAGTCCCTCCACAAACCAGAATTGTACCTCTCAGTCCCGGCACAGTATAGTTCTGGAGTGGTTCCAACGGATTGTGCGGCCCTGTCTTTCCCTAGTGGGTCTGATCGAGGGTAGCTACTGGGACATAAGTCGGGACTTGATCACCCCGGCTGGGTCACCCGAGTGAGGTATGATGTTCGAGAGACCCGAAACCCCAATGGCCTTGGGATACATCACTGAGGATACGTCCCAGTTGCATTGCGTTCAAAGCATGGTATGATTTAGTAAATACACGAAGGCTTTCACTTAGAACTCCATATATGGGGATAACCTATAGTCATATTAGTCCCATTAATATGAAGACAACGGCGATATCCAGCACTGACTCAGATTAATGTAGAAACCCCAAAGATGGATATACACAGTGGTGACATCATCGTGACACTAGACTTGCACATTATAAAAGGCAGATCCCAGCCTCTAAACCTCAGATACCAAGCCACGCAAATGTTTCTCCACCCAAATCCTCAGAATCTGAAAAAAAAAGCAAGACACAGGATACAGCACAAAGGGCAAGACTCAAGACACCACACTCAAGACACAAGATCCAAGATCAAGAACACCTCAACACATTAGAACCAAGGTGTATGGCTTTACAACCCAGATATCTTGCATATCTTTATCAAGAGAAGAGTAAGACCACCATTCCAATTAGCTCCATTAAACATCCCAGTTTAAGTTCGAATCGTTCGAATCGTCCTAGCCGAGACAGCCAGCACTATAGTTCGAGCTATCTAATCTTATATGCACTGCCACTGTCTAAAGACATTTTCAAAGGCACAATAGATATATACATTTCAGTATCTTAGAGTGACCAATTTGATAGACAAAATGTTGAATTATGTATTTAATAGTTAAAGTTATGGGTCCCTACTTATTATTGAAAGCCTGACTAGTAATAGGGACTATTTGCGTTGAATATGAGACAAGTAGGTGGCGGTAATGCACGAATGTGTGTGCCAAACCCAATAATAAACCCTAATAGAAGAAGAAGCTGGATGGCAACCGCTAAAACAAGATTGTCCAGGCTTGCCCCTCTATGGTCTTGCCCCATGAGTCTTGCAGATATTTCGTACTAAAATTACTTACACCAAGTGCCTAGTTCTGTGTTGACGGTGAGTAAGACATTCATTTGATAGTAGTTGATATTCAAAGTTATGCCTGCCTCCAAGTTACTGCTCCTAGCTGCCGTTGCATTAGAGCTATGGCCCAGAGCTAGCTGTTAGCTAACCTTAATTATTTTTTTTAACCTTATTTTTTATATATTATGTAATGTTAATTTACACTTGCTTTTTAATATCTTGAATAATAGTACATATTTGCTAACGATGGTACAGCTAGATAAGCTAAAACATAACGCGTTAAATCGGTGACTTAACATTATTGTTATGGGACATCATACACGTGAATTAGCGTTAGCCTGTTAGACACCATGGCGTTTGGTTAATAACCATATTTGTGGATTAGCCTATTTTATATTTAGGCTATTCGAAAAAGGCATATGAGGTGATATTCTCCAAAAAGGGACGTCACGTTAAAATGGTCATCATACCGTTAGAGAAATAAATAGTTTAATGACTGAGAAAGAAGTACGAAGCCGAAACCACAAGCGATATTGCAATATTGCAACAACAAAACAGACTAGGCTACAGGCTATAGCAGCAGAGCCTTGATGTGGGCACACGCAACAAAACGTTTTTTGTAGTAAACTAAATATTGATTGAATACTTTTTATACTATGTTATAATTTGTTAGTACACTACAGGTAGTACAGTCAAAGGTTGTGCTAAAAGGATAACACAAAATGCCCCTGGGTGCTCCATTGTGGTCAATACTAATTAATTGCATTGGTTGTGGTAATAGTTATGTTGGGCCGACAGATGTCATGGGAGCTCAGCGTCAAGGATACAGGAAAAGTGGACACCGGCTTTTCCACACAAATGCAAAAAAATAAAAACTTAAGATGATTTGAACATGCACAGTAGGCATATGCCATTATCCCTGACCTAAATGTAACCAGCGCCGCTCTGAATTTAACTACCCTTAAACTTCTTGTTTATGCCCACAATGACTGGCTAGCCACAGGTTTTGTAGCAATTGTGAAATGTTTAAGCACATACACGATACATCATATACAAGCCCACATTATCATAGCTAACTCTAACCCTGATTGAATCATGCTAATGTTATATAGAGCCATATTATGCAACATTATGCCTAATTATACTTTTGACACATGCCGAAGTATAAATCGGGCATTACACAACAGACAACCACAAGTGATACTTATTAATATCTGCTATTGTTACAGGAGATTTCACAATGATCATCCCAATTAGATGCTTCACCTGTGGGAAGATCGTGGGAAACAAGTGGGAGGCATACCTTGGATTACTTCAAGCGGAGTACACTGAGGGGTGAGGTGTTTATGCACAGATGTATAGTACCTGCCTGCTTTGTTGGTCCATGTCATGTGCTAGTCCATCACTTATTTTCTTTTTTAAATCAAATGTCTCCCTCCCCCATTGCAGTGATGCCCTTGATGCACTGGGTTTGAAGCGGTACTGCTGTCGGAGAATGCTCCTTGCTCACGTGGATCTTATTGAGAAGCTGTTGAATTATGCTCCCTTGGAGAAGTAATCATTGATGAAGCCATTTCCGAGAACTGTCAAGGATGGACTCAAATGCAATGGACTTGTGCAGACTGACGAGAAAGAGAATATGGAGTTACAAAGTTGAACACAGTGAATACATTTGACATGCTTTAGTGGATCTTACTACACTTTTCTTTTTTATAAATAAAGCTTTCAAATTATATCCTTGCTTATGATCCATGATGTATTTTTTTCACCCACTAGTAGCATGAAGGTCTCAAGAAGAGCCTGACAATATTTTTGGGGCCGATGTTGAGGAATAAAAGTTAACATTCCGGTAAATATTAAAATCACACACATTAAAGATATTTAATGGAGCCAGGATATTTTTGTACTATAGTCCAAAATGAGCAATCAGTAAAATGCAGATGATGAATGGAGCCCGCACACCACAGGTACAAAAAAGACGTTCTTTATTTAATTCTGACGTTTTGATCTATTTGATCATCAGGTCAAATGAATCAAAACCTCACTGGGTGGGAATTTAAATCGTCTAAAGCATCTTTCTGCATTGTTTTGAAAAGAAACTGTATACATTTTCACCCTCTGTGGTGAATATGCATGAGCAGCAGGTACAAGCTGCCCTAATTTGTTCTGGAGGAGTTGGCCATGACAGCCACCTCCAAGCTCCTCTATCATCTAATGTACTCACCTCTGGCACCAATCCTGCTTTCTCCAAGAGCTAGTTGAGTATGTGATGTAAGCCCCCCCAGCTCAGCCAACATCTGCAGCACACAAGACCTGAGCCGCCTCAGGAACAGTTTGCTGTGGCTCATCCTGTAGTTCAGGTGTACGCCCAGGAACTTGGTGTCCACGACTCCCCATGGATGGGGCTAGGCATCTCTTTTTGCTGTAGCAGTGATCCACAACAGCTTCTTGGTGTTTCTTGTGTTGAGAATTTCTGGAGGTGACAGTGGCAGTAGTAAGGGGTTTGACATTTTGTCCCAATTCTGAGCTTTTCTAAAATCAAAATTTATATTATTTGTATTTTACTTTAAATTAGTCTATTTCAAAATTTCATTTTGAAATATTGGAGAAATCATGACCAATAAAATGATGGTCATGATTATTGATTAGAATGAAAATATGGTCTGGTCCCATAATTTAATGCACAGAATGTATATGACGGTTTGTTTCAGGAAAAACTATTACTAATTTGTTGAAACATGAAATTTGGGTCCAATGCAAAACTAAATACAGTAAGTGTGTTCCATGTGGTAGTGACTTTGAAGTTTCAGCCAGTCACAGGTTACTTATTTAAGTTGCATATTAGACAACATATATGGAGAGTAAGGCACTAAACAAGACCCAGTCCCAAATTATCAAAGTAAAATATCTAGCAAGAATGTCCATTATTGTAGAGAAATGCTCTTGAATTTTTGGCAGGGGAAATTGAACCTGGTACACTAGCACCCCAAAATACCTTAAGAGAACTACTCCATCCGAGAACACATCTTGCTAATTTTTATTTTAGCCTCAAGAGTGGAGGATACTATCCCATTAAATGATATAAAAGGTCCACAGGATTGTAAACAAAGTCATACACAAATATCTAGCCAATTAGGAATTACTTTCCAATAAGGTAAGCCTTATGGGGATTAGTTATATTGTTAACTCAAAGTCCTCCATAAAGAGCTGACTGAATATCAGCTGTACCTACCGGGATAACCATTAATTAGTTGAGTTGTAGCAGGTTCCAGTTTGTTATGTTTTGCCATTTTGGTGGTTTAGTACAGGGGTCTTCAACGTATTTTCAGGCCAAAGACGTGTTCTATAGACGAATAACAGTTTAAGTCCACACTAATTATCCATAATGTATAAATGATGGATAAGGGGTCAGGACAACTAGGCCTTTTCGTGGAGGGGTCAGAATACAATTTGGACTTAAACTGTTATTCGTCTATAGCACTCAAAGTAAAGTTTCAGTCCAGTCTTAACAACCCAGTGTCTTCTTTACACCAACACTTCAGGACCCTTTAGCAGAGATGAAGCAGGGACCACCACTACATATTATACAACTGTGTTGCAGATTAAACTTTAGTAGATTCCATAGATCACTTCATAGACTTGTTCGACAGCACTGTGATCAGTGTTCACGTTAATGTATCTTCAGACATTTAACCACTTAAACTGTCAATACTTGACCTTTCACTCTGTACTTGGTCTGCTCGTTTCCCCTCTACACCAAACCTCTTTGCCAAAATAGCCAATCTACAAGCTCACAACTGCTGAGCTTCTAGATCTGCTATTTTTCGTTAAAGTTCTCAGGACAGGGATGCTAGGGTTCAATTGTAAAAAAATGTATAAGTTCCTATAATAAAAATATTTGGCAGCCCCCCTGTAGTAATTCTGAGGACGCCTAGGGGTTCCGGACCCACTGTTGAAGACCCCTGGTCTAATACCGGTAATACTGGTAAGTGTATGAATGCATTTGACATTATTATGTGCTACCACACAAAACACTCAGCATATACACATTTACACTCAAGGACCACAATGGAAATAAGCTCTAGAGCTTTTAAAAACATGTTTATTTATATAGCACTTGACATGCTGCACAAAAAAATGGGACAATATACATGTTAAAATAGCAAAAGAACTCCACAATTGTAGAAAGATGTTAAAAGAAAAGTTAAAACACAATTTAAACAATGAATGAGGAAAATAACAAATAATAAAAAATGCTTTTCGGAACATATATGGTATGTTTTTAGAAGTGATTTGAAAGATAGTCATCTCGTCGAATAGCCTCAAATAGGGCATTCCAAAGTCTAGGAGCTTGGACAGCGAAAGCCTGATGACCATTAGGTTTTGACGTTTATATGTAACACTGTATGTTCATGTCAAGAAAGACATCAATCATTCAAAGAACAAATTAGGCAACAATTATGTTTTCAGATAACATGTTTATTGATCAAATATATTTACATTATACAAAAAGAATGAAAACATCTACATGTATAGATGTACATGATCTGCTGTCCATGCAGGTATGGAAAACAAAAACAAAATTTCATTAAATCACAAAAGTGTTTGTGGGCCAGTTGTCCTTAGAGATGGCTATGGAACAAGGGTGTGGGAGATTCCAGATACCTGCACAGAATGGTGTGGAAATCAAATCCTGCTTTCTCTGCTTCTTTCCTAAAGAGACCATGACCAGGGGGCGTGGAGGGGCTTTTAAAAGGTTAATTTATACCAGGCAAAAAGTAAACAAAAAACAGTAATTACATTAAGGAAAAGGTTTACTGAAATATCTGGAAAGATTAATCTCTCTTTTGGTGTTAGCATTATGTTATGCTTTAGCTATTGAAAAATAGCAGATCTACAAGCTCATAGCGCGCCACTGGTCTGCTATTTTAGAAAAATCGTGAAAATGTGCATCAAATCTTTTGAGCACCACTGATACAGAAACATAAGGACATTTTTTAAATTTCGACATCAGGCCTAAATGGGTTAATACATTTTTATCCATAAGTCAAAAACATGACTTTTACTTTTATAATATGGAACAAAAAGCATTTTTATTGTGGTGAAGTTGCAAATACAACATATCATACATATTGACATTATACATCACTAAAATGATTAAAAAAAAAAAAAAAGGTTTAAGTAACTGTGTCATCACCTTTATGCGCTAGTGATTAATATACAAACAGATGTACATAAAAATGAAATTGCAATGTCAATGCTGTAGAAATAGAATAGTACAAAACACTTAAGAGTCTAAAAGCCCCGTTAGCGCCCCCTAGAGGCTGTGCTGCTTCTGGGGGTCACCACAATCCGTAGCGTTTATTCTGCAGTTGGCCCATTTAGATTATATCAGATATCTTGTGTGCAAAGTTGACTTTTTAGGTTGAAGTTGGTGCTGGAGGCAAGGCCATGGGGTCACTCAAATGCATAAGTGTGCTCAGCAAGTTTCATGGCAATCCGATCATTACATTGTGAGATATCTTTGTATGCAATTGCACAATTTGGCTTGGTAGTAACTACTAGAGAAAAGGCAATGGGGTCACCAAATCACTATGATCACCTGGGGTCCACAGCAAATTCCATGGCAATTCAGCCAGTACTTTTCGAGAGATCATTTTTGAGACTATGCCATCTTTAAGAGCCTTGCCACTAACGGGGCTAAAAGTCAGGAGCAAGTAAGACAGAAATGCCTTCATATTGATTGTTCGGATTAGAAGTAATCAGGACTAGAAGGCATTAATGTTAACAATGCTCTTCATTTAAAAAAAGGGATAACGAGTAGGATGTTTCCTAAAAAACAATGTAGACTCATACAAAAACACTCCCTTTCAATCATTTCTATGACCCACTGGAAGTGTGTTGCGTGTCTGTATCTACAGAGACCTTTCCCTCTACCTGTATTTTCTTTTTGGTTACGGTAACACTAGACTAGAGCAATGTAAAGAGAGTAGCGACAACGGCAGTCTAAAATGGTTGATCACATAGACCTCTGATCGTTCCAGATACATGTTAGGGGGCATTCACACTGAGTCTGTTTGATTCAAACTGTTCCCGAATACTGTTGCCTGGTCCCCATTGGCCATGATTCACATTGGCCTTGATTCTTCCACAGCGCACCCGAGTACACTTCATTCAACTGTATTCAATGCTTTCACATTGCATCGATCCATATCCGAGTACACTGCAATCGGTCCCGGGAACACTGCAATCGGTCCCGGGAACTGTATATGAGCCCCAGGCATGAAATAAATCATAATGAGTTGATTCCAATGGGGTGCCCGCACATTTCGCCTTGTGCCTGGAGGGACATAGCAACCTGCCTAGCAACCTGGGCGCAGTAGAGGTATGTGTTTGGCTTCTGCCGGTGAATTTTGATATAAAGCGATTAACCGTGGCGCCGCGGGTTCGGCTGTGATAACCCGCGGTCATGGCGACAAGGGGGTTAAATATCTTTACCGTTTAAAAGTACCACAAGCGGTCTAGCCTTCCATAGCTCTACTACACTACTAGGGTAAATTTTGATATAAAGCGATTAACCGCGGCGCCGCGGGTTCGGCTATGATAACCCGCGGTGCTGCGGGTCATGGCGACAAGGGTGTTAAATATCTTTACCGTTTAAAAGTACCACAAGCGGTCTAGCCTTCCATAGCTCTACTACGCTACTAGGGTTTAAGCAACTATTGAGAGGCTCCAGAATCTGGAAATTGCTGTAAAATATTTGTTCCATTGGAATGAAGAGTTGCTGCCACTCTTGCTTTACACTGCTCTGGTGTGCTATTGGTGTCGTTTAGACAACTTTTAACGATGTGTTTACAAACCACACTCAACACATCCTGCTACTTGTTATAAATCATTTTGAATTTATGTTTAAGAATGTATATATATATATATGTATATATACTTTTGCTGCTGAACTTTTACAACTTTTTAAAGTTTTTACCAAGGGTGCAAACAATTCTAAAGGTTATTGTCTAAGTTCTTATAGACATAGGGTTTACTTGGGATTACCATAATAAAATGTATAGATGATGATTTGGATTTAAATAGAAGGTTTTTTATATAACAATGTGGAGAAAGCTTACCTAGCTAGCGGTATCGGTCTCTGTGATCTCTACTTGTATGCCTCTCCCGATCTCGCATACGGTCTCTGTCCTCCTCACTCCAGGAAGGTTCTCTGCGTCTATGAGATTCAGAGGAATCTCTGTGGCGTTCTCGCCCTCTGTCCCGGTCTCTCTCCCTGTCCCAATCTCTCTCTCTTTCCCGGTTTCTGTCCAAAAAATCCATCTCTCTGTCGCACTCTCTGTCCGGATCTCTCTCTCTCTCCTGAGAATGTTGGCTGTTACTACAGAAAAAAATATATAATAGTAATTAATTATAGCCTGGCATGGCAAGACTGATATCACTGCGTAGACATAACTAACTTTAGTGTGGAAGATGTATTTCCAAGGGACGGTTACAAACAGATTCCAATGTCACAGCAAAAAAGTGTCACTTTGAATAGTGGGCTCTGATTGGTCACCCACATCTCTGGGGTGAGCGAAATGTAATGTAATTCAAACTTTTTTCCTGTGGCAGATTCATCAGGTTTCCAGGCTATCTTAATTACACACTGGGATGAAATAGACTTGAATATTTATACCATTTGTATGTTCTACTTGGTTTCTGGTGTGTTCACAGGCATAGAAGCAATACATAGGTGTTAAAATAAGTACTCTAAGCAGTCATAGCAATACAAATTAGAATGGACAACAAAATGCATGAGTATGGGAGTCCAGAAATAAAGTTATTCAAAAACCTGTTGTTGTTGTAGTTGCCCTGGATGGAAACTAGGCAATCTTTGAGAGAGGTAAGCAAGGTCTGGCAGCGTTCATCACTGTACACTCTGGACTGCTTAATAACTGAAATGGCAGTTAGAAGTGTCTCCATGGCCAACCGCAAGTCTCCTGCATTAACAGACGCATTAAATCATTTCTTCAATTGTGACAAAATACATGGTTTTCTTTAAAGGAGTAGTTTACCCAAAAAAATTACTTATTTTCTATCAATTACACACCCCATGAAGCCTTGGATTCATGGAGATTTTTTTGTTTTTGTTGCATTTCTAAAGGTCGCTTCAGAAGGGGAGCAAGTGATGCAGGCGTTCTCATTTGGATCAGCAGGGATCACGCAGTTTCATGTGCAGACGCAGTGTGAAAAATCAGACCTGTCTGAACTGAGTGGTACTGTACTGTACTGTACTGTACTGTACTGTACTGTACTGTACTGTACTGTACTGTACTGTACTGTACTGTACCGTACCGTACCGTACCGTACTGTACAAGCCCTCCTCCCTGGCCTCTCTATGTGTGTGTGACGCTGCTCAACAGTGCCAGAACCCCAGGAACAGTCTTGTGGACATATAACTTACATGGAGGTCTTTAAATACGTGGCCTAAATACCCCTAGGTTGAACTCTGCTAATAACCACCATGCTGCTGCGAGTGAACGAGTGGCAGAGTTTGGGCTATAAACAAATTCAGAAACGGGTCTCATGGTCGCAGCGAACGTATTTCCTGTAGGCGGAAACAACATATCTGCGGTGTAAACAGCCAGGTCTTCTACTACATTGAATGGTAGAGTGACTGATGTTAGTCAGCTCAAAACGTTACTCTTTTACCTGCTTTTTACTAACACTAACTTTACAAAGATGCCCAGAACATCGGGATGAACTGTGTAGTTTATGGCTGCTCCAACAGTGGTGGCAACATTCAACTTTGGAGAGAAACGGAATGTCAAACAATACACTGCGGTGGCTGAGACCAGAGCATAGAGCAATGGTTGAGACGAAGCAGTGAAAGGTCCTGAAAGATACATAACGTCAGTCTTACCCAATACCCAATCTTTCTGTTGTATGAACACAAGGCTGCTGTACTTTATACCTCATACTAAGCATTTAACGACACAGGTTCATCCCGATATTCTGTACTGTACTGTACTGTACTGTACTGTACTGTACTGTACTGTACTGTGATGAGCATGTAGATCTGCTAATTTCTAAAGGTTTGAGTACTTATGCTGAACTAACACTGAATGATTTTCCAGTTAACAATGGAGTAACTGATTGTCTCCGTGTAGCTCAGTCAGTAGAGCTCTTGCCCTTGGACCGCAAGGTTGTTGTTTTCTGTTTTCTGTTGTCTTCTACCTTGGTCCCGCTTTATCGCTGCTTGCAGCTATATTTTGGAATTGCTTTTAGTTTTTATGCTCCATGGTCCTGGAATCAGCTCTAGAATATCATTAAACTATTTATTTTGTGTCTTGCTTCGTGTTTTTATTGTATTTTGTGTTCTAAGCCCTGCCTGACTTCGTTCTTGGCGAGGGCTCCCTTCACAGAGATGTAAAACGCAATGAGGTACCTAGGTAATGATAAATAAATAAAAGTTAAAGAAGAAGAAATGGAGGTAGGTTTGGTAAAAACGATCAAGGATTCAAATCTAAACATGTTCCTGATAAAGAAACCAAATCAAGCACTTTGTATAATTTGTGATCATTCTTACTTAAAAAAATATTAAATAACACCAACAGAGTTTTTTCTAAAAGAATGCTCAAATTGCCAGGATAGTACACTATCTAGAACAGAAAAATCACACCCGTGTGAGGGTCCCCGGAACCGTTACCTCCAGACCCCCAAGAACACTCCCAGGGGGCCGGCCCGGTTCCGGCGAGCCGCCCCGCGTCCGAAATGGTTGAGGTGGTTGCACACCGGCCGCGTTTTTCGGAAAACCGATGGAGAAAAGCCGCTTAAAAATCCGAATTCACGCCCGGTGTGTGGAGACCTTTACCGTGTGGGGGTCCACAGGGGGTCTCTCTACTTACTGTACTGTCACACCAGAAATCATCATATATACAGTTAATATGTGTGTGTGTTAGGCTGCGCAACAGTGACACAAACACTATTTTCGTGCTCAGACACAGCCAGCCAGCCAGGGACACAGCCAGCGTGTCCCTGGCTGGCTGGCTGTGTGTTTGCACCACTGAAAAACATAATATGGGTTTCCTCTGCTCTTTTGTTCCATCTATTATTATGGCAAGATATTGGGGTTATTGATAAATACATATTGGAGTTGGCTATGTGATTACATAATGTAGCAGTAATTAGGACATATTTTAAGGGATCCTGATAAAAATGTTGTGCCAGCATGGCTGTTGTCTTACCAGTCATTGCTCCAGTTACAGCCTTGGTGATGGCACTACTGGCAATGGTCCGATTTCTGTTCATTTGCTCCTCAAAACTTCCATCTTGAGATGGAGCTGTGTCTCTGTAAAACAGTGAAGAACTGTTGTCAGTTGATTTAATTAGACATCCCCACTGCTGTAAATATAAACTATAGATTAAACATGGTTGTAATTATCTGTTAAAGGTATTTATTTATTTGAGATGTGAAATACCAGTGAAGAACAAAGCAAGTTAACAATCTCACGTTTGCTGGCTGCTGCTGTGGCTGCCATGACCAGGGGGAAAGAATGCAGGATTGATATGAAGACTGGGTGGTGGCTGGCTGGCAACCGGGGGAGGCTGACGGGGGGGCATGTACTGTGGTGGTGGTGGGGGAGGCATCATGTACTGTGGTGGTAATGGAGGAGGCAGCACATTCGGTGGAGGAGCCATATGCCTGAAGTAAGGGTTGGGCAACGGATGGAGCTGGCTAGCAAGGTGTTGTGGATACGTGGGGGGCACAGGCTGAGGATGAGGATTATACTGAGACAACAATACAGGGACTTTATCTGTAGAAACGGATTCCTTAATATCATCCTTTTCAACACGAAGGGGCATACCTGTAAAGAATACATTATTGTACATCAAATGGAGCACAATAATCATTGGAAATGGAATACATAAATAATTCTGCATCATTAAATCTATAAATGATATGGTGATTTGTTCTTACATTTGTTGGCTACGGCTTCAAACCTCTTCATGTTTTGGGAAGTGGCAATGCGGCAATCTACAGTCACCCCATTTAGTGTACATTTAGGTACTTTCTCCACCAATCTCCACAATGAGTCTTCTGTTGACAGTATGATTTCGGCATAGCTATATTTCAGAGTGAAAGGAAGAAAACATTCATTGCTGTCAACACCATTTCATAGAAATTCAATACCATTTTTTTTTTTAAATATCCACAATCTAAATGTCAGGCCTTGGGAAGCCCATTACCCCCAGGTCCCCCACCCTATATCTGGTTATTCATTTTGCATAGAAATGAAAGGAAATATTTTTTAGAGATAGCTTTTAAAGTTCTATGATCTTCTAATACATATAAAGACTGCAGTGAGGTTCTGAAGTCCATTTGCAAGGATTCATTAAACATTTAGCTCGGATCAACTGTTGGAAACTCTCACCCTCTCGACTGGCCATTACTTCGGTTCTCAGCAAATTTGATTTCTTTGATGTCCTTCACTCCCAGAGTGTGAGCCATGTTAGTGATGTCTTTATCAGATGTCCACTGGAGGTAAATGATAAAAGTGAGAGCATGAGAAAAATGTGTGGAAGGAAAATCACCAATAAGAATTATTGGGTAACAAGGCTTCATATGTATGACTCACCCAGGAGAAGTTTCCAATATACACAGAATGTTTCTTATTGTCTTTTGCCATAGTGCCACTTGTTATCGCTGGCGCTGGTTTAGCCTCTCCTTTAGCTTTTGTCTCCTTAATGGTAGGGGTGACCACTTTTTTACAGACTGAACCGGTAAGAACTGCATCATAAAGATCACTTGCCTCAACTGTCTGGTCAAAATCACAAACCTATAGGGGATAAATTTGCAACAGTCATTAGTATTACTTAAATAAGGTCCTGCTCATTTTGTGAGCACATCAGTAACATTGTCAGAGCAAGGAGAATGATTTCTACTGTTACCATCAGACACTAAGGGTTGCCCACCTGCCCCTAGCAGGTAAATACAACTTTCTGGCAGGTGCAGTTGCCCGACCGGGCAAGTGCACGTTTGAGAGTGGATGCAACAGTCTATAAAACACAACACAAGATATATATGTCTAAACACCTGAACGTGACCGCAGCGCTTTCTTCTGGTCTGTGGAATGTAAAGCACTGTTTACCTATAATGTCCTGTTTTCACTTGCTACACTTAAAAATATAAAATAATAAGTGTGAACGCATAGTCATATGACATTTTTTTTTATTCGCACAGCCCCAGAACGTTTTTAAAAGTGTTACATTGAACTGTAAATAATACATTTTTTACATACATTTTCTTTGCCCGACAGGCAAGTGCATCTGAGACCTTAGTGTCAACCCCTGTACCATGGTAGATTCCACTGTTACTAAAGTAGTGTTTCATATAACGGTATCATTTGGCACATCCTTTGTATGCACAGGTGTCCCCTGGTGGTGCAAGACTGCAAGTTGACTCATGTGAGCACAATTTATTTTTATATAGTATATTTATTTCTCTTGCCCAAATAATAAACATAATTTCTTGATAGCTCATTGCAACTCCAACTTCTATACAAGGTTTTTGAAACATCCCAATTACATGAATCACACAATTGTAAATAACAAGGGATAGTGCCACCAAGTGTGTATGTACCTTGTGCTACCTTGATCTATTGAAGATTCTGACGTTCAAATGTACATCTTTTTTGTTTTGATTGTATTGCTGTATTGTTGTATTGTGCTTTCTGCTTTGGCAATGTAAACGTATGTTTTCTCATGCCAATAAAGCCCTTTGAATTGAATTGCTTCCATTCTAAGCTTCTAACTTTTAAAGCATCACTTCAATTTACATTGCTGTGATTTCGCTCCGCAGTCTCACCAAATCAATCGCCAAACACATCGGAAATGCGTTTTTTCTTTAAAAAAATAATAGTAATCATCGGTACAGATTTATATATCGTGTATTTACATTTGTATCCAATACAATCTATTGTTTCAGACCACAGACTAACCTCGCCATAGAGATCCACGAAAGTCTTATCAATGGCTGCAGATCCTGTGGTAGCCATCCTGTAGGCTTTAATGATGCTGGATGATGTTTAATTACCGTAGCTATATTTCCTGGTTTCCAATGTTATGATAAATGACGTTAACTGCTCAGTGAATCCTCTCCAGCCCTGCCACTGCTAGGCTCCCGTGCTAATTTAATGGAGGATGCGAGATGCAAATATGGTGGCCAAACTAAACAAATACCATAACGAATAATGTCCAAGTATTTTCTTCGGATGAAAATAAACGAGATGCATTAAAGTTTTAATGTATATATTTGCTTTTAATTTAGGTTGATAGTATGATACGGACTGGTAACTGGTCTGCTGCTGCAGTGCTAACCAAGCGCCATTGTGGTTGTGCACTAACAACACTATCCGCAGCAACAGGAAGAAGCCAAAGCCGTAGGGTCCATGTGTGTTATTTTACCGACTAGCAACAACCGTATCCCGAATATAAGGGTTCCTTGCCAGTTGCCATTGGTACGGCTAATATCTTGTTCTGCGCGCGACCTTCATACGACGAACTAAGTAATCGTTGGGCTTCCTGTAGAGGAGGTGCGTTTGTACTTGTGTGTACATTCAGTGTACATGACATTCTCTGCCACCTTGGTACATGCCGTGTACAGAAAGATACACACAAACATCAGTGTATAGCTGCATTTACAAGAATGACGTTTAACATGTTATCGTCTGTCTTAACGAAAAGGGTAAGTAAAGTCTTGTTGGTTTAGTCAGCGTTAAAGTCGTGTTGTCATTGTCAACAACGCTATAAAGCTACGTAAGATTTGTCAGTGCTGTGGTAATTTGTAGTAGTGAATCTGACTGTGTAATTAGCTTTATATGCTTGTTTACAAGCACATTACAACTGATCTATCACAGTCTACTATAGCCCCAATATGTTCCCTAGAGAACATGTTGGGGGCTAAGTCTATTACAGTCTTCCTTATCAGGCTACTACTACTTGGCCTCACTCCCCGAACCCACCTCACCCCTGGTCCCCTCCCCACTTTGACAGGCTGGAATGGCTGACCAGAGCCATCAAATAGAAGAGTCCCCACCCACCTCTTTTCCCCTCACTGTAGCCTATATGTTTTCTTCCCCTTTTTACCTCCTATGATGATTTCCTGTTTTTGGCTATATAGAAGTGTATATTTGTATTTGTACGTCTCTAAATGTTATGATGAATTGAACATAATGGACCCTAATGTAAACAAGTGTAATGCTTTATGGTGTCGCCCACAGTTAACAGTTTTGTATTGAGTTGTGCTTGAAATGTACTGTAATTCTCCAATCTGTTAAATACTTCAATCAATCAATCTCAGATAGACATGGTGTGTGTTTATTTTTGTGTTTATTGCAGTGGTGTAAGTATGTTTGCTCAAGTACCGTACAGTTTTAAGGTGTTTATTTACTTTACTGGAATTCTTCCAGATTTCTGTATTTTTTATAATTTTTCGTCTTATTATTATACCATTACTCAACTATTTGAAAACATTACTAGTTACTTTGTAGATTTTGAGCATTTATTACTAAACATACATTAACCACTTCAGCCCTATATATAGTTCGGCCATTTTAATATAGCTGATCTAAGCTTGTAAGAGCTGCTATTCAAAAGATTTGTATACATTTTACTTATGAAATGGGACATTCTGCAGAATGAGTACATTTTGATACCAATACAATACGTTTGTACTTTTTGAGTGGTGCAAACCACTCCAATAACCAGCTTTGTCTGTATCTATGTATCTATGTATGTGTGTACCTGTACGTGGGGCCACGTACAGATGAGCATGGTTGCTATGGTTAGTGCATGGTTGCTATGGTTAGTGTGTGACGTAGTGTGTGAACAGTTGCACCACTCAGTTCACACGGGTGTGATTTTTTTTTACTTGTAACTGAGTATTTCTACGTTGCAGTGTTGATACTTTTACTTACTTTAAGTACTTTTTCCCTATCTGTTTTTTCGCTGGTCAGCTCCTGAACGTGGCATGCCAGGCACGACCATGGAGACCAACAGTGACGGGGATTATGTCCGCTCGTGGTTACCGTGGTGAAGCACCTGAGGACAGCAAGGCTGACCTAATAGAGATCGCTTTGCCCCCATGGGAAGAAAAGATAGGAGAATCCATAGACATCAAGAGACGACGGTTGCTCTATGAGAGTCGAAAGAGGGGCATGTTGGAGAACTGCATAATCCTCAGGTTTATTTTTATTTTTATTAATAATTAAGTCATTACCGCTAAATGTATGTTTTTATTGCAAACAAATGCCAGTCGTGT
Source organism: Electrona antarctica (assembly GCF_951216825.1). Lineage (NCBI taxonomy): Eukaryota > Metazoa > Chordata > Actinopteri > Myctophiformes > Myctophidae > Electrona > Electrona antarctica. Next base: position 17,513,762 of record NC_136808.1, on the reverse strand, counting down.
TGTAAAAACAAAAAACATTTAAAAGCCCAATCAGGTCAAAACAAATACCAATTTTGAAAGTTTTGACTTGGAATTTGGAACATTAAACATTTAGCATTTGACTACGTTTTTACTAATTCATGTGAACAATCATTGTGCTATTGGCGTGTATACAATCAGTATACACAGAATTGCAGATAGCAGTTACAGTAGCTTGGTAGCTTTCAACTTGTATCTGCTATTTTCTGTCTCCCCTGACACTCTTTGCAGCCTTTTTGCAAAGCGCTACTTGAACACAATGACAGAGACCCAGCTGCTGCAATATGACAGGTTGATTAATGAGCCGAGCAATGATTGGGACATATACTACTGGGCAACAGGTGAGAGGAACACTTATATTATGGTCAATATTTTGGTCAATATTATTTGGACCTGTAGTCCTGTACAGTGCTTAACAACCTGGGGCTTTGCACACACAATGGGCCTGATTCACTAAGCTGGACATACCATAAATAACGTGTATACTAAAGGAGGCCGTATTTTCTCTAAGCGAAAACTGCTGTGTGATTCCCCATCACCTGTGTAAATCCCTGAAATGTGTGCATCACATGTGTTCCGCATTTCTTTTCACGTGGAGAAGCATTTGCCTTGCACCACACCCCATTTAAGACCATAAAAGTCAACCAGGAACGTCCTATGTCAGAAGTGACAACGCCACCACTCGAACAATCGAACATTAATAAAGTGATAGCCCGCTCTCACATGTAATGAGAATAAGAAGTCAGTTTACAAAGTTAAACCTCATGACATAAAACTGCATATAAGCCCTTTCTACTGAACAATTGCTAACTGACCTTTGCCAAGGTAAAAAAAGATGATTCTGGAATCTGCCAATATTCGATCATTTTTATCAGAGCTAAGGGGAATTTGTCCTTTGGAGAACGAACCCTCCACTGTCCGACTCCTACATCGGAATTGGAAATTCCACAGGCAGCTAAGGCTAGATTTAATTTATACTGTATTCTCATCAAGGTAAGACTGCATTCATGTGATGTGATCAATATTATAAATTAACACCTAATAATTCAGCTCTAAATGCATCAACTGAAAAGTAATACAAATGATTTCTTAAAATTTAATTTGTAATTTTCATTATATCTATAATGTGCATACAAAGATCGTTTTACATGTTTTCTTTCTTTTTTTATATGTGTTGACAAAATTATGGGCACATAAATATTTAATTTGAGGTTTGGAACTATTGTAATTGATTTTGTATGAAGAATAATGCATTCTAATGACATATGCAAGCGTTTGTTCCATAAGTCATGCCTTCGAGCAGACGTGAGCACAAGCAGCCCTCCCGCAAAATTCACTGGCAGAAATACCTAACTGACCTAACGTAGGAATTTTCGTAAATGAATGTACATTCAAAATATGGGCGTAAACAGCTTAGTGAATCATGCAGAATCATTCTAGAGATTGCGTCCTCAAAATGTGCGGATGGAACGTGTCCTCAGATATTGCGAGCTGTGATTGGCTAGAAGGTGTGTCATTCTGAGCTGTGATTGGCTGAGCATCGCATAGGTGTGCCACATTAACCAATATAAGTGGGGGAGGTAGGGATTGGGTATGTCAGATCGACAAACGGGTATGGACTAGTTATAATTACCCAAATCTAACATGTGTTTTGTTTTGCCATTCCTTTTATGTTGATATGAATTCTATTCATTGTCTCTAGATGCCCATCATTAGTTTGGTCTCTAATATGTGTACTACCATGTTTTTAGGTCAGTAATGGTCCCTTGTTTATATAAATTCATGAATTAAATGGCCTGGGCCGGCCAAGTGGTCCAGGCACCTAGGCTGGTAATACAGCCTAGGTAATCCAGCGGTGTCGTAGGTTCGAGTCCCGGTCCCGACGACCTTTGCTACGTGTCCTCCCCCCATCTCTCTCCCCCTTTCCTGTCAAACTACTGTAAAAATCTATCAATAAATGAATGATTGATTGATTGATTGATCGAACAAATAAACACTTTATTGAAAATGAATTAAAGAGGATAAAAACCCAATAAAGCCCGGAGGCTTGTGTCCAGTCTGACTAAATGATCTCAACTGTTCTCTTGTCTTTGCTGGCAGAGGCCTATCCCACTCCTGATGTTTACAAAGGAGAGGTCATGGAAATGTTGAAGGAGTTCACAAAGAATCGGAACCAGGAACAGAGGTTGGCTGCCCCCAATTTGGAGTACCTGGACAAGGAGAGCCAGTGAACTGGAGGCCTTTTCAACCCGCTGAATAACCGATTATACTGTAGGTGGTGCATAGAAAGCAATGTCAATATCATCCACCTTTAGACCTTTAAAAAAGGCTATTAACTTAGCCAACTGCTCTATGTACTGATTGTACACAATATTAAGAATACGTTTCCATGAAATAGACTTGCCAGGTGAATCCATGTGAAAGTTATAATCCTTCATTTATTTCACCTATTAAATTATCTTTGGTCTTGGAGGACAGTTTTAGAATGAATACTCAAGTCAAAAATGGAATCATCTTACATTTTTAGATGTCTAGCTTAAGCCAAATTCCAATACCCCAAATCTCGGCCACTCGCTCACTCCCACTCGGTCACTCCATCATGGCAAATTATGGTGAAATTGGTGACCTGCCGAAATATGTTACCATCTTGTGGACTTCACACAACTACATGGAGGTCTTTAAATATGTGGCCTAAATGCTGCTAGGTTGAACTCTGCTAATGAACAAACTGCAACAATTTTCATTCGGACACTGACATTATGTGATGTCTGCAAGATTTTCACATAATTCAGCAGGTCACCAATTTCACCGTAACACCACCATGCTAGTGTGAGTGAGCGAGTGGCCGAGATTTGGGGTATTGGAATTTGGCTTTAGTCTAGCTTCAGACCATAAGGGAAATCCCGAGGTTGAGTTCACAGACAGACACACACATTAGCTGACCAGTACAACCACAGTCTAATACTGTTGGCCACTAAGCAGCTCCACTGGAGCAGTTGGGGGTTCAGTGCCTTGCTCAAGGGCACTTCAGCGCTGTTGGGTGAGTGATGACAATCACTTCCCGACCCAGATTTGTCCTGCCCGTCCGGGGAATCGAACCGGCAACCTTTCGGCAACAAGCCCGTCCCGATCCAGATTTTTCCCGCCCATCCGGGGAATCAAACTGGCAACCTTTCGGCAACAAGGGCGCTCCTCTAACCCTTAGGCCACCGCTGCCCTCGTCAAATTTCCTTGAGCAAAACATTGAGCCCCTGCCTTCTCCTTAGTCGTAAGCCTGTCTGTAAGCAATATTTAGATTTAGGGAAAAAAATGATGTAACTCAGTATCAGCAAAGTATTCTTAATATTCTGTACGCCTTATGTAGAAGGTTTTCATCTACTTCTGTATATACTGTAAACAATGTAAATGTTATCGCTGTACTCTCAGAGTCTATATGACAATTGCATGTACTGTAGACAAATATCTACACACGCTCAGGCATGGAAAGTTGCATCTTGTTTATAGTTTTTTGTGGGTTATTATTTAATAAATTCTGATGCCATTTACTGTGCTTTTCCACTTATTGTCTCACTTTCTTAAACTATTTTACCATATGCCCTGTTGCTTCATCCTATTATACATTTGCCTAAGGATCACCGCGTTCCGTCCCGTCCCGCACAGACTATAATTTCCCATGCATTGGGATGTTTCCACTGCAGATCATTCAGCCACCAGATGTCGCACTACACCTCCTGCCTCTTCAAATTTCATGGAGTGGAGTGAGAGCAGTCACACAGGCTGTTAGACTCACTGCAGGGACATCCGTGTTGTCATCATGCTTTCACGTTCAAGTTCCCTACTACATTTTAATTCCAAGCAATGTTGCTCTTCCATGGGCAGACCCAAAACACACCTGGTACTTGGTTGATTTCACATAAACAAGCAATCAGGTCTATGAAACGAGATACTTTGGCCTGGGTTGCCACTTGCCAGATTCTTTACTTGGAGCAAGCACAAGCAATCAGGTTAACATATATGGGCATGACTGTCAACCATTATTGTCCAATGTTATAATGATCACACTTGCCAACACCTGCAGTGCAGCTTCGACAGATCCACAAGCTCACACTATTACATCTAAGGTCTTTAAAAAGTTAAATCTGACTTGCCCAAACATGCTGATACTCTGTTACATAAACTACAGTACAGTATGCACTACACATACTAATTACGCTGGGTGTGCGTGTGTCTACGTACGATGTGCGGCCATCCTCTACTACATGTGCAGCGCAGAATAAAGGGTTTTAAAAGGGAGTTGAAACAGGAAGTGGAGGCTGTGAAATCCCGCAATTTCCTTCTTCCCATTTGTGACGTGTGGCGCTAGAAGTGAGCAGGCCGTAGTGTAATACATTTGTATTTGTGTTATTTTATTGACATCCCATTGACTGTAGTGTAGTATCAACAAATTTGCACCAGGTGGAAGCACAGTTTTTTTGTTTTGCCATCAACTGCACCACACCTGCTGATCACTAATCCCTCATGAACAGATGGATTGCCCCCATGTAATTAATTCAGTATGCTATGTTTGGCCGCTATGGATGGTCAAGATGTTTATCTGATCAAAATATTTGTAATGTTACTAATGTAATATTGACGAATATGGTAATCTGAATAGATCATACTCAATATTATATATTTTGTTGTATACTGTGTTTTAACAACCCCAGCACATTGCTTAGGAGTAATAGTTTTATGGCTTAGGTACAATATAAATTGGCTCTGAAGTTGGTAACACCACAACCACCTGTAGTGTGAAGGACAAAAAACAACCTTGTTATTCACGATTGTATGGGTCCATGCACCTCAATGGGATATTTTGGGCACGAATCGATGTTTACAATTCTCCGGAAATATTTCCATCAATATCTTTGAAACGTTTCAAAATATATATTAAAAGATATAAGTTCACGAAACATGTCTCCATGTGATGCTTTGTGCGCCTGTAGATCAGCATAGGTAGTTAAATTCTAGATATTCTTGCCCTAAGGTAGGCCTGCAGGCTGCAGCATGATATTAGTAAAACATGCAATATACGAATATTAGTATTTATACATAGTTGAATATTGCGATGATGCATGCATAGTTTGAATGTCTCTCTGCCTTTGGTTGGTTCAACAACCTAGATTGTTGAAATGTAATATGTACTGTATATTGCTTTTGTGATGTGTATATTGTGAATGTTCATATTGCAATCATTGAAATTACTATTTGTTTTACATAATTGTGCAGCCCTACCCTAAGCCATATAAATAATTTCCTATTACAGATCAGAACATCATGTGACAATAGGGAAAATAGAAAATACCTTGACTATGTGTTGCCAATTCAGTTGAACCTTGACCTTAGGATGTGCACAGAATTTCAACGGAAGGAGACAAACCCACCCTCTGGCTGATGAATATGACCAATGAATTGGAATGTAGCCAGTATCCAATCAACATTAAACATGTGTTGTGAACAATGTGGGCCAAATACAAACGTCATTGTCATTTAAATAAGAAAATCTGCAATATTCAGAAAAGGGCTGTGTCAGCCGTATAATTTCAATGTATCTGAAAATAGCACACAGTGATGTCAGTTGGGTTCCCCTCTGTGTGCTCTTTGCTCTATTGCCATCTGTCTCAGATAAAATACATTCTTCTCTGTAAATTGTGCCCCTTATTTGTTTTCTGTCTGACTGGATCCCTATGGCAATATATTGGAGTGTGCCAACTATTAGGAACATCACCATGTTTCATGAGACTGAACTGAATGTGTGAATATGCAAAGGCTATTCAATGCATCAAATAAATAACTTTCAGAATTTACACTTACCTTTTGTATCTGTGCAAAAATAAATTACAGTACCTGTGGATGCATGCTCTCATGAGCACCACGATTCAATCAATCTCTGAAGTTTGTTTCAAGCATCTATTCATCAGTTGCCCATGAATACCCACTTTATCTATGTCTACATTACCTGATCTATCTTCTCCCCCTGGAATTTCAACTTCTCTCATCTCCATCTCTCCTATCATGTTTCTGTATCGGTGCTGAGTTGAGCAGAGTATGGCCTAAAGGGAAAATAGAGAATTGCAGAGATTCTCTTGCTTCTGTTCTGTAGCAGTATAGCCAATTTCCTCCATCACTTTCAACCTGGTGTCTCTATTTTGAGTTTTTAAACTCTCACAATTTATAACAATAGTCAGAAATAGCAGATAGGGAGTGTGCATACAAAGTTTTACAGAAATCGGTGCAGTTCTAGGTAAAAACACGAATAGGCCAGTTATAGCGCCACCATGAGGCTGATTAGAGAATTTTCAAGTGGCATTTCTTCCTCTGCCTAGTGGGAATGTGCATTACGGAAATCGCACACGATGTGTTCATCATTTGCGACATTTTGTTCACTCCTGCACTCCTGCACTCCTGGGAACTTTGGAAGGCAATCTTAGCCAGTAAGGATGGAGTATGAAAAAATTTAAAGACCCATTTTGTTCAATGGCTATAGAGAGACTGTGTATCAATTTGCGTGATGTTTGGACAAAATCTGTAGGTGTACAGTAAAAAAAAGTGGCCTCCTGGTGGCGCTATAACAGGCCCATGTGAAAGATTTGGGGCAGAGGTTCAGCTCTGGCAGCCAGGGAGTGTGTGTACAGTCTGGCTGCGATCAAGTCAACAGTGCCAGAGATTAGCTATCCACAGACGGACAGACACACGGACGGACGGAGTGAAAAACATACTCTCCCCATGCCTTCGGCCTGTTGTAGACAAAAAGGACAATATCAGACATGATCCCTACCAAACCTCTTTCACTTCTGCCCATAGGGGGCGTCACAAATGTGAGCAGTTGCACGTCTGGAGATCTGAGGAGCGCACCTTTCTAGTTCTGACTGATTGATTTGAAAGTCAGTTACATCTTAATGTAGAACACCCCGTGCCCTACTATGACATACATATTTGTTGCAGATCATTTACAAATATAAGGGGAATAAGACAAACACACTTTAGAAATATTAATCTCAGAAGTGTCTTTTATATACACATTTATGCATCTATATACACTGTACAGATTTCAAAAAGTAATATCTAACAAACATTGTGCACCCCAGTGATGTGTGACAAAGAGAAATTAGGCTGAGAGATACCAAGGATAGACAGATACTGACACCTCCAGCTAATACTGGTGAGTTTTCACATACAGTACAATTCACTATCACTATGTTAATTAATCATCGTTTGCATGTAGATCCGCCTCTATCAATCATCCAAGAGAATCCCTTTATCAGAAAAGAGTGTGTTTTACACTTTTAATTGTGTAAAATAAAACAAAACATTTAAGTGAAGAGTGTCTTGGACGTTTCTTGCTCAGTTCTTCAAAAGGCAAAAAGTGACAAACCCTGACTATAATAATAATTATTCAACCAATAGTACGTTAAAGTACGTATACATCGCATGTGTCGTATACAACTTATGCGTTGTCTTGTCACTGAAGCGCCACAGCGAGTTTTAAGTGACCCAGTGGAATTGAATTGAATTGGAATGTAATGTTTTGTCTGTGTTCAGAAAGCCATGTCTGCACACAGTTGAACAGTGGGGAGACGACTGTGTTCCCAGTTATTTCAGGATGCTCTAAAACCTGAGACGCAGCTAACAGTGATGCAGAAGAGGTGATGATCAGCTTCTGTCTCACCTTTTCTCCCCGACACATCAGAGAGCAAGCGAGCATATGGTGTTATAAGCAGGATTAAGGCGCACATGGAGCACTTTAGTGCCAAAAACATATGTGCCCGCAGCACGACGAGCCGCTGAGGAAACGTCAGCGGTGATGTTGAGGAGCCGCCTCCTTTTTATGTCACGATCTCAGTGGGTTGGTGGTCCTTGGGTCTGATAATCTAACCTTGTGTCGTTTGTGTGTAATTTCTAGCCTCTACATGTCATATGAATACATTAGGCTATAATATTTTATATATGTGTGTATACAATATAAATATATACACATACACGCGCTGCTGTCGGGTGGAAACCTTGTATGAACAAAAGAAGAAGTAGGTTGGCTTATTTTCGGTATCATCCGGTAATACGCGGTATATACGAGTCTGTCCCCGTAACAATGTGCTAGACCCCTGGGAGATTGCTGAGGTGGAGCGCCACACCTACCATCAGCTCCCAGTACTTCCCGCACAAATTGCCGCACCCAAGCCGTGCCCGTGCTACTCATGCGCTGAGTTGGCGGTGCCCGGGATCGAACCCATGAACTTGTGGTCCAAAGCCAGGCAAAAGCTCTACCGACTGAGCTAACCAGACACATCATGAACAAATCCATGTATTCTTTTTATAATAACAATAACCATGTAAAAGAAAGTGAATTAGTGAAAATAGCTGCTCTACAAGCGCACTGCATCGCGCCACGTTGTGAGCTTGTAAATCTTCTATTTTCACTACTTTTGTGCAATACTCTTGCATGATGAATTAGGGCATTCATTTACAAAAAAAATAAAGTTGAAATATGGTGATGAATATGGTTTCTACCCAACAGCAGCAGTACAGATATACAGTATAATAGCCTAAGGACAAGATTTGTATGTTTTATCTATGGTTGTGCAGATCAAGCTCCTTTGCAACATTTTGCCTACTATTCACACAGTGCTCACCTCTAATAATAGATTTGCCACCTCCCAAAACAAGCAAACAGAAGCTAAAGCTTCTATTTACGAGTTTTTTTGTCCAAATCACTGCTGCTTCCTGTACTTAAATGACAAAAAATATATATTATATTTCTTTGTACATCTGTATAATTCTATACAGAATAACAACAGTAAACAATGTTGTTCAGTAAACGGGAAAAATAGAACTCAGTGCAGATATACACACACAGGGACTCACAGTAAATACATACAAGCACACAAACTAACATTCAAATATTGACACTCGTACACAAACACATACATCCAAGAGACGAAAAACAAACAATGGAATGTCATTTTTTTCCCAAGATATTATTACTCTTGTATACTGTCATTCAGCCACTTAACAAATGTCTTTGAGGCTTGGAGGAGGTCACATTCACACTCTGGATCAATTAAAACAGACTTACAGTCATGATATCAGTTTAACCACTTAAACCCTATATAGGCCCTACTGTACTTAGTTCAAATCCATGAACGACAACTATGTTATTTTGTTGAATTTATTGATTTGCTACCTCCCTGCATATATAAAACAACCAAAAAATTGGAATTAAATCTGACTTGTCATATTAATCATTAGTACTTAACCTGGTGACCTCCCCAAGGCATTATTTTTCTCTTTGATACATAGAATTTTAATAAAAGCTTATTTTCACTACTATTTTCAAGGGAAGATGATGCGTTCATCATTATTTTAGCAGTGCAAGCCAAATAAACTCACACGAGAGGCATTTCACACAAACACAAACTTTCAATAATGCATGTGTACATGTACACTTTCTCTCTCTTTCTATTTCTCTATTGCACGCACGCACAATCACACACATACATATGTACACATGCATGTGTACACAACTATTTTCTACAATCTATGGTACACACACATGTACACGTCATATGCATGTGTGACGTGCGCGCGCGCACACACACACACACACACACACACACACACACACACACACACACACACACACACACACACACACACACACACACACACACACACACACACACACACACACACACACACACACACACACACACACACACACACCACTTTTGGAAGCTGGCTTTTTGCTTATTTTGTCTCTGGAAGAACATGTTGATTCTCGTTAAGTTCTTTTAAAAACAAAAATATAACACAACATTAATTACTTTACTCTTTACTATCCTCAAGGGATTCCTTTCCCTGAAAATAGGAATGTATTTTTTTGCCATTGTTCTCATTTTATCCTTTTTTGTCAAAGAACTTCATTTGGGTTTACAGCACAGCACCCACAGCACGCACAGACAACAAGGGGTTCCAGCCAAGGGAGAATCATTACAGTGGTGTCAGGGAAAAGAAAAAAGAAAGAAAGAAAAAGAGAGAGTGATCAAACATACACGCTGTCTGGGAGGAGTGACACAGTCCAATTCAAGTCCGATTCCACTGTAAAAACGGACCGTCACTCTTCTATTGCCCGTGACGGTTGTCTTCATTTTTCAGATTGCATTGTGGGTAATAGAGGAGGGAGAACATGAAACAAGACTCTGAGTAGTTTGGCAGTGGTAATATGGAGACAGAGAGGAGATGGATATTTCCTGTGAGTCAATGGCTTTACTCAGGTCAATACCTGTCACACATGTATTTGAAGGCTGTCCCCTCACCCCTTGTCACCTCAGAAGAACAATGGATGGTTATGACATCAGTTTGATCCTGTTTGGTTTGGTTGTTTGTATCCATAGATAACAGTTGGCACTGCTGCTCAGAGCAGTCAGAGCGACTTACAGGACCTGGAGAGAAGAGAAGAGAAGAGAAGAGAAGAGAAGAGAAGAGAAGAGAAGAGAAGAGAAGAGAAGAGAAGAGAAGAGAAGAGAAGAGAAGAGAAGAGAAGAGAAGAGAAGAGAAGAGAAGAGAAGAGAAGAGAAGAGAAGAGAAGAGAAGAGAAGAGAAGAGAAGAGAAGAGAAGAGAAGAGAAGAGAAGAGAAAGAATAATGTGTCTGAGGATTGTTTGAAAAACAATTTTGTCTGTGGCGTGTGGCACAATAAAATGGTGGTTTTGGATGAATGTCCTGCAGCCAGCAAATCAGTCTTGTTCAATAACGCGAGGAAGGGGGAACTGTGTTCAGGCTCAGGTGTGATAATGCAAGTCGCAGAAGTCCAAGATTTAGGACTCAACATAGTAACAGAAAATGTACATGGACTAAGGGCAAAGGGGCAAGAAAGATGCCTGAGAATGTATAAATGACAGTTTGTAGCTCCAGTCCCTGTAGACAGGGACTGAGGGACTGATGCGTGAGTTTAGAGGGGACGTACTGTATTCTAGGCAGTTGTTGCTGGGGTCTCTCAGGCCTTGAGAGAATGCCATTGGGCGACGGCAGAGCGAGGTTTACCCATCATATCTTTCCAGTGTTTCACCTCCGCAGGGCCGCTCTTCCATGACAGATATATCTAGCAGAGAGATGGAACGAGACAGAGAAAGGATGAGAGAAAGAGATGTAACCATGATCGATGATACAGAGATGATTACATCTTTAGTTTTTTTCAACCAAGGTTCATGTTTTAGGTTGTTATTAGAGAAAGTCAAAGATGAGTGTTAATTGTTTTTCATTTGCTGCTTTCTTTCGTTTTAACGATTTTAGCTAGCGGGGCGGGGGCAAAATATGTATTTTTTTTACACAATTTTATAGCGATTTTTTATTTATTATTTACTATAGTCCTACTAGACCCCAGGAAATTACATCTGTCCACAAAAGATCACAGAATCTACTGAATGTGAAGGGGGGTACTATAGGGGGCTGCCATACTGTGTTGTATGGCTCAACATGTCAGTTTGTCACCCCTTCATATTCAGTATAGATCCTGTGATCTTTTGTGGCCAGATGTAATTTCCTGGGGTCTAGTAGGACTATAGTAAATAATAAAAAAAGTAAATCGCTATAAAATTGTGTAAAAAAATACATATTTAGCCCCATGTTCGAATGCCCCCCCTGTCAACAGCTAAAATCCCTAAAACGAAAGAAAGCAACAAATGAAAAACAATTTCTCTAATAACAACCTAAAACATGAACCTTGGTTGAAAAAAACTAAAGTTGTCCTTTAAAGTCTGACGTCAAGTCCTGCTACCACCCGTCATTTAACCTAACGTGAAATTTAATTATCTAGAGCAGGGATGGGGCAATAGTTGGGAAAAAATATATAGTTGTCACTGGAATATTCTGATGAGAGAGATATATCCTATATAGTTTTAACATACAGTATAGTATGATTAAAAAGCAGCCATGTCACATGGCTCAGCAAGGCTTACTACTCGGTGGCTAATTTAGAAACTGACTGACAATATGTTACAAAGTGTATTCCAAAGAAAAAAAAAAGTGCCTGTTGCGCTAATCTCACCAGATCTTATGGAATGGTAAATGGTGCATTACAACTCAAAGGAGTGATCCTGGGCTCTACACACCCTCCGCCAACCTGGGGAGAGCAATGGACTTGAACTCATGCTTCCTTCATGCATGAGTGTCCAAGTTGCTCCTTTACACCTGACAGGGGGGAGTTTCCCTGGTTGGACGTGGAATTATTCCAACAAGTTCCTTTCCCCTCCATCAGGCCGCAGGCGCCCCGACTGGCCAGGGGGAGGCAGTTTAGATTACTGTATGTTTTTTGTGAGGGTACCTACCCTAGGGGACACGGGGAGAACATGCAAACTCCACACAAAAAGGCCCTTTCGCCAACCCCGCCTCGGGTATGGGCACCGATGACGCGGAGGAGAGAACACACCGCCAGCACCCACAGCGTCCCCAGCGGGAATCGAACCAAGGACCTTCTAGCTGTGAGGCTACAGCACTACCGACTGTGCCACCGTGCCCAAAGGAGCAATTTCTGATCAGCTCAGTAGTCACATGTTCACTCCATGTAATTGGGACAGGCTATTTAAACCTCCCTGATCACTGCTCATTCCTTTTTGCTGCTGCTCTGCCATCTTGCTGCTCTATGCTGCTGCTCTGCTGCTGCTTTTGTGCTCTGCTCTACTCCACCTCCCACCACCACCCATGCTGGGAAAGACCTACGCTGTAGTCTATACCATGGGTTTTCAACAGGTGATCCGTGGACCACTGGTGGTCCGTGGAGGTATTGCATGCGGTCCCTGACCATGCATTTAGTAATGTAGGATTTGTTGATTTTTTTAAATGTTCTTTCCACTAGTTGAGAAACCGTGAACTGAATGACCTGGTGACCTCTAATACACAACCCAAACCTCTTGCCCTTTAAGTATGAGTGAGCAGATGTGATTATTTGGGCACATTTCCTATTAATGATGACTCAATCAGGCAAGCTGGTACACTTCCCCTTCTTGAGATTCAGTTTTGTGTGGAATTTCTTGACCTCAGATTTTCCAGTAACTGATAACATTGACGCATCATCATAAGTCATCATAAGTCACCAGGGTTATTTTGTCACTACCCGTATATTCACTTTCACGGAACAGTGCACTAAACTTTAGTGCACTGTTCCGTGGAAGAAAATAAGCAAAAAGGCTTGCCTACATTACTAAACGCATGGTCAGGGACCACATTCAATAACTTCACGGACCACCTGTTGAACGTCAAATATGCCTATGATTATGAATAGTTATGATAAATATATTTATCTTGATGCTTAATAAATATATTTATTCAATCCAAGAGTTGTCTGACTGAAATGGTACCTTTCTTCAAAGCGTTTTACAAGGTGCATTAAATCCACCCATTCAAATGCCTCATTGATCATTGGGAGCACGTGAGTGTTCGGTGTCTTGCTCAAGGACACCTCAACATGCAGCCAGGAGGAGCTGGTGTGATCGAACAGGGAACCTTCCGAGCCACTCTACATCCTGAGCCACTGACACACAAATGGACATAAAGGGGCAAGGCCTTCTACCAACCTATGGTTATATACGCCATTAACCTTCACATTCATATTGGGCACTAGGGACATATTTTGGGTTTCATTGAGGGCTAAATTTGCCATTTTCTAGACAGAGAACGTGCGTGTTATTGCATAAATAAACGAGTAGCCTGCTTCATGCATCTACTACAGTAGCCTATATTTAATCAACATGCATGTTTCTGGAGAGCATTGCTATGTCTGTGTGTTACCAGCAGGTGTCAGTGTAGACTGGATAAGGGATCAGTTGGTGGTGGTCTGTTCTGGTGAGTGAGCAGACATAAAAAGAGAAGGAGTGGAGATGGAGAGAAGGAGGTACCTTCCCAATGACATCATTGCGACTGAGCTTGTCCTTGTCCATGACGGTGATAATAATGGTGGTCTCCCTCAGCACGTGGGCGGGCACGTCGAAGGGGAAGGACTCATTGAAAACGGGGTTCAGACAGCGCTTCATCACCACTGTCTTTTTCTTCTCCACTTTCTTGTCCTTGTGCATCAACCACAACTTAACATATGGGTCTGAGGGGAGGGAAACAGGGCTGTTGCATGATTATACCATTTACCTCACACTGCTGGCCATTACACAATGTAGGCTAAAACTAGAAAATATTTGTATTACCACTCCCTGTCTATGAAAATGAACATAGGCCTACTCTCTAAAATATTATAATTTCCTAACTTTTACTTTTACCATAGTATGAAAAAATGAATGTGCAGACTAGAGGAAACAATAAATGTATGTTTGAAGTTGAAGGAGCTTCTATACCAGAGGTGCCTCCGATGTCCATGGCTTTCAGATTGCGTGCTTTGATAATGCTCACAGTGATGATGTTGGCAGTAGGGTTGTAGCAGAGAGACACCAGAAGATCGCCTCGACTCCCCTGAACCAAATACACACAACAGAACATTATAGTCACTATTCTCAAATGTTTCTTCCTACTTGCTTGTGTTAATTGAATTAGAGAGCACAGCCAGGATGAGAAGGAATTTCTCATCCTGGCTGTGCTCTCTCCATATAGTCCAACCAGCCGCCTCCTCTCTCTCTCTCTCTCTCTCTCTCTCTCTCTCTCTCTCTCTCCCCCCCCCCCCATTTCCTTCTCATCCACTTCCATCTCTCCCCCTCTTCTTTACTCACGCTGCCATCACTGCATGGTTTGAGCTCCTTCCAGAAGGTCTGCATGTTGGCCAGGTCCAGTTTGTTGAGGGGGATGGACACCTCTCCTATAGGATCGTTCCTGCTGAAGCGGTCGTAGTCCAGAACTTGCAGGTACAGGGTCCGCTGGACCACTTTATCATAGGGGAACCCTTTGGGAGAGATAGGCGACACACTATTGTTTAACAACTGTGCTATATAACTTCAACATGGTCACATCTATTAATGCCAGGGGGGCAATTGGAAACACACATGAACACACATTAGATATATATTTTTAGACCTTGTCTTCTAAATCCTGTCTTCTAAATCCTAAAGTTTTCTGACAAACGTATTTATTACAAGATTACATGTATATATATGTATACACACACACACACACACACACACACACACACACACACACACACACACACACACACACACACACACACACACACACACACACACACACACACACACACACACACACACACACACACACACACACACGTGTGTATATTTATATACACACGTATTTATATATATATATATATATATATATATTTTTTTTTATCATTTTTTTTCTTCTAAAACGTTCAAACATTTTCCAAACATTTAAAAAATAATATATATATATACACACGTATTAATATATATTTATATATATATATATATATATATATATATATATATATATATATATATATATAAAAATATTAAAAAAATATATATTTCTATCATTTATTTTCTTCTAAAACGTTCAAACCTTTTCCAAACATTTAAAAAAATATATCACATCTACAATATGTCTATATGTCTGCATCATTTTGCAATGTGGTCCGCAGCCACAGGTTATGGCAGTTGGGATTCCTTGGCAGAACCCCAGTATTAACGCATGCCATAATTACAGAACAGCTTACAGCTCAGTGTGTCTGCCCACGGGTCTTGTGGGCACAATCTGAAAAGGAGTGCCTTACACATCCATACCGTGGTATAATCATAAATACAGTATCACACAGCCTTGAGTGTATAATTACTTTTATAACAGTTGCCAGTGATTACAGTAGAAATAACATTCACCCACATGTATACACAAATCTCTCTTGTGTTATGCATGCAGTGGGTTATCGAGATAGGATATCAAACCTTCAAACAGGAAGGTCTCATTCCAGTGGGGATTGAGGTTCTTTCTCTTGACCTTGGTCTCCAGTTTGTGCTTCTTGTCAGGCAGAAGGTAGAGTTTGACAAAGGGGTCAGATGTGCCAGAGAAGTCTTTAGCGGGCAAATCTTGGCCCTTGAGAACCTTGACAGTGAGGGTGGAGTCCGAGAAGTTGTACCCCACACTAAACTGGATACGTCCTAGCTTCTCTACCTCTGGACCATCGTCCTCAGAGCCAGGAGACAACTAAGAAGGACAGAAGAAGTGAAGATATTTCACTGAAGATATTTGGTCCTCAACAAAAAAGTATATTCCTTTCTTTTGTTTAAATGTATTTATTTTTCTTCATTTATTTTATATATTCTTTATTTATTCTGATGCTGTCTCTTATAGTGAAAGGCTGACTGCCTTGTGATTTATGACGTTATAACGTTTTCATGTATTAACTCCAGGGAGATTTGCAACCACTATGGCGGAAGCTAATGGAGTTCCAATAAACGAGAGAGAGAGAGAGAGAGGGGGGGGAGGGAGAGAGAGAGAGAGAAGACAACTTTTAACAGCATCATTCCCTATCATATTGCCACTGTTTTTCTCAGACTTTCTTAGAGCTTCATGGTGCAGGAAGGCTAGAGCAGAACCTCCAAGAATGAGTGTCACCATGGTGAGCTCAGATATGCCATTCAACAACCCACATAATTACACATGGCTCATCTCCATGCCTGCAATATTCACACAGAACAGATTGCATGTTCTTCCACTGCTAATTAGCCACGTTTGCTGAATAAGGCATATACAGCGTTTCACCCACTCTGTGTCATTCCACAGTGATAATTATGTTTCCCTTTGCTAAGATATTACCATTAATTCTAGGCCTTGTGTTGCTCTAAGGCTGCATCAGCTGAGGGAGGCTGGTGATAGACGGCCCACTACCTAGATAGACGTAGGAGGGGAGGTAACAATTCAAGTAGCCTCTTCATAGGATTACAACTGAAATATATCATGCTGGCACAGAAATCCTTTGCATACTGTATTTTCCAGAACCAGCAAAACATGGCATACAGATAACCTTGCTTGCTTAGCTGATGGCTTTATACTGTATTATCATGTTAATGACAATAAATAATGCTTCAATCAAACTCATTAGTGTGCCCTAACTTCTGTATTATCCGTAGTAACAACAAACATATCTCTCTCTGTTTTAGCACAACCACTTTCTCTCTACGCCAGCACGGAAGGTAAACAAGAGAACAATCCCATAACTCCTTGCCAGCAACTAAAAGGAACATACCACCTGTGAATATAGCATAGGGTTACAAGTAGGAGTATGGTATGGTGTTCATGTAGGCCTACCACGAGCTGTTCGCTGGTGACAGAGTTGGCCAGATCAGACACAGAAGAGTTGGCGTCATGGCTCGGTCCGCGGCGGCGTCCTGTCTCTTCAGGAGCCTGACCCTTAGGGCTGTTGCCTGGCTTGTTACCTGGAGTCCTGCTATTGACCGTGTGAACGCACGCACACACACGTACGCGCGTACACACACACACACACACACACACACACACACACACACACACACACACACACACACACACACACACACACACACACACACACACACACACACACACACACACACACACACACACACACACACACACACACACACACACACACACACACACACACACACACACACGTAACCACCTGGATTAAAGCTTGGTTCTCCTGCATGTGAAATAAAACATTTACTCCTGAGTCAAAGGGGAATTCCCCTTGGCCAAGGAACATTTTAGGCTTATGATCTTCAGACTCTGCTACATTTAAGCCCCTTTGACTCCCCTCCACTGGGAAACCCTGGTCTAGTTCATGGCCCGCACGCACGCGCGTACACACCCACACACACATAGGAAACAATTACCACTATTTGCACACACACACGCACGCACGCACACACGCACACACGCACACACACACACACACACACACACACACACACACACACACACACACACACACACACACACACACACCACGCACACGCACACGCACACGCGCACACACACACACAGTAATATTTAAATCATTATGATATAATCAGAGAGAAAGAATGAGGTAAAATGTGTTAAATAAAAAACACACAATAGCAGAAGGTAAAGGGAATATTTAACGTTACTCCTAGACCACACAGCGAACAGGCTTGGCAAACAACTGGGGACATGCAAACAGCTGACACGATGCTCACTAAGGCACTACGGCTAAGGCTCAGAGAAGGGAGACTGAAAGAGATAGAGTGCAGAGAGGTGAGACACACAGAGAGAGTGACAGTGCAGGTGATCTGTAAAAACAACGGTTGAAGAAGTAAGATTAGGACAGGGCAGAAAGGATGATCTGAGGAGTAGAGATAGATGGATAACGTCTGCGCACAGAAAGTGACAGTGTGAAGGAAAGGATCTATCTGTGTTAAGACTTTGAGGATTAATAGAACAATGTGAGGTTATAACGGAAATTAATGTGAGGTGGAGACGACTAAGCTACGACTATTTTTGCAAGAAGAAAGCTCTAACATAACAAGAAAATAATTAAGCAATGAACACAAAAACCAGCAAAATAGAAGGAATCTGGTGAGGGAGAGGAGAAATGATGGATAGAGATTATCTAACAGTGGGAAAAGGGAACTAGGTGAGTGAGGTAATATGGAGAGCAATGGTAAAAAGCAGCCTTTATGATTCCACACTTTTCTTTTCTTCTTGTGATCTGTCGTTCACGGTAAACATTCCAGCACAGATCAAGAACCGGTACAAAATACCGTATTGTTCAGACAATATCAGAAGTTAATTTGAAAAATGGATTCAACAAGTCAACTAAGAAGGACACTACGGGCTCCATTTTCGTCACCGCTAAACCCTTTATCCCTAAACTTCTTTGCCTTTTTTTTACTATTTTGAAAAACATTTTTGAATAGTTCAACTAGCCAATCTACATTGACACATTGTGAGCTTGTAGACTGGCCATTTTAACTATTCAAAAATGTTTTGAAAAATAGTAAAAAAAGGCAAAGAAGTTTACTACTGAGCTAAATATTGTAATAAGAAGGCAATCTATCAGAAAACAAAGGTCTGATTTTAAAAACTGCTCCGATCATTTCTCCTGACAAGGAAATAACCCTATCACCAGGGCTGCTGATTAATGTGTTCTTGCGCAAACATGCAGTTCATTATGTTGTTATAAACCACTCTTAGCTTCATATTCTGGAAGCAAACCAGTTGTGTGAGATCCGGTACATCCATTTCCCTTCCAGTACAGGTTGAACTGCATCCATGCCCTTTAAACGTTAGCCACTTGCTTTGCACAGTAGATAAATACATACTTGTCAACTGTGTCACTCTCTTACGAGTCCATAAATGCTTCACTTCTAGGTCTGGTTGGGCTGTCATGGAGGTCTACTACATCAGCTCCTAATGCATGAGAGACTCCATAAATCTTGAACAATCTAGAACCTCACATTAACACATCTGACTCAACCAACACTAACCCCAACACACCACGCATGTCCTCCTTCTCTCCTCTTTCCCCAGACGAGGTCCTACAACTAGTGACTTCCACTAGACCTACCACCTGTCCTCTCGACCCTGTCCCGTCTCCAATCTTCCAGACCATCGCACCTGATCTGCTCCCCTTCATCACCTCCATCATCAACACCTCAGTAACCTCAGGCTGCGTCCCATCTGCCCTCAAGTCAGCCAGAGTAACACCACTCCTCAAGAAACCAACCCTTGACCCCTCAGATGTCAAGAACTACAGACCGGTATCACTCCTTTCATTTCTATCAAAAAGCATTGAACGTGTTGTCTCCAACCAGCTCTCTCTCCATCTCTCACATAACAACCTGCTAGATCCCAACCAGTCCGGATTCAAAAAAGCCCACTCCACAGAAACTGCCCTGCTGGCAGTCACAGAAGCACTACATGCTGCCCAGGCTGCTTCCCACTCTGCAGTCCTGATTCTCCTAGACCTATCAGCAGCATTTGACACAGTGAACCACCAGCTGCTCCTAGACACCCTAGCGGATCTAGGCATCGGCGGGACGGCACTAAAGTGGTTCTCCTCTTACCTCACCGACCGGACCTACCAGGTCTCCTGGAAAGGTCTGTTATCATCCCCCCGAACCCTCCAAACTGGGGTCCCACAGGGATCTGTACTTGGTCCCCTCCTTTTCTCACTGTACACTAAATCCCTTGGCACTATCATCTCTGCCCACAATATATCCTATCACTGTTATGCCGATGACACACAACTGTTTCTATCCTTCCCCCCCTCTGCCACCCAGGTGGAAGAGCGCATCACTGCTTGCCTGGCTGACATCTCACAGTGGATGTCCTCCAACCACCTCAAGCTGAACCCAGACAAGACTGAGCTTCTCTTCTTCCCAGCTAAGTCCTGCCCGATGCGGGAGCTAACTATTTCCGTAGACAACGCCCTGGTAACGTCTGTCCCAACAGCCAGGAACCTTGGTGTTGTCCTGGACAGTCAGCTCTCGTTCAAAACTCACATCACAGCTGTCACTCGATCCTGTAGGTTCACACTCTATAACATACGACGAATTAGACCGTTCCTCACCCAGGAATCATCCCAGCTCCTAATCCAGACAACAGTCCTGTCAAAACTTGACTATTGTAACTCTCTCCTTACTGGCCTACCGGCATGTGCACTGAAGCCTCTCCAACTGATCCAAAATGCCGCAGCTCGCTTGGTCTTCAACCAGCCAAAATTCTCACATGTCTCCCCCCTGCTCCGCTCCCTGCACTGGCTCCCGGTCGCTGCCCGCACAGAATACAAAACTCTGATGTTGGCATTTAAAGCAACCAAAGGTATGGCTCCCCCATATCTTGCCAGCATGATTGAACCCTACAAACCCTCCCGCGCACTCAGATCAGCCAACGCAGGGAAGCTGGAAGTACCCTCACTAAAAACGCCGGGACAACGCTCCACACGTCCCAAACTCTTCTCCCTTCTGGCCCCAAAACTGTGGAATGCACTTCCCGTTGCAATCAGAACTGCAGCATCACTCCCGATCTTCCGCCGTAGTCTGAAAACCCACCTTTTCAGACTCCATCATGGCCCATAGCACTTACCCTACCCCCTTAGACAGCACTTCTTAGACTTATATAGCATTTGAAACAGACTTATAGCATGTCATGTAGACAGCACAATAAGTGCATTGTATGTAGTCATAGCACTTCATAGTATATATGTACAGCATAGTATAGCACATATGTGTAGTTTATATGTATAGTGTCATTATATAGATATGTTCTAGTTATAGTTTATATGTATAGTGTCATTATATAGATATGTTCTAGTCACGGTCTTAGCTTACGCATGTTTCGCGATAAATGCATTTTGTTACATATGTGATGTATTCCCATGCTTTTTGTTCTTGCCTATTGTAAGTCGCTCTGGATTAAGAGCGTCTGCTAAATGCCTAAATTGTAAATTGTAAATTGTAACACAGCCTGGCTGTTCCTCCATTATTTACAATAGAGCAACATGCTCTGGGACTGCGCTATATGTGATCGCTTGGCAATATACCAGCTGAACCCGAGTAGCACATGCAATGCCTGGCACAGTTCACATACAAACTGGAGTCCTCTGTACTGTGTGTCTACAATATATTATGCATGCCCATTTTCTTGTGCAGACACTGACTGCTCACTGCATACTGCAGCATACAGAGGATTACTTTATTGTCACATCGGTCTGTGGAATAATTTCACCACATAATGTCAGAGACACACAAAAGCTTTATGGAAGCAATATAGAAGCTATATGGCACTAGCTAAATGGAAGACAATAGACAAAGTTGAATAAGCAGTTAATGCAGAAATCGATCATCTTATCAGTCCTGTCTCTTCAAGATCAGACAGACAGACTTTCAGAGACTGCAGACAGGGACACAGGCACATAGATGGAGGGAATGCAGTATGACATATAATGAATGCTAATGAAGGCAGCCAGTTGGTCAATCGGTCAAGCAGGCAGCTGAATGCAGTGATCCATCAATATCCTGAACAGCCAGAGAGACGATTTATAAATAAGAAATACAGGCCAAACATAACCCCTTAGATTCGGGTGAGTGAGCTATACCCTGAATATGAATACATTATTAACCCAGAGTGTACACTCTATGTATAAAATGATATATATGAACTGTGTATGTAGCCTAATGTATAAATCATCTCATCTTTATTTTGTTAGTAGTTAGTTAAGTTGAAACCAGAAAAATCAGTATTTAATTACAAATTGTATTTATTTATAATGATTAATGAACCATATCTGTTTTTTTTAATTCAATATGTTTCAGTGTTGATGTTTGTCCTTAACCATCCATGTTCTGGGCATGTCATGATAGGCCAACATTCTGCAAATATTAGGTATTCTGTATTTTCAGTCAAGAAATTAGAGTTTAACCACTTATATAATTACTTTGTCAACACACGTACAGTAGGGTTTAAGCACGATTTAATAGTAAAAATAGCCTATCTACAGGCTCACCGTTTGTCGCATCGCAACATGTAGCTTGTAGATCTTCTACTTTCACCATTTCTTAAATGTCTTATTAAATTTAGCGACTGAAATTCTCTTCCCTGACCAACAATGGTAACCTGGAATCCAGCCAGTAACACTGGCTGGATTCCACACACTAACTACAGGAAGGTGTCCACTTGTTAGTGGTCCTTCTGGCTCAACGATGTGACATGAAGCTACCATGGAAGGCATAAGTACCTACTGACTGTGTAGGCAGCGCGCACACACACACACACACTGACGCACACACACACACACATGCACTCACGCACGCACGCACGCACGCACGCACGCACGCACGCACGCACGCACGCACACGCACACGTACACACACACAGAGGATTGCAAAACAGCAGCAGACATGCCTGGCATCAGTGGCATGACACAACAGGACGGAAGGACGAGTGGCGAGTGCAGGTGGGGTCATCTATGTAAATCCACGCACGCACGCACGCACGCACGTACACACACTTCAGCATGATGTATCCTGTTACCTTATTCCAGGCCAGAATGGTTTGTGTCAGATTGGAGAGAGAAACAATGGCTCCCTTCCCATCCCCAAAATATCCACAACACTCATCGTCTCCTCACACCATTTGCCATCACTCAAATTTGATGACACACTCACTCCAGCATAGCTGCACAAATATGCAAAATAAGGCATATTAACACAAACAGATTTGTGTTTACTGTACATAAAGATGTGCATACTGTACATATGTGGTGTTCAACATCCATCCACCACCCCTTACTTATCCACATACACACTTTGAACCGCAATGGTACAGAGTTCATGTACAGGTCACAATGCAGCACTACAATAAAGACAACTTTAGAGGTCAACTTTTAAAGTATGACAATTTGGTAAGAAGATTGTAACCACTGCTCTCTTTATTGCCATGGTGACTAACTAAAACACAAGAGTTACATAATTTATCCTTTAGGGGTTGTAGTAACCATGGCTACTGAAATGTGCACTTCTGAAGGTTGTACCGTCAATGATCACGTATTTTACTAGGGGTAACCGTAACCATGGTAACTGGAGTCTTGAAGAAAAGATGGGTTGTTAAAAAACAAGTTGAGAGTCTAGTGTCGCTTACAGAAAATAAGTGATATATTTTTTTAAATGCTTTTAGAGCAACTTTTCCCCACCATTGTTAATAGTACCATGGAGTTAGACACCAGAGCACCCACAGGGCAAAGGGCCCAGGAGTTTTGAACCTCTCGCATCAGGGTTCGTTAATTTCCACCATACCTACTGTAAAGTCCTCCTTCCTCCCCAACATGCTAAATGTCCTCCTGGGCATGATGTGATCTCATGCTAGAGAAGGCTGATTCACTATAAATGCCAAACTCTATAGAAGAAAAGTGCATGACAACCTCAAGCCATGCTGTCACACTCGAAACAACAAGCAAAATCAACATCAGTGTGAATTCTGCACTGCCCCTTTTCTCACTATTCCTCACACGTCTATCAGCAGTTCAGGTATTAGATGGGACATGGTCTCACTCCTCAGGACATTAAAAGACTATAAAATAATAGAAACACTGACTGAGCACTATCAGTGGCGTGCACAGATAGACACTAGGGGGTGCTAGAGCACCCCCTGCCCTTTTGGCAATGTGCCCTTTTGAAAAAAAAACAAAAAAAATAGCAGACCTACAAGCTCATAGCGCGCCACTCGGTGGCGCGCTATGAGCTTGTAGATCTGCTATTTTGGATTAAGGCAACCGGCCGGTTCCACGCGCTGCACAAGGTGCCCTTTTTTAACTTGAGCACCTGCCCCTCTAAATGTCTGTGCACGCCACTGAACACTATACACATGCAGACACACACACACACGTGCATGCATGCACATATACTGTATGTGCGCGCAGGCAGGCACACAGGCACAAACGCACGCATGCACGCACAAGGTCCAGCACAACAACCCCAGATAATTGACCCTTTAATCCACACTCACACTGTTTAAAACTGAATCCAGACCTCTGACTTTATGACAAGGACTACGGTACCATGTTCTTTGTAATCGACCACAACAGCTGTTGGAATACATTCCATGTTACAGAGTAAAACACTGTAAAGAATGGTCTGCATTCGCCTGGGCCGTGGCTCAGCGGTCCAGGCACCTTGGCTGGTAATCCAGTCTGGCAGTGTGCCGCGGGTTCGACTCCCGATCCCGACGGCCTTTACTGCATGTCACCCCCCCCCCCCATCTCTCTCCCCATTTAGTGTCAGCCTACTATCTATCCCTCCATAAAAAATATAAAATATAGGCGAAAGCCACAAAAAAAAAAAAAAAACATTTAAAGAATGGTCTGCATTCCTTTTCCTATAGTGCATCCAGAGCGCTTTACATTCACCCTGTCACACATCCAGAGCGCTTTACATTCACCCTGTCACACACACTTTGACACACTGACGACAGAGGCCTGACAGCAGAGGCAACCATGCAAAGCAACAACGTGCTCATCAGGAGCAGTTACTGTAGGGATTCATTGTCTTACTCAAGGACACTTTGACATGGAGGAGCCGAGGATCAAACAGACGGCTACACTACCTCCTGAGCCTGAGCCAAGACAATACTAGGTGGAGAGAATTCATCTGAACACTAAATCTCTCTACGGTTGGCCTGGGCCGTGGCTCAGCGGTCCAGGCACCTTGGCTGGTAATCCAGTCTGGCAGTGTGCCGCGGGTTCGACTCCCGATCCCGACGGCCTTTACTGCATGTCTTCCCCCCATCTCTCTCCCCATTTCCTGTCAGCCTACTGTCTGTCCCTCCATAAAACATATACAATAAAGGTGAGAGCCACAAAAAAAAATCTCTCTACGGTGATTTGATTGAAAACACTAGGTCGATAGGTAAACATAACAGTTCCATCTATTTTTCTGTCATGAGTTAAGTATTAATTTACAGGCGCATGTACAGAGCCCTGCAGTGGCCATTGAGAGAGATTTTTTTCTTTGTTATCTCGTGATCTCAAATTAGTAACTTGTGGCCTCGAATTATTAATTTGAGGCCACAAGTTACTAATTCGAGATCGCAGATTATTCATTTGAGGCCACAAGTTACGGGCAGGGGTTGTGCGCAACAGCAGCAGGCGCCATATGTGCGTATGATAGCCATGGATAGAGACAACTTAATCAAGATTTTCTTTGCGTTTTGCATGATTTAGGCAGACATTGTGTCAACACTTGTTTGCATGGGATTATTGTTAGTAAAAGGCAATAAACCAGGATATTGAGAGCATGGGTTATGTCGTCTGCGATATTCTTAATGATGCCATCTACTTTATAGCTGGTCATTTGGAAGGAACTGGTAAACTGCATGGATCAATATAGCCTACCGGCTCGCCCCAAATGTCAAGCTTTTTTTAAAAGTGTTACACACACACTCTTCCACTTCCATGTCTGAACTGTCGGGCTTTCATTAGACTATACGCACGCCTCCTCTGCAGTTCCGACCCCAAAGCGATTGCTCTAATTAAAATTGGGATTTAAATTGAAATGTATCTGATCTACAAGCTCACAACGCAGCGATCAGCAACACATTGTTGTGAGCTTGTAGATCTGTAACACTGACGCCATTGTATGATTAATGACATTAATTATTATTATTATTATTATTATTACCCTTATTATTATTATTATTATTATTATTATTAAATAACTTATCGTTGTTGTATCATCTGCACCACAGCGATCGAGCAGGCTCTGCCTGCTGCATCCATGATATCAGCCTAGGCTACAGTATAGGCGTATATTATGAATTCATTATCGTCATGTCGTCATCATCATCATCATCATCATCATCATCATCATCAATGGACATATCGGCCGCTGTTGCAGAACGTATCCCCGCGTACTGTCAATCTATCTGCCAATCTATCTGTCTGTCTGCCGTGGCGCAGACGCACAGAGCGCGCAAAGGGCTCCATGGATAGCCGGACTGGAAAATCACTCTTTAGTCTTGCTGAGAGAGAGAGAGGGGGGGGGACATATCATTTGATGACATACAGTACAGCGCATTTAGGGATTCAGTTCTCTCCTTTAACCTAGAAGAATAACTCACACAAATCTCAAGATGTTACAATAGTTCAATGTACTCTCTAATCTCTTACGTTACTTCTGTGTAGCCTATCAATTATGATTTGATTACCACTTAATACAACGAATGCGCATGTTGAAATGTAAGTGTCGGGTCAGCCCGCATCACGTTGTATAACTTTGCTGCCCAAAAATAGCTGATCTACCATCTCAGACCGCTCACAGCATGACGCTTTGTGAATTAAAGGAGATCAGATATTTTCAGAGTAGCTCTATAGGAAATAGGAGACTATAATTAAATTTATAAATTTGTAGAGGACAGCTATTATCACAGATCTCTCCTCAATAAAGTAGGCCTATTATGCGTAGGCTGTTTCTATTCTTACTCTCATCTCATGTCTGTGAGTCTGTCTCATCATCAGTCATCAGCTAATACCCTTATTTCTCTTAATTCTCTCCCCTGTGTCTCTCTCTCTTTCTCTCTCTCTCTCTCTCTCATAATGCTCTTTTAACCCAGCACAGCTGATGTGTGCATTCTATCGAAACTGTTTTTGCTGTCCGCACTGTAAAATCATCAGTTTGAATTTAGGCCTATACCTCTGAGAATGTAATACAGGACTATTGCCATGTGTGAGAAATAGCTTTCTTAACACAATTCATCTGGAGATGGCACTTACAAATCTATGTCTTGTCTTTGTTCAGACAGCGAAGAGCAAATAATATCGTATGCAAAGGAAAGGACTGTTCAATTGCCAGAACATTGTCACATTCTAGGTCCAGGCTACATTTTAATAGGTCCTTTAAATGGTAAATGGTAAATGGTGCATTTATATAGCGCCTTTATCCAAGGCGCTTTACATAGATTGTACATTACATTCACCCATTCACACACACATTCATACACCGATTGCGGCGGAAGCCATGCAAGGTACCAACCAGCACATCGGGAGCAATTTGGGGTTCAGTGTCTTGCCCAAGGACACTTCGACATGTAGCCAGGAGGAGCCGGGATTCGAACCGCCGACCCATGGATCATTGGACGACCTGCTCTACCTCTTGAGCCACAGTCGCCCCCGTCCCGGTCCTTTGACTGAATCTAAACAGATAATAATACACAACCTCCGAATTAATGTTATAGAGGTCTAGTGTTACAATAGATGTGGCGTTAATGTGAATTAACATTAAAATTATGTTATGTTTTGATGATAAAAAAAATAACTTCAGATATAGATACCTTTATTGATCCCGCATGTATGTACAATAGACAGTACAGAAGTAAAAGTTACAGATAGGGCAAAGAAGTACAATAGGTACAGTGAAGAAGAATAACATCACAATATAACATATACAGATGTATACACCATATACAAACATCCTGCATGGTCCTGCATTGTGCAGAACAAGAGACACCGTCAATAAATATAAGTATACAGACGTACACTTTAGTTTACACTATACAATCCTCCTGCCTGATACATAAGGCACCTATGACATCAGCACAGACCACATGTACCCTTAAGGTGACAACGCATTGGATTTTGCAAATTAGTCACACAATGTCGTAATGCTAATAAGTCACACAATCAGTTATCGTTGTCCTTGCCTTGTTTTACATTCTCATAGCAAATGGAAAACCTTTGACTAAAGATGCTGAAAAGAGTACGTTATAGTACTGTCACTAACAGGCCAGGCGCTGCCTAATTTATTGCTTGTTCATTAGTCAATGGATCATTCAACAGGGAAAACTAGAAGCTTAATTGTAGAGTGCTAGCAACTATCATCCATTTAGTTCTCTACCATTCTGCTCCAATAATAGCACTGTCAGTTAAAGTGGTGCATGTCCTCCTATTTGTCTTGTCCTGTGAATGCAACTATCCAGTGGGAGTAAGTATACTCACAGCCAAATGTTAACAACATAGACAAACAGACATCTTTTAATCTATAGACAGGAGGACAGATGAATGGCTCTGCCATGTGTCCTATACTTAGTGATGGGAAGTGTCAATTGCATCCATAATAATAAGTGTTTTTCTAGTAACCGAAAGTTGCTTTACATAAAAGGAAAAAAAAGGAAGCAACATCATTAATATTCATTAAAATTCAAGTTCAAATTAACCAAAATCAAAATCAAGTAACAAAAGCAACTATCATTTTTGATAGTGTGATGAGCAGATTAGAATTTTGCTCACCTCAGTCAGTACATTTTTCATTTGGTTTGGCACAAATTACCACTTCGCCTACTGTAGCTCAGACACCAAATCAAAGTAAAAAAATTAGAGAATGAGAAGTGAGGGGCACTTTCATCATCATACATCATCACATTCCGGCCAATCACAATTGGCCTCCTCACTTTTCTGTCCTCATTTTTTATCCTCAAGTCCAATCCGGCTAATCACTTGTGGTGTCCTCCCTTTTTTGTCCTCATTTTTATTTTTTGGGGTGAAAAGATTCTAATAGCGTTGCTGCTTCGCAGCGGCTGATTATGCTGCACGACACCAACATACAATGGCCGTGGTGTAAACTGTATAGTAACTAAGTACATGTACTCAATACTGTACTTAACGGCCGCAGTGTAAACTGTAAAGTAACTAAGTACATGTACTCAAGTACTGTTCTGTAATTTTGAGATATTTTTACTTCAGTATTTACAAATTTCAAAATATTGTACTGTACTGTAATTATATGAAAACTTTAGTTATTACTTACTACCGGTAGTTACTTTGTAGATTTTGATTATTATTACAAAACAAACTAATCACTTCAGCCCTATATTTCAGTCATTTGAAAATAGCAAAGCTTGTATATCGGCTTTTTACAAGAGAGAGAGTGAAAGAGAGAAAGAAAGAGAGAGAGGCAGAAAGGGACAGAGAGAAAATGTGTCTGTGTGTAAATGAGCAGTCGCGACAATGAGTTGCATTGCTGAGAGACAGTATAAGCAGTCATAAAAAGTATATGGGCCATTCTACCGAATTGGTTCAAATTGCAGTCCCACAATGAAAAACACATATTAAAAAACAATTTAGTGTTCAGACTTTTCACTGTAGTAATGTCATAGTATGGTAGAATTATTCAATTATTCAATACATAATTGAGATAATATAAAATTAAATATATAAAAAAACATCCTTTATATGTTACTTCCTATTGGAAGGTGGCTGTCCCAACCTCTAACCCCTAAATTTCAATTCATGAAAAAAGTACTTAAATGATTTTTGTCACTTTCCTAAATATATATTTTTTAATACCCCCATTTGATTTCTTTTATAGGGAAGTTGAAATAATGCAATTGATTTTGTAGATTTTTTTTTAATTAAAAAACTTTATATAAAAAGAGATCCATAGATGGAACCTGGTTTAAGCCACACCCCCACACTCTTCACCAAGAAGTGACATTGGCCAAATGATGAGTAGCTAGTTTACTTCAGTCTGAAATTAATGTCTTCCAAAGTCTGAAAATCAGTGTGTGGTTTTAAGGAGTGTCACTACTGAAACACATCATTTCTCATAAATTATAAACAATTTTGTTTTTTCTGCTAAATGTGATGTTTCTATCCATGTATCCATTGTAGAGTTAAGCTAAAAACTAGATAAAATTGTCACTACCGAAACAGTTACTACCGAAACAATTAGTCACTAATTAGTGACATGATTGTTTCGGTACTTAATTCTGATTTCCATTTCATCATGTGGTCCAAAATACCAAAACAAAATGTAAAAAGTGTGGCAGAGAGAGACGTGATCAAGCAGTAGTAGTAGTTTAGTAGTAGCTTGAGCAAATGTAAAGCATCTTATGAGTTAATATTTAGCAAAATAGTTAAGTGACTATGGCACCACATTGTAAAGACAATGCTGTGGTCACTACCGAAACAGTGCAGTCACTACCGAAACACTGGTTGTTTTGTCTAAAATCAAAGATAGTGAGTTATCAATCAATATTTTAAGATCATGATTGGTTAGGTGTTGTCAACTACCAATAATGCTGAAATCAATATAATCAACTTTATACATTTTACATTTTATTTTTTGATTACTCTCAATAATTCAACCACCTACCTAAATTCTTAAAAATGGTCTGTACAGGGGGGGAATTGAAAGAAAAAATAGATTAAAATAAGTATCTTTAGTCTATGTTTCGGTAGTGACAGATTTTGGGAGAGGAAAGATATTCCAATACATTATTAAAATACAATATGATGAATTGACTGTGCCTTTACTAAATATGTGTCCCTTAGATCTGGTGCAACATGAATATGGTCTGGTAAAAGTTCTTCCAAAATAGCATACAAATTTCACACAATTTCCAACTCTGAATTTGAACCAATTGGGTAGAATGGCCCATATAAGGGCCTAGGTCTAGGTGCTTGCGTATAGGCACATGTGTTTGTTGGAGCTGCATGATGTGCACGTGTGTCCAGGAAGAAATCTCATTCCCTAACCCTGATATTCAGCGATGATGCTAATGTGTCCATGTGCCTGGCTGGGCTGACAGTCATTTACTTTAACAGCGGCGTGCTGCGCTGACATCATCCCATCTCAACCACAGTCAACAGTCACCCAGCACCCCCCTTCGCACAAGCCCCCCCAGGGGACACGGGATTAGATGAATAAAGAGATAGCGGGATGGTGGAGAGCATAGGGTGGGGGTTGGGGGTTGGGGGGAATGACACAAGGGAGAGAGGAAAGTAAGGAAAAAAGCCTTAATAGATAGTTTCAATAAAACACGGAGGAGAGGCCCAGAGAGATGGATGATGGATCAATGTAGACGATGCATACGACAGGTAAGAGACAGGAGGAGCAGTGGAAAGCACAAGGTGAGCATCAGGAAGGTTGCGAGAAAGGGTGCAGGGTGAAGTGCGGTGGATTGATGAGCGGGTAGTTTTTCACAGAGCAACGCAGACGTACGACAAAAGTATAAATTGGGCCTAAGAGCAGGGCCTGGCTCGGTGGCGTGTATCCATAAACACTATACATGTAGGGGGACTGACTGATCGCACACTGCCCCAGGAGACTGTGCAACACAATATAGGGTTCCTGCCGTATGATGGATGACGCCTGGGTGCCAGTGTCAGCACACTTGCACCTCCCACCGATGGGGACAAATCACTCAGCTGCCTCCCCATCACGAAACGCAACCTTAATACAACTAATGGAGTCATCTACAATACTTGTCTACGTTCCTGGTTTTTGAGCACACTTCTCCGGCCTTGTGCCACTGATTAATTCATACCCACTGGGAGTTCCCTGCGATTTGAAATCTTTCAAAAGCTGTCTTTCTTGGTCTCCCACTCTGTTTCTGCAAAAAGAAAGGCCAAGAACAAAGTCGTAGACAAGTCATACGCTTTTTGTAATCAAGACAATAGTGAACATATTGCTTGTGTTCAATCTCTCCCATCCCTCACGTTTCTTCAATGGGTTCTCTCTAATCAGCTCTCCTGTTCTCAGCCACTAGCCTTGGCCAGGAAAATGGTCAATGAGCTCCAGACATAGATCTGACAGTTGTTTAAAAAATGCCTCCTTTGTGCTGACCTACATCGCTGTTCTTTTCCAATCATCTCTCCTCTTGTGCCACTGCCTGCTCCAGTGGCCACCTTGGGGACCAGTTGCCAGCCTGGAGAGTCATTAGGAGGCTCCAGTTATTGTGATCGCAAGCCCAGACACACACTTTAAAGGTTTGGCTGTGTGCTCACTGATAGAGGGTGGCAGACATTTCCTTCTTTGTTTAGACCGTTCAATGTTGTCGTGTGCTGTGCAGCTCAGTCTAAAACTAATACGGTATAGGAACAGAAATGTGATGATCCAAAATGTAGCGACCAATATCCCAAATGTATACTGTTCATATATGTATCAAGAAGATATTACAAAGCACTTCTGAGTCTCTGCATCGGAGTACATTCTAAGGCTGCTCTCTGCCATCCAGTACATAAAGGTTCTCTCAGTTAGTAATGATTGTGATAGCCTCAGAGGAGTTTATGCAGTTGATGACCACAGGCAGGTGATAAAGTCCAGTCAATTGCATGATTACTGTCTAATGAAATGCCTCAAAACCATTGGTACAGTAACTTAAATAGCTCTGTGACCTCAATCTAAACAGCTTGGGAGAGCATTCACATGAGACAGATATAATAACGCTTTCTCAGACAGATCGGCTATATGGGGGTACATCTGCCTTGATCTGACTTGATGTAATTACCAATAGCAATTCCAAAACCTCTAATTCAAATGAGGCTCGTATGGGATCTTATTTCTAAGATGAATAAATAGTGATGTAGCAAGGATCAAAAGATAAGACTGCATTTCTACAGCGTTAGACACTATTACTGTATATATTAAATGTGATAGTAGTTAACAACATTGTGTAGTACATGTGATATTTCACTGTCACTGACATAAGATTTTCACATATTCCAATAATACATCATTGTTCAAGAGCAGACAGACAGAGCTCTTCCTCATGCTGCCAGTAACTGAACACAAGGAGCTAAATAACAGATTGTTTCTCTGCAGTATGATCCTCATGCAGCGTGTGATGATGAACAGGTTTATAACTGGTGCTAGACGACGCTGTCGTTCTGTCAACAACATGTTACACTCCCTCTCAATTCAAAGAATGTCCAAGCTTTAATATACACCTTTTAGGATTTCCTTAGACAGAGAAATCGCTTGGTAAAATGTTTATAATCCATGAAAAATACTGCATAACCTTCAAGACAAAATAATAATAATAATATCTGTTCTTTCATTGGATGTGGTGATACTTATCTAGATTATGTGAATGAATATTTTTTAATGTTCCAATTACTTGTGGGAACAATGCCGTTCTGGCATGGTACGATACGATTTGTTTTCTTTTCAATGGACTGTTTGAACTGCAATACACTTCCGGCGCTGCACAGTGGCGACGAGTGCCTGCAGTTCATCAGGTTTGTTTGTTTGTTTGTTATTTGTTTTGTCTTTATGTTCACTGAGCACTTTGCTCACACCGGTCATAGAATCACTACTTGTATTTGGAACAACCAAATCTGGCTACAATGCATCTAGCCATTGTCGTGTATATTGCTGTTTATGCCATCTACCTGCTGCTGCCGAGGGCACTGACGTTAAACACCGCTGAACACAGCGCCACGGGGGGCCACCTGGTTCTCCGCTATGGCTATGAACAGCTATGTCAGCTGAGGGAATACAGCGATCGTGGCAACTTTCCACTTAATGTACCGGAGGAATGCATGAGGAGAGATCGCCGACGATCACCAACACGGAAAAGGGGCCGAAGAGGAGGGTTGCGGCGGAGAGTTCGCAGCCACGGCTCAAGGCCACCACTGCCGACAATAGGCTACTCCTCGCAAACGTGCACTCTCTCCCGCAGCAATACGACCAGCTACAAACTGCGGTGAGGAACCTCTCGGAGTACAGGGAAAGATGCTTGCTTTGTTTCACTGAAACGTGGCTTAATGATACGATCGTTAGTGATTCCATCCGTATTCCAGGGTTCAGTGAACCTATTAGACTTGACCGAGGCCTTGAGGTAACGCAGAAAGAAACGGGAGGAGGAGTGTGTATTTTTGTGAATGAACGGTGGTGCAGGGATTACACACTGAGAGACTCCTATTGTTCGGAAGACATCGAACTCCTTTCTGTCTCATTTAGACCGTTTTACCTGCCAAGAGAATTTGGTCAGATTTTCATTACTCTGGTCTATATTCATCCCTGTGCGAATATGAAGGCAGCCGCGGGGGTAATATATGAGGCAATATCCAAGTTAATACTGGGGGACTTCAACGGATGTTCGCTTAAACAGACACTGCCCAATTTCTACCAATACGTGACTTGCCCAACAAGACGTGAAAAGACTCTTGATTTATGCTTTGGAAATATAAAGGTACGGTAGCCACCGAAAAATGGAGCTCGGGAGCTCCGATCACAATGCGGTCCACCTGGTCCCACGTTACAAACAGAGACTCAAAGCAAGCAAACCTGAAGTGAAAGACATTCTAAAGTGGAGTGAGGAGTCACTTGACTGTCTTAAGGGGTGTTTTGATTGCACTTTATGGGACATGTTTAATGACACATGTGCTGATCTTGATGAACTTAACTCTGTTGTGACGCAATACATTCAGTTTTGTATAAATAGCGTTATCCCATCCAAACGGATCAAAGTGTTTCCAAATGATAAAACCATGGATGAATAAGGAAATGAAAGAAGCATAGGAAAAAACTTGCTTTTGAACAAGGGGACCTAATTCAAGTGAAACTAATTCAGAAAGAGATCAAACGGATAACTAGTGAATGTAAACACAACTACAAATTTAAGATTGAGAGGCAAATGAGGGATACAAATGTACGTTAAGCTTGGAAGGGGTTGCATACAATGGTAGGAATAATGGAAAAGAAAGAGGTCATTAACACTAGTGATGATATGTCTTTTATGGCAGATTTGATACTTCAGATTTTTCCACTGAAGGGAACAATACAGCAGTAGTGAGTCAATTATTATTACAGAGGAGGAGGTGCGTAGAACCCTCAAGGGAATTAACCCACGCAAAGCTCCGGGTCCCGATGGGATAAGGGGTTATGTGCTTAAGGAGTGTAGGGAGCAGCTCAGCCCTGTACTGAGACACATGTTCCAGTTATCGCTAGATACACACTATATTCCAAAAGCGTGGAAGACCTCGCTTATAGTTCCAGTGCCGAAAATGTCTAATCCCAAAGTCCTTAACGACTATCGGCCGGTTGCCTTGACAACATTGTTAATAAAAAGCTTGGAGCGCATTATCTTAAATAACCTCCATAATAATGAATGAAATGGACCCCTTGCAATTTGCATATAGAAAGGGGAGGGGCACTGATGACGCTCTTCTTCTTATGCTTAATAAGATCTACTTCAGGGGAAAAGGCCCGCTCTACTCAGACAGTTGTATATAGTTTCAGGCGTGTGCTGGGTGCAGATTCAAAATGAACATATAGAAAATGAATAAAATCCGCACATCCAGTCGAGTAAGAGTCTTTGTTTAATGATCAAAGTGCTCCGCAGCAGCAGTCATACCAGACAGACAAACGCGTTTCGGCGCGCAGGCCTTCGTCAGTGTCAAAATTGGCAAGCAACGGAAATGACATAGCTATATAGAATTTTTTGTTCAATTAAAAGGGACTGTACAGCCGTGTCTCATTATTAAAGACATACATAGTAGTGAACATACATATTATTATAAGAAATCAATGTCTCATTTCAGAATCCACATTACAAAAAAAGTTATTCATAGAAAACAGTTTAACACCAATTCTTCATTTAGACCTTTAGGAAATACAGTGTTTAAGAAATGGATCCAAAATGCTTCACGTTGCAATAATAATAATAATATAGCTATGTAATTTCCGTTGCTTGCCAATTTTGACACTGACGAAGGCCTGCGCGCCGAAACGCGTTTGTCTGTCTGGTATGACTGCTGCTGCGGAGCACTTTGATCATTAAACAAAGACTCTTACTCGACTGGATGTGCGGATTTTATTCATTTCTACTACTACTACCATCTAGATAAACCTCAAAATAAACGATATGCTCGGGTACTCTTTGTATACTTCTCCTCGGGTACACAATGAGACCTCATATTTTGATGAGGAAACTGTTTGATATGGGTGTTAACACCAATATCATCAGGTGGGTGGAGTCATTCCTAACTGAGTGGGTACAACATGTCAAGGTGAATAAAGCAATATCTCTCCCCATTACGACCAACACGGGGGCTCCGCAAGGGAACGTGATTTCACCGGTATTGTTCACACTGTACACAAGCGACTGTAGGAGTGAGCCAGACAACACCTGTATTGTTAAATTCGCAGATGACACAGCTATTGTTGGTCTGATTGAGGATGATGAGATAAGCTATCGAAGAACAGTGGATGAGTTTGCCGGTTGGTGCAGGAGTAACTTCCTTCAGCTCAATATAAAAAAAACGAAGGAGGTCATATTTGACCTTAGGACTGGTGCTCATGCACACCAGGAAATAATCATTGGTGGGGATGGGGTAGTGATTGTGGAGGAATACAAGTACTTTGGTACAACGATTGATTCCAAGCTGACATGGAATTCCAACACTCATTCCATCTATAAGAAAGGTCAGCAGAGGCTGCATTTTATGCACAGACTGAAACAGTACAACGTGGAAAAAAATGTTATGGCACTTCTCCATCGATCCTTTGTGGAGAGTGCATTGACATTTTGTTTTGTTTCCTGGTATGGCTCATTAGCATTGGTTAATAAGAACAAACTCGATAAAATCATCAACGTGTCCAGCAAAATAGCTGGGGTACGATTTGAGAGTATGACCTCAATGTATGAGACCCGGGTACTCAGGAAGGGGAAAGCTATTACTAGGGACAATACACACCCGTTACACAGCCAATACCATCTTTTATCATCAGGGCGACGGTACATGGTACCTTCTCTGCAGGCTAGGGCCTCAAGATCGTTTGTTCCTATAAGTATAGGACTTATGAACAAGCAGGCCCCATCTCTGGCAGCGGTGGCCGAACGGATAGCGGAGCGGTCTTGATACCGGAAGGTCGCCAGTTCGAATCAGCGGTCCGACACGTTAAAATTACCACCGCTGAAGTGCCCTTGAACAAGGCATTGAACCACTACGATGAAATGTGTTCTATGAGCAGGGCCTGGCTGGAAACAAGTTCTTGAGCTTAGCCCAGATACCCTGGGTAAATATAGTAATCATTTCATTTCAGTTCCGTGCATAAAGTGTGATTTGATGCCTCTTGGAACTATGACTGGTGGCCTTCTGTTGGTATTGTTTCTTTATTGTCATTGTCAATGTACTGTGTGATCTGTTTGTTTGTATATGTTTTCTGTATCCTGATGATTGCTGTGCACAAGACAAATTTCCGAAAGGACAAATAAAGTATCTCTCTTTACATACAACGATACAACGATACTGCAACACATTTTTGAATATCTATGGCATTGGAACATTTTTCTGGCAGATTGAGAGTGATGGTGTTCCAATTTTCTCTATATGTCTCTCTCAGTGTCTGAAAGTATCTGTCTGTTAAGATAATGTCACCATCCGGCAGGAACCTTGTATCTGCATATTTCATTTTTTTTTTTTTCATGAATGAATTCTATTTTATACTTGTACAACAGTGCTGTGTAAAAGTAGTGAAATGTGTGCGTGCGTGTGTGCGTGTGTGTGTGTGTGTTTTTTACTATACAATAATAAGATGCCGGAGAGGAGAGAGAGGTAACATCTGTCTATCTGTTTTATAAATATGAAACTATGAAAAGCATTAACAAGAGCTTGTGACTAAATAATGACATACAGTACAAGGATACCGCCCCGACAGCAAAGATATATCCATGAAGGGATTATCGGCCCATCATTCTCAGTCTACTGGGTTCTATCAAAAAGGTTTGGGGGGGGGGGGGGGTTGTGGCAAGCAGCTGGGCACACCTCAGGGACCTTCGCTGGTGTAACTAGAGAGACAGAGCGATGGACAGAGATGATGATTGAGAGTTGTTATTAGCTGTGGAAGGACGCTAGACATCTTGGCCATGCGACCCCTGAGGGCAGTAGCTGGCACTGGCAGTCTGTGATTAAAGCAAGGCTTTTGACAGGCCTCCAGGCAGGAGGAGAGAGGGAGTGGATTAGGGGGGGGGGGGGGTTTGTTAGGGGCGAAGGGAAGCCTCACACTACAGCCTAAAGTGCACTGTGGGCATTTCAGGCCTGTAGAGGCCATCGCCGTAGCTTTTAACAATTCAACTCACCTCTTCCTCTCTGACTGATTTTGCATTCATTGCACGTGAACAGTTAAAGGCGAATACTTACTATGTCATTAATATACCTTAGAGCAGGCAGCGGTGGCTCAGGGGTAGAGTGGCTGGATGGTAACCGCAAGTTCGAACCCGGGCTCCCCCAGAGTTAGTGTCGAGGTGTCCTTGAGCAAGACACTGAAACCCTAATTGCTCCTGATGTGCTGGTTGGTGCCTTGCATGGTTTCCTCCGCCATCGGTATATGAATGTGTGTGTGAATGGGTGAATATAATGCACAATCTATGTACAGTAAAGCGCCTTGGATAAAGGCGCTATATAAATGCACCATTTACCATTTAGAGCTGTTGTGTGGAAATAATAAAAAAGTCCTCCCATTCTGTGTTTCCTAGAACTGGAGGTATGAAAAAATCATACAAAATCTAATTTGTAAACGCCATTAACAATAAAGAGGCAATATGACGTAATGAGTTACATTATGACGTAAATCTTCCCTTCATTAAAAATGGCGTTTACAAACTAACTAACTAAAGACAAACATTAAACAAACATTAAACCTGTGTATACACCCCTCAAAAATCATTAACATTGTGAATCACATCTTGATGATGTCATCAAGATGTGATTCACAATGTTAATGATTTTTTTCATACCTCCAGTTCTAGGAAACACAGAATGGGGGGACCTTTTTATTATTCCACATCCAAACAGCTCAAAGGTATATTAATGACATAGTAAAATGTTGAAAATGAATGGTATTCCCCTTTAACAGAAACACATTTAATTCGGAAAATCAGTTTAGACAATCTTAAACCAACAGCCCTTTGCTAACAATTTAAGTCCAGTCCTCTTTC
Organism: Electrona antarctica; assembly: GCF_951216825.1. NCBI lineage: Eukaryota > Metazoa > Chordata > Actinopteri > Myctophiformes > Myctophidae > Electrona > Electrona antarctica. The sequence continues at coordinate 17,474,586 of NC_136808.1, read as the reverse complement.
CTGCTGAAGCAGGTGTCAGAGCAGACAATTCCAATCAAGACTCATCATGCAGTCAGGTTTAGTGCAATTACTGAGCCCCAAAAGCCTATGGTGTAGCTCTGCAAAAATAGCTATATCTACAAGCTCACAACGCATTTCATCACGACACATTGTGGGCTTGTACAGTAGATCGACTATTTTCAGCAAGTGAAACCGACATATGATGAAATACAAAATACACAGTATTTTCTAACCACAAGAGCTGCAGTTGTTGTTTTCCTCCAGCAATGAATTGTTGTCACTGACAGTGATTGTGGGATCACTGGCAGATAAGGAGTTGGTGTATTTTTAGGGCTTTTAATGTGAGGAACCATTCCCCTGAATAATGAGCATCCTCCTACCACTGCGCCCTCACAGATCAAACCCCTTTTGAGCTGGTGAGGAAGAGTGGGAGCTAGGCACACTAACGAAGGAGTAGATGCTGGATGACATGAACAAGAATGAGGGGGCATGAAGTGTTGAGTTGGTCAGAGGGAACAGACGCAAAGAGAGCAGAAAACAAGGCTAATTAGGAAAGGTAAACGCAAGCATGAGAAATAAAGCCACTCCCATTGGAAAGATGGGGGCATATTTACACAATAAAAGAATGGTGGAGGCATGGAAGTGAAAAGGCGAGAATGATGTCATCAAGACCCACTTACAGAAGCGAAAATGTCTTCTTTTTGAGGATGCTTTCTAAAGATGGTAAAATGTTTAGGAAAAAGGCTTTTCTTTGTAAGTAATTAAATAAATAGGCAGTAGTAAATCTATAGGTATCTGTAGTAGCCATGATACATCGTAGATCATTGCTGAAACAGCCGAGATGGTAAAAAGGTTTACTTATTGTACCTTTTCTCCCATTTTATACGAAACTGTCTTAGCAACAGATTTTTCACCTATTCATTGCACTCCTCCCTCCCTCTCTCTCTCTCTCTCTCTCTCTCTCTCTCGTCCAGTACCTCATTTCTGGTGAAGACTGATTTTCCTGGCATGCTGGTGCTTCCTGGAGATCTGGGAGGTTGGCAAAGTCATCCTGTTCAGCCACCCCAATTGCTAGAGACAAAACAACCATCTTCCCCTCACTGGGCACACAGACACACAAGACATACGGATATAGGCAAACAGACACCAACATACAGACATACAAACAAACAAACAGACTCGCACACAGACCATACCACGCACACATGCGATGCAAGTACACAAAGAGAGTAGGGAGAAGTTGCATTATTTTGAAATAATAATAGCACAATCCATTCCAGTGTATCTCAACCAGTGGAACAAGGCACACCACTGTGCTGTGGAATGAGCTCAGCTCAGGTGTGCTTTGGGATTTAGCTATCATTAAGGAAATCCATGCCAAACACAATTACTACTGACTACATCTTGGTCCATCTCAATATATTTTGGGTCAAATCCAGTAGTGCATGTGTTGCTTGGCCTTTTGTATACAAGCCTTGTTGTCATGCATCATACAAGCAATCAATAATTCTGTGCCTTGGAAATTTGTTGCTTTACCAAAGTGTGCCTCAGCACCAAAAAGGTTGAGAACCACTGATCCATTCACAGTTCACATCGTCCTCTGTTTTCTGTTTCATAGACACAGAAAAGTGTATAGGGAGTGAAAAGAGAAAAGACAATTGAAATTAACTGAAAACAACAACAAACAACAAAACAGGAAATATATATTATGAATAAAAGGAAAGTAGATTCAGGAAAGTTTAAGCATAAACAAAAGCAAAGAAGCACATCCAATTGATTTGTAATTATTGTTCTCCAGCCTGAAGTAATTTAAATAACGGTTTACTGAAGTATGCTGCAATGTGAATTCTACAGGCCGTGACAACAATGACCTTAACGAATACGCATTTACACGCCACCATTCCTAATGTGAATTCACACAATAACTACACATGCAATGCACTCTCTCACAACACACTCCTTGGGACCTGAGCTCTGTCCTCATTATTTTATCAAGCTGGAAAGCAGTACAACAGTCACTGTAGAGATTCATTCTCACAGTTTCTCTAGCATCCTAGCTTTTACCTCACAAAAGCCTATTTAATCATCGTAAAACGGTGTCGCTGGCTGGAAATAGCCGATCTACAAGAAGTATAATTTAAGCGATATTCGCACTGATCCCATGTCTAACATACATTTACCATGTGTTTATTCCACTCACTTCCTTATTTATCATCGTTGTCATGTGGGGCTCTTTCAAATACACAAGTCGCCGACATGTGTATTCTCGCCGACAATATGTGTATTCTCGCTGTTCTCTGACAATACCGACATGATATTGTCAGAGAACAGCAGTTACAAAAGTAAGTGTGTTGTTTCAGTGTCTCACACTATGGTGTGAAATGTCACTCATATTATCAGTGAACTGGGATTATAAAAGCAACCTCTCAAATGCTTGTTTCAGTGTCTCACTACGCTAAGATTCGTGGGGACCCGAATGGAATGTTATGCCTTTAGACCAAGTCCTTAAGTTGAATGTACTCTGTTTGCAATTCTGTCTAATAAAGTATTCAATCAATCAATCAATGCCCTTTGCACCAATCATTTTGCCCCCATAGCTGTGATTGACATCTCAGAGCTCACCACTCGCAGAACTCTTTCTTAACAGCTGGACTACATGTGCTACGGCAGTTTACCGTACACTGCAGATCTGACCAGTTAGGGACTGATGGATATTTATATTGAGGGGTTGCTGGAGGAACTTTAAGTGATCTGACATAAAAAGACATGACCCTCGATCCCTCTAATAGAAATAAAATTTCCCCACCCAAATTTAACATATATAACATTTTAGATTGAAAATTATGTTGATAAAGATTGTGATCCACACTGATTATAAACGTAGATATATGTAGTAGCCAGCTGTCTGCTTACCCACTAGCATCGGTGGCAGAATGGTTAAAATATATGCCTGACGCCAGATGTAAATATCTTTGGATGTGACAACCAGGTTCACTTCCTGTCCCCGGTTTAACAGTTGTCTGTTTTCTGGTATTACTTGTTAATCATTGTGGAACAGGGCTCGCCACATTACGTGTGACCAGTCCATTACGCACAGCTGTGCATATTTATAGCTTCCAATTAATCACATGTACATCATCCTGAGTGGCTTCAAATGATTATTAATCAGAACCTCGTTATTTTAGCCTTCTACCTGTCATGTGATTCTATGAGCAACATCCTGCAAAGAGGATCTCTCTCTGGGTAAGGGCTGGGATAATTGAAACCTGTTTTGTAACAATGTTGCTTAATTGTCTCGTTGAGATGGGTTAAAACAGCAGTCAATGCCCGTTTGTCAACCAACAATATTGTAGAATATTACAATGTATAGCCTACTGTTTTGATGTTTCGTTTATTTCTAATACAAAGTTACAAACCAATCTTGACTATACATGCTGGGTATGCATGTATAGTCTATGTGCATACTAATGACAACGATGGGGGTGTGGTTCCCAATGATGGGCTGTGTGGTTACTGTTGGTGCAAAAGGCCTACACGCTGGTGAGATACCTGGCTCATATTATTATAAGAGAACAGGGATCATGAAAGTAATCTTAAATTCCCTCACACATATCAGAAAACCGAGGCTAAGAAAGTAACCTTAATTGTCTCACATATTCCCCAATGTCTTCTATTAGCCTGAGGTTTTGCATTACCTGATCATCTTGGGCTGTGCATGTTAACAGAGATTTATCCATTATATATCACCCATTATGAAACGGAAATTATTTCTATCACAGCACAAAGCTGTACTTCATCCGAATATTAAAATTGATTAGCGTAGCAGATGGGTTTTCCTCTAACACTTTAGCTTTTCCTAAATCTTCCTCTGACCCATATACATCTTTCATCTTTACTCCATTGATTTTCTATCTCTTCACACTTATTATCCCTTTCCCAGCTTGTATGTTCTCACACTCTCTCTCTCTGTGTCATGCTTTCTCCGTTTCTTCCTCACTCTTTCTCTCCCCTAACAAAGGGCAGTCTGATGGCTCTTTACTGGTGACACAAGGAATGTGGTAACATTTGAGAGACAACAGCCCACCAGAGATACATTAACGACACCAGCTTGAGTTTCATTGATTGGGTCGAACATAGAATGGATGACCTAAAACAAGGGTGTACTTCAGCTGGGGGGGATAATCATTACCACCTACACTAGTCACATCGATTAGAAATGTAATTGGGGGTGGTGGGGTGACTACACGGTGTGACAGGCCTGCAGACATGTGGTCGCTAGTTGGATAATGGAATCTGTTTGGCTGCTCACACGCCAATGATCCCAAATATATAAAATGGCTCTCTTTCTTTCCAATTTGTGTTTGCTGTCAGGTGTTTGGTCCGGAGAGATTCATGAGCACCGGGACAATGCAGGACGAGGCCACCGCTCCATGCTCTACATACAGAATCTGCTCTGCGTTTATTGAGCCATGATTCACTGAGTAGGGAGGTCACTGGCCTAATGGCGCAGAGACACTCTAGACTAGACTAAAGTATAGGGGTTAGAGCACACCGTTAGAGGGTGTGTGCTACTGTAGGTTCGATTTGACGGGGTGATAGGGGGGAAATCCAGGATTCTGCTTTTGATATCCCCCTCTGGTTATTCATTTTTGTCTCTGGTGGATATGATTTACGCCTGATTTTGGTCAGATTGAACCATAAACGTTGCTTAGCTTCTTTAACTTAAATAAAGCTGTGCTCCAGTACCATGCAGGCTGGGCAGCGTGTGGGTATAATTATTATTGTTGATGATCACTGTATATTTGCCTACACACCTGTCAAATACTCCAGCACAACCGTTTTCTTACCTTAATCTGATGTTATATATCCAAGAACAAATGGTACAGGTGAACAATTATATGACTCCCTCCCGAGCCCACCGCATGCCATGACACTGCAAAGCCTGGCAGTGCTGGTGCCATTGCTATCAATCAGTGTCTTTCATAATGTCGCATATCTCTTCATTGTGTGTTTTTGTCCCAAATGGGCTGCCGTAGTGGGCAATCTGCCGTTAAACCCACCGCGCACGGTCAGGGGGTTATGTAATTTTTCACCTGTACCACTCGTTCTTGGATATAATAAATTAATGCAAAAAATCGGTTGGTCCAGAATTCTCATTTTGGGCAAATTTGCCAAAAAGAATATGTATAAGCACACAATGTAGATGCATTATGAGCTTATAGATTGGCTAGTTTAGCTATTTGTACAAATAAATAGGAGGGCTTAAATGGTTAAGAAAATGTCCACCCCTCTGTTTTTTGTACAAACCGAACCCTGTGTGTGTGTGTGTGTGTGTGTGTGTGCGTGTGCGTGTGCGTGTGTGTGTGTGTGTGTGTGTGTGTGTGTTTGCAGGTGTATGTCTGTATGCTTGTGTGTGGTATAGGCTGTAAGAGATGTGGGGCCGATAACCTCCAGGCTTTCCTGTGGAGCACATCATCTCTAATCTATCATTCCACACACGCAGTAGAAGCAAGCTGTCAGTGCTCTTATAGGGTTGCACCAGTCATCTGTGAATCCATTTGTAAATCCATCACAGTCCATATTAACATCTTAGTAAGTTAGTTTATTTTAAACACAGTGATTTACAGTGAGGGTAGATGAAATGGCATGGATTCATGCATGACAATGCATTGCTTCGTGCATTATATAAATAACCAGGAATTTACATAAGTACACACTACACAGTGTCATTTATGTCTTCATGCCGGAACAACAGATTAATTAAAGCATTAATTAAGATAATTCTATTATTAGGAATGATGACTTATTAATCATGCATGATCAATAATGAGTTATTCATACTAGTTCATAACTAAACGGACTACAGAACTAAAGCTAACCAACCAAGCACAGAGCACATACAGCGTGTCACTGTTGGGTGTGGAACGCTGGTATGTAAAAAACAAAAACTTTTTAGGAAATGGACCTGTGTTCCAATGCATCTACTGTACTAGTATTAAGTCATAAGCTGTTGTTAATACGTTTCATTCGTTAAATGCTTATAGAACCCAAAGACAGACTTAACCACTGTGCTGGCATCCCTATTTTCACATCGCAATGCATTGCGATGAAATGAAATATGGAGATACAAGGTTTGATTTTAGATTTTATTTGATTTATTATCTACAATTCTGTATAAACTACAAGAAATGCAATTACATTTTAGAATGTGCCAGGAAGAGGCAAGAAATCCAAAAGTCATTGAAGAAAAAAAATTCAATGACGAATTACATTACGCAATTACATTATGATGAAAAATTACATTACGCAACTCACCCTAATACTGTAGGCCAAACCCATTTCCACCTAACTAGATTTTTCCAGCAATAATTTGATGATGTACTTTAGTACCTAACAGTCAAAACGAGGGCACACCCGGACCATACCCCCGAACCATTTGGCTATTGGGTCGTCCCATACTTAGTTTACTGTATAGCTAATGCTTTAATAGATGTGTTGTTCATGCATGATTGAGGACATGAATGAAGCACAGTGAATTCATGTACATTCTTGATTATTCATGAGGTAATAATGCATGAAATAATGCATTGGCATACATGAATTCATGTCCCCATAGCGAAGTGTTGGTGTTCATTGGTTGTGCTATTAAGTCAAGTAACATACATAAGTAATAATGGGGGCGGAACATCCTAGTTCTTGCATGCTGATAAACTTGTAAATTTACTTTTATTGTCCAACTATGCCTGTATGTCTGTGGGGCATGTGCACTGACTGAGGACAAAATAAGGCATAAACACTTTATATAAGCTAAAGAAGACATGTTTCACTGATAATAAGTGAAAGGTGAAATACGGCTGGATGCATACCATCTTGCAAAGTAAAAAAGCAGTAGAAATGCAGAAGAGAATACATCATGACACTCACAGGAAAGACTTGACATCCAGACCTCTGTTACGGATCTGTCCCATCACGTGGTCCCAGCTGCCTGGGTTTGACCTGGATCGGCCCGCCCCAGCCCCTCTATACCGCGAAGCTCCGGCCGGACTCCCCCGGACCCCCCGTGGGCCTCCTCGGTGGCCCCCGCCCCCTGGGCCTGTGTGTAGTTGGCCCAGGCTCTGGGAGGTGGCCGGGGGGTCGTTGGGACCCGGCGGGGGCTGGTGGGTGAGGGGCTGTTGGAGACTCTGCTGCCGCACCAAGGGCCGAGGGCGTGCCACAGCTGAGGATGGAATGTGCTCCAGAGTGGAGGCTGAGGACAGGGAAGCGTCCCCAAAACTGACAGTGGAGCACCAGGGAAAGAGGTGGTAACGACGAGGGATACAACAGGGTTAAAGATGGAGAATGAGATGGAATGTAAGGAGGGTGGATGGACAGGAGAAGGATGGATAAAATAGTGACACAGAAGTGATACAGAAGGGTCATGATATGAGGATCAGAAGTAGAGAAGATAAAGAAAGTACCAGCAACACAGACGATCAGGTGAAGAGGAGATGAGAGAGAGGAAGAGAGAGAGAGAGAAACAAAGAGAGAGGGGAAAAGAGCAACAGACAAGTGTCCATCAGCTATAGAGCCAAAAGAAGCAAAGTAGTTGTACAGTAACAGTATGGCAGCGTGCCAATGGGCTGGCATAAAATATGCAAACAGCATATAATATACAGTATGAATTTGGTGCTGGAGATTGACCTCCTCCTTGAGCAGAATGAACTTCAAACTGGAACTGGAAGTGCCGGTCGCTGTCCTCTGAAGCACTAAAGTGTTTCTCTACACTATCTTTCTTTCCAATCTGCCTCGACCTCTTGCTACCTCCCTCCTATATCTATCCCATCGCACATTTCCCTTCCATCAATCTCTCCACTGTCTGCTTCCACTCGGCCGTACTTCTAACTCTGTGCTCCTGATCTCAACTCGTCTCCATCTCATCTGCCCATTAATCTTTTCCTCACCCTTTGGTTCAGCCCTCCCATCAATCTATCTTTGCACCACCTCCAAACCACCGCCCTCAAACCCTGCTCTGTAATCGCCCTGTTGTCTGCTCTTACAATCGTTTAATAGTGCCTCTCTCCCTATCCTCACCTCAATCTCTGCCCTGCCTGATTACTGTAAGCTGGTGCTAAATAGATCTGTCTGGCGCTAATGCTGGGCGGGGGGATTTACTGCCTGTGTAGTACTAGTGGCAGTGGATGTATGGGACGTAGGCTGTGGTGGCCAGACCCTTCAGTGAGAGCTTGGCTGCAATTCTACTGGAGAACAAGTCCCTGAAGTACGCAAGTCATTGTGATCAAATAATACAAGGCCGTATTAATACACACAGATGCGCAGTCACGCAGGCACGTATACAATATATGCACACACACACACACATCTCACATGCTACGCACCATTGCGTGCACCATTTGGTGTTTTATTTGGTGGCGGTTTTGATGAGAATGTGTGTGTACAATGTAACCACTTGTAATGAAACAAAATGCAAAATAATGCATAATATGAAAGGGAGTCGATGCGTATCTGATGAGCAACATTCTGCTGATGCGATTCTGTTGCAAGTGTTATGAGCAGGATGTAAAAAAATAATTATTATGTTGCTTGCAGTTTGACTCTTCCTCCACATATAACTTCTATGACAGAGGTCAAGGATAATGATGAATGAAGATGTCCTTGAAGAGTAATGAACATAGTGGATGAGGGTGACCATACAGTACACTATACTCACTGTTACCTGTTAGTCCAACAAACATTTTATCACAACTGACATCATGATAAATCGTTAAATCTGGTTGGATTCACTACGGCTCTTGGCCAGACATCTGGGCAGCCAGTTTATGTGCTAATACATTTTCCCAGTCTGCTCAGTGTCATAAATTTGGCTTGGGGCTTTTTTCTGCTCATTCTGAAATATACAGAACTCTGTCAAACAGTGTGCCCAGCCATTGCTCATTGTTTTCTTTGGGCTATATTGTAAATAAATACTAGAGGCTCTATTTTCATCAGTGCCTTTACCCACAACACTGCTCACAAGTCAGCCGCTGCCAACAAATTATGGGTATAGCAGCTTGCACTGCCCCTAAATGGTATTTTGGTCCAGCGTTACCCACTATCCATTATGGCGACACCTTTATTTGCTCCTAGAGGTTGTGGGTGTGTTTGGCACGCTTTCCCCAAAATTGCTATTTTGGCCACACACATTTGGGAAAGCTCATAGCAGAGTTTAAAATCACCCATAAGCCGTAATGCCACATCCGTTTGGTATAGAGCGGCAGAAGTGAGTGTCAATTCCTTGTTTCCATTGTGTTTATATAACTAGACCTAATACCCATTCTGAATATATGAACACCAAGTTATGGACAGTGTGGGTAATGCGATGTAATAGATCACATTACTGATTGGGAGGGAATTGGCCTGTCACGTAGGCTCTGCTATCGCAAATATAGCGGAATTATCCCCCAAAAAGCATGTTTTTGCAATACATGTTTTAAAATTCCGCATTTGCGGCGCCCCCTATGGATGAAAATGGAATTGCTTTGGGCTCTCCGTTGGTTAAACCACCCTCGACATGTGAATGAAATTTGGGGTGGATTGGACATTCCGTTGGTGATTTGTGTCATTTGTTGTATAACAGGCCCCTCCCACTAACTTTGGACGCCGATTACAGCCGAACGATACGGACTATGAAAATTCTGCCTGTGGTGTTTTAATCGGATAGGGCCAGAGATCATGTGTACCGTTTTTTGTGAGATTTGCACAGAAGCTGTAGGTGGAAGAGCAAAAAGTGTGTTTTGAAGAAAAGTAAAAATGGCTGGAAATCTATCCTGACGCAAATGGGCGTGGCCCATATGGGGAGACCCAAGGTGAAATTTTGATTTGGCTGACTGATGTAATTATTTATTACATTACTTTTAATAATTATTATGAACCTACCCTCCAAGTGTTGTAACTGTAGCTCCGATGGTTTCTTGATGTGAGTTTTCGCATTTTCCCATGTAAGTGGGATGGGTAATTTTAATGCACTAATAAATTCATTATTAATCAATAATTTGTTAAAGTGAAAAAAGGACTTCGTTAAGACCTCCGCAATATTATGGTCAATGCCTGTGTGAAAAGTCGGATCGATTGGTGCATGCAGTGAGGAGCTACAACAGTGTTTCAGACAGACAGACATTGAGTGAATTATAGTATGATTATCTATTCAAAGAAGTAATTTAATTTGTGCTGTGCATTCCATTCGCTCATTCAGTTTCATCCATTCATTGCGCAGCAAATAATTAGTAGATTACAATAATATAAATTCCCCATAACCAGTAACACGTAGATGATACTTGTGTCAATAAAATATGGTTTTAGTGAAAGGCAATTAAAGGCTAGATGGTAAGGAAGCAACGGGTGTAATTTCCAATGTTATTTTGCCTCAGTTCAGAGCAACTCTGTTTAATTCATCTGAACTTTGCTTTTCGCTTGATAACGTTTCAGAGAGACAATAAAATCATGATCTATACCAAATGAAAGCTGAAACCTCATAGATTACACAGAACTTCAGAAAATGCTTCAGATTTGAGCGAGTGTTCTTGGCTGTTGCGCATTCTGTGAGCAGTGCACGGCACAACATTCACAGGTCTGTTCTCTCCTAATAGTATCCTAAAGTTTATGTGATTCTAATTGTCCTATATTCAGCAGAAATGAGTGTCAATTCCTTGTATCAATTGTGTTTTTATATAATGATAATCTATTAAAAGACAATATTTATGCCGTGTGTCGTGTTGATACCATCCGGTCCGTTCAGTTTCATTAATTATGTGCATTACATAATTAACGGCTTACAATAATATAACATTCTATATAATCAGTAACATGTAGGTGATATTTATCACTATCAAATAGTTTTATTGAAAGGCAAATAAAGGCTTGATAGTATCAAACTAACTTTGGGTGTCCAATCTTAAAGCATCTCAGTGACACCAAACTAATTTGGCATACGGCTTACGGGTGCTTTTAAACTCCACTATGCGCCTTCCCAAATGTGTGTGACCAAGATAGCAATTTAGGGGAAAGCGTGCCAACACGCCCATGACCACACTTCTATAAATATTGGTGTCGGCATAATAGATAGCGGGTGACGCTGGACCAAAATACCATTAAGGGACAGAGCAAGCTCCTATACTCGGAAATCGAGCCCCTCTTGCCCAATGCTAAATCCCCAAATAGCCGCTTTAGCAATCTCTGACCAAAATAGAGCCCTAGATGAACCAGGATACAATTGCTACAATTCAGAATCCAGAGTGTTTTGTTGTGTACATCCTATAGTGTATGCTGACTGTGACTTTCAGAAGAAATATTATCTGCTTCATCCCATCACTGACTAATGGATGGATTTTTACATTTCTGATACCTTGAAAGTCAATTAGACTGACTAAATACTAGAGTGATTTGTAATTAAAGGACCATGAGGAGCAGAAAAACAATAAGACAGAGGCAGAATGAGAAACAGAATCCAACAGAGTTTGTGAGAGAGAGAAAGAGATGGGGAAAGAGAGAGAGAGAGAGAGAGAGAGGGGGGGGGGGGGGGTGAAGAGAGTGAGAAATAGAAAACCAAAAATAGAAACCAATTCCAAGGGGAAATGGAAATTGAGGTAGATCTGAAAGGGGGAGGAAAGCAGAGGAGTGAAAGGAGTAGAGTGTGAGAACTGATCAGTAATTCAGATGAAGCCCAAATTCTCAGATTGTGTTGTGAGAGCCGTTTAAAATGAAGAGCAGTTAAGTGTCTGACTCACTGAGAAGTGTGTACAATTTGGTTCAAGAGCATTCATCAGGGTCCAATGAACCCAAATGAAGGCTCTTGAGCCAAAACGTATTGGTCGTTTTTTTGTTTTTGGAGCGGTGCCTAGCCGCTCCAATGCGAAGCTATGTGTGTGTGTGTGTGTGTGTGTGTGTGTGTGTGTGTGTGTGTGTGTGTGTCTGTGTATGTCCATTTCAGCACAGACAGCTGCAGTACCGCTCTCTGACCTGGGGTGGCACTGTTGGGCGGCTAGTGCTGTGTGACCTGGGGTTTGCACTATAAAACAGTACCTATAACAATAACAGCATAGTTGCACCGCTATTTTGTTTTCTGTTTGCCTTTGTAAAAATAAATGTAATAGCCATATTATTTCTAGCATCTAAAATAAAAAATAATCATCAAACAAGGAATCTATTTATAACTAAATAAGCTTGCTGTGTCAGAACTCTCACAACTGATTACTGTCTTAGTGAATGTTTTGAATGAGTTTTTAGAGCAGTGATACACCCTATGAATAGAATTGACTTGTAGATTCTTTTGGATTTTATAATGTCAGCTAGAAGGGTGGAGAATGGAGGTGTTTGTGTATGAATGACGTTCTCTTTAGTCAGGGCCTTAAACCATGAAAAACATGTTTATGCATAAAGAGAGCAGTTACATGCTCCAAAATGCATTGGTTCTCCTTCAAGCAATCCTAAAAAAGTCAGCTTTTCCATATAAGCACCCCTTCTTTCCTTTAACTGTAGAGCAGTTGGGCTCTGCTCTGCCCCACTGATACAGTACAGTACATGCATATCATTGCAATCAAGGTGCCCTTGCAAACAGACGTTTCCCCTCTGCGTCTGCTCCATGCCGCTGTTGTGTACAATGCTACTCAACATGCATGTCCTCATGCCCATCACTGTCACTCATCTACATAAGACTCACTTGCTAGACCGCAGACCTCCGGCATGCATGTGGCTCTGGATGGTCTGCCACCGCCCAGCTTTGAGGCCCCCAGTCACCATGCTTCGCAGGCTGTCACTGCGACTGGGCCCTGCCCCAGTCTCAGAGCCAACGTACCCACCCCTAGCCTCAATGGCCCCCGGGGAGGCTCCAGCACCTCCCTGCCAACCCTTATTCACAGCCCCACTGAGGGGGGGAGGGAGACGCAGGAGGGATTACAGACATAAAAACACAGACCAACGACGGAGAGAGAAAGAGAGACAAAGGATGGAGAGACAGACGGACAAAGAAAGAGTTGGGAGAGCAAAATAATTATTAGTGATGTTAGTCAAACCAGCAAGTAAAAGCATTTTGCAGAGATAGAAGGAGGAACTTATCCAACCACAAGGGTCCAGTATACATTGCAGAAAGTGAAACGGCAGCCAGCCAAAACAGCTAGCATTTCAGCCAGTCAGTCACCAACTTGTGAATGGCATATGTTAGCAGTGAAGGTACAGTATGTCCTTAGATTAACTGTGTAACCGTGTCACTAAACTGAGAACAGATTTGTCTTCTTAATTTTGGATATCAGACACACATTTACATCTTTCAAAGTAATAGCAGTAGCACCCATATCAAAATAATAAAAGAATAAGAGACTGAATTGTATTCTTAGTTATGCTGCAAGGAATAATATTTTATTGCAGTGGATTAATGAAAAAGTACCAACTGTAAAATGCTGGTAAAAAGCTATATTTAATTTAGTGCCAAGCATAACTTACATAGGTTGTTATTGTAAATTATTTGTATTGTTTGTCTGTGTGTGCGGAGCTAAGCCACGTTTTTCAAATACCAGCCCACTTTACGTTTTGGCCTATAACCGTTGTCGGGCAACTGTCAGAGTACCCGTTGTACCTGTCTGTCTGTCTGTCTCTCTTTTATGCCCATGGAGTTCCATGTCAGCCACGTCCAAATATGGAGTCTAGGGCAGTCGATGTTGATGACATTAGGGTACACCAGGGATACTCAAATAGCATGTAGGCCACATTATGAAAATGGCAAGGGGCCAGGGGCCAGTTGATAAAATGACAACATTAATGTTACTTTTTATTTGCCTTATTTCCACATGACGTATGAAAAGACAAGTGCAATGTGCATTCTTTTATGGCTTGCCCATTTTCTCTCTTTTGAATAATTATGTGCAATTAGTACATTCAACACAAACAACTGTTTCCATAAAACAAACTAACATAGGCTACTTCTGTATAAGTAGAATCATGAATAGGCCTATTTAATTTATGCAAAAGGAGGAGAAGAGAGAGAGCGAGGACATGTGTTTGTGACTCAAACTTTGTCTAATATTGTTTTAGAGCAGTGGTTCTCAAACATTTTCATGCCAAGAGCAAAGGACCCCCAATATTATTTAAATCTACAAAAATAATCCCAAAATCGCTTATAAACAGATTTGGCAACACTGGCCAGAAAGGACCAGTGTTGCTTCTTTTTGGCTTATTTTGTATAGACCTGGTTGCTTGTTTCTGCCATAGAGCTATACTGGCAACACTTCTGGCTTCTAGCTTTGTGGATATGAACGTGCTGCTCCTCGTCGCATCTGTCAGTCCCAGCTCCGTGACTGGGAGATGGGACTGTGGATAGTCTGAGTCAGTCCCAGCTGAGCTCCGTGACTGGGAGATGGGGCTGTGGATGGTCTGTGCCAGTCCCAGCTCCGTGACTGGGAGACGGGACTGTGGATAGTCTGGAGTTAAATCCATATAAAAGTACCACACAAGTGAAAAGTATCGCGACTGTGACCGCAAGTTAGAAACTTTTGTGGCTATAACGAGGCACAGCTGTTTACAATGCGATGCAAAATTAACAGCGGGGGCTTTGCTTTTGGTCTGGATGAATTGCACTGGTTTCTCAAGCGCTTTTTTTGGAGTGGAACGTACGACAAGAGCAAAACTTTTGTGAAATGTAAATGGAATGGAAGGTTGCTAGATATTACTCCACTGGAGTAAACATCCTAACAAGGGGTCTGAGAAGGGAGTGCATTGCAAGGGGGGCTTTGATAATGGGCGCGTTCGGAAATAGCGCACTGAGTGCAATGTGCAATGCAAACTAACTAAGGCCAGTGTGCTCCGGTGCGGTATTTCCGAACGTGCCCGAACAGAGTCGTGTTTGTCAACCCAGATATTTCATGGTGCTGCTGGATCGATACAGCAGCTGCCTTTCTAGAGAAGAAACAACTAGCCCACGTTAAACTAAAGAGGTTTTCAAGACGTTTTGGCCATTATCGCTCAGTGTGTTGGATACGTGACAATCAGGACATTAAGCACATTGGCGGGCCAGTCAAAATTGTGCCACGGGCCGGAAGTGGCCCGCGGGCCGGAGTTTGAGTATCACTGGGGTACACCATATATAGGGATTCATGGATGTATCCGTATTTTTGGGTCATTTTTTAAATCGATCGGTTGGGTGGTCCTCAAGATACATGGGACATGCACTCACACCCACAGAGATTATCTCGCATTTATGGAAGAGAGAACAAATAATTTGAATATGCATTCCACAACAAAACAATTCTATAGGCCTACTACTATTTGAACTATGTAGACGTGCTGCAGGGCTTCTCTTGATCGTAGACATTGTAATCACTGTACATCACTGCCTGTAACCCATGGTTCTGTGTATGGGAAACTGAGACATATCCTTTACTGTTTTCTGTTTTGTGCTTTCTGTATTTGATAATTTGTTCTTATTCGTTTTTGCTTTTGATAATGGATTTGTCTTTTTCGTCTGGTAAAACTGAAAAAAAATGCTTTAAAAAACAAAAACAAACGAAGCTGCCGTTAAAAAAACACCATTACATTTATCATCTGACAGTTAAGACCCTGCGGCTTAGAGTGAAAACAAATATGATTATGATTCAAATGTTTCCACAAAAAAGTGTTAAATGCTTTTGATTTTTAGACGGCACACAGTTAATCTTTTTGATACATACTTTACTCTTCGACCACGTGACCTAGGCCACCCAAGCTTAGCTAACCTAAACCTTGCATCACAGAGATGAGGGCCGACAGCATTGTAACTTCATTAGAGAGGCACTTCGTTCAGTGAAGACCGACGAGACAAGACAACGGACAGGACAGTAATTCTTAATGACAAATCCACATAGACATTCAGACTTCGGACGTGGTGCAGGAAAGAGGATCACAGTGGGGTTCTCTCTAAAAGGTAGCTGGTCTCTGTGCTTATCTGAGAGATCTCTGCTGGCTCCATGCAGGTGGATCTACAGTAGGCTGCTCTGGCATAATAGTGTTAGTGGTGTTATTGTAATTGGCACTATCACAGCATTCTCATTTCCAAAGTGAGCAATAAAATAGAATTGCGATACAATATAAGATTGAAAACCATGGTATCTAAGAGAATGGATCCTAATCACGCCAACCAACGACTGCATAAAAACTGATAATACTGTATATTCTTCCATCATTTAGTCTTCAGGCAATGTACTGTACATGGCTTGATATCATAGAGGCTCTGTAGACCAGACTAATGAGAACTATAAGGATGCCTTATAGCGAGCACAGTACCATGGGTGGCAGTGTCAAATAACCACAGAAACTCAAAGTGAGTGGAGGGAAGGGAGTGAGAGAAAAGAACACAAAACAGCAACTCCTTTACGTTCACTTTCAAACAACCACAACAAGACGACACCCTAACCACACCCCCGTCCCCCCCGTCCCCAGACAAAACAGCAACAATAAATAACCAACGGTCAACCCTCTCTGACAAGCCTTACAAAGTGGAAAGCACCGAGGTTGGGGCACACATGATGGTTAATTGTGTTGGGTAGAAGATCGGGAGAGGGTTAGCGGGTGAAAGGGTTCTGCTGAGGGTTGTCCGTCTCCATGGTAACGCTCCATGGGCTGCAGGTGAGACCTTACAGGTTAGAGGGCTTGATCAAGCTGGCAGGGCTGTAGGGAATGGGGCTATCCGACCTTATCACTGGTATAGCCACTACACACAGTGGGAGAATATCAACCAAAATGTTATCAGTTATCAGTTCTATGAGTGTTTGAGTCATGACTCATGAGGCTTACTGACAATTGTATTGCACTGTCCATTAGGATGATTCTAAAATGTAATCATCAAAATATGATTGGTTCCCGTTGGAATCTTACAATTATAATTTCATATTTTGGGAGCAGTTTTTAAGTCCACAATTGTTTACCGAACAGGTTTTCTTTTACAAGAAAAAGCAGCAGAGGAAAGGCTTGCTTTTATAGGTAGAAGAGATCTGTTGGATAATGGGCATAATTGCTGTCTGCAAAAGTCAGATTAGGGCTGTCATAAAGATCTAAACATCACTGAGAATGTTCTGTACACCTCTGTTAGGTCTTGCGTGGCCGGCACTGCATACTAAACACAAATTACACCTGTCAGTAGAGTTCATCTAGGATGAAAACAGATGTTTGCAATAAGACAATATTATGTGAACTGGATTGTGTTACAAAAGAGGTACTTTCTTCCCAGAATGATGATTAGCTGTGTTGTGAAGTCAAAAACTATAGCAATGAGGCTGTCTGTCTCTGTCTACAGTAGTGTACTGTATGTGTGTAGTGTAGTGTACAGTAACAGTACGTATGTCATTCTTTCCACAATGGCTCTGTATCATCGTCAAATCCAGGCCATAATACTTGATATAATTAGATCTAACTCAGTATCTGACTTTAAATATTTTTTTATATAATTTGGTGGTAAACGGTCAAGGTCAAGTGGGTAAATTGTTAATTAACAAATTGTCCAACTACTCACTGTAGAATGATAACACTGATTACATTTGAAATCTTGTCTCAAGTTATTTAACTTCCCTGTGTTTCCTAGATGATGTAAGAATGATCTTATATCATCGTTGTACACTGACGGCGAACTTTGGCTTTTTTGGCTCAACTTTGCAGTTGATACAGATTTGTAAATAACCACAAATTGTCCCTGGACATTGATGAGCTTCCATTTTTGGCATTGTATGGCTAACTTTGTGTGCAATAAAGAATAATTGTATGATGCTATCATGTCAACCAGAAAAGGTGTGTGGTTAGAAAGCCGGGAGAGACGCATAGAGCTCAAGCCCCTCTTCATTACAGCCCTGCCAAGAGAGAGGGGTCCCTTACCAGCCATGACCGAGACTCACTTGGGCGTGAGGCGAGGGTCTCCGTAGGGAGCATAGGGAGACATGTTTAAGAGGAACTCCTTGGGTGGGTAGGAGCTCCATCTCTGCTGCACGTTTCTGCTGTCATTGTTATTCCAAAAGTCTCCGTCTAGATCACTGTGGCCGGACAGAGAGAGAGGTAAGATAGGTAAGTGAGAGAGCTGAGACAGACAATGTGGGATGTATACTAGTTGCGTGCAGAAGTCACGCACCGATAATAACGGATCTACAAGCTGACAACACGCTGTGCTTCGACACATTGTAAGCTCATAGATGATCTATATTCGGTGCACGACTGAGCACACAACCATGTGTAAATTAGGCATAAGAGCAGTACAGAACTGGTCAAAAGTCACAACAGAGCAACATGGTTCATGTGTAGGAGTCAGAACTGCAATTATCACTGTATCAAAAAGTTATTGTCAACATGTCGGATACAGCAAAATGTACACATATGTTTATTCATTGCTGCATCAATAAAAATAAAAATAGTGTAAAATAAAAATAAACCATTTATATTTGTCATGCAATATCCCATATCCCAATTATTTTAGACCTAGAATCAAGCGATCCAGGATCCTAGTGAATCATGATCATAACACCTTTGATTCTGTGAAGAAAGAAAACTGCTAAACAAAGGGTATTTATTATATGTAGTATATCATACTATCATACATTACTCAAACCTTTTTTTCCCCACAAAAATAAATAATGAATGGCCGATTTTTCAGTGTAGCTGGGAGGGAATTCGTGAAAATCGTGCACTTGGTGAAAAGTTTTTTATTTTTGGCATGGTGTTAGGTATGGGCATAAGGTTTTAAAAAAACAATATTAGTAGTATGTGGTTGAAACTAACTAACCCAAATAAATGATAGAATAAAAATCTCAATGGATTATATTACTATAGGGTATGCTAAATAGCATATTAAAACTTTAGAAAAATCTAAGTTCTGGAAAGGCATCATTTTCAAGATGGCGTCCACGATGGCTGCCAGGAGTTTAAAATGCCTATAATCTGGGATTTAATATGTAAAAAATCGTAACAATTATGCACTTGGTGACAAGTTTTGGATTTTTGGCATGGTGTTAGGTATGGGCTTTTTTTCAAAAACCATCGCAAACCAGTTCGGCTCTCCCCCTAGTGGTCTGTTTGCAATGAATCCAATATTAGATAAGACTGTATTGAAACCCCAAATAATTGATATGAGAGATTTTTCAATAGATTAACAGTATATTACTAATGGGTATGTGTATGCTAAATAACATACTAACAATTTAGGAAAATCTAAGTTCTGGAAAAGCATAATTTTCAACATGGCGTCCATGGCCCATTTCCAGAATGTATTAGTATGTTATTTATCATACGCATACCCAATAGTATAATAATAATAATACATTTTATTTCTTAATGCACTTTACATTTGAAACAAATCTCAAAGTGCTACAAGCAGAAATAGTTAAAGGAAAAATAAGAATAAAACAATTAAAACATTCTGTGATTACCGAACAGCTAAAAGTTTTAAAAGAAGCACACACTTCCATTATAAGGCCTGTGTTCAAAGCTCTGTATATCAGAAAGGACATTGAGGGGGCCGTTTCTGGTAAATAGGGTTTTCAACGGGCTGTAGCAGGCGGGCTGACACTCGCGGTCGGGTTTTTCCAACACCGACCGAGACAACAACATCCGGGCATGACACCACACGCAGTTTGTCATTGTAACATCCAGTTACGGATATTTGCCTCTTCAAAGTAAGTGTTACGCACGATAAACCCGTGGCAATACGCTATCGAGGGATTAATTAATGCTGGCGTGAATTGAGCTAAAAGGAAGGTCCTATTTGGGGTTTCAACCATACTGACCTATCTAATATTAGATTCATTGCAAACAGACCACTAGGGGGGCGAGCTCAACTCCTTTGCGATGGTTTTTCAACTTCCATTGAAATTAATAGCGCGGGGGGCGGGGCTGTCGCTCCGCATGCACGCACGCACACAGAGAGTGGAGACAAAGAGAAAAGACTGGAGCCCACTGGAGTTGGAGTTGGTTAAATAGATGGATGCTGTGTAAAAGCCATGAAAAACAATGCAAGAAAAGGTAATATCCAACACGGGGGCAAAAAAAGAGAGAGAAGAGGATGGACTGTCCATTATAAGGCTCTGGGCAGTATGGTTGCATCCATGAAGGAGGTATATTAATAACATGGCAACTATCAAACACGGTTCACCACACAAAACCATCAGTTCAGAAAATGTACATTACATCCACTGCAGATGCACAGTAAAATCCTCAGTGTTCATTTAACTCTGAGAGTATCACACTCAGAGTTACAAATGGATAAATGAACACTGAGAATATGACTATGTAGGAGAGACAGTAGCTGTATGTATCCACCCAGTGGGAGCAAAGAGGGAAAGGTAAAGTGATACTACAGCAACAATGTATTCTCTTTAAGAGTACCTTTGAAATAGCTTGGCTGTCTTGAATGTCTGACAGTAATATGACAATATGTATGCCAAGAAAATGGTTAAATACACGGTAAAATCCTGTTAAATGAATGCCACACACTGTGTGTTTGATGGCCAAATACACCACCATGCTGTCACCTGCTTCTTTTGGCAGGGAGAGGAAGGAGACAGGAAAGAGGTATTAATTTGAAATATCTTTTAATAGGGCTTCCTGCTTTTCCTTTCCTCGAATCCTACCTCTCTTTTGTGTGCCATTTGTTAGTGACCCCGGTAAAGGTCTTTGACTGCGTATTCATTTGCTCACAATTCACCTGCCCAACCTGTGCAGGTTTCCCCAGTGGATTTTCAAGGCATTTACATAAATAGACAAGGCAATTATATTTCCCTGGCAATATTTTATTCTATTCATTCCAAAATGAGTTCCACTGACGTCCCACTGGTGTTTGATAAACAATAAATATGTAAATAGACACATGCAACACTGTCTTCGAAGCATCTTTCTTCAGCACTTTTTTGATGTATTGTACAGTAGCCTATATGAGGTATCAATGTATGAACTGTGAGTGTCCAAATGTAACCATATATGGACCCGTAATGGTCCATATATGGTAACACATTATTGTAACAACATTTGCAAACATTTGTCAGAGTTAAATTAGCACTCAGAATTTTACTGTGCATGTGCCCTCCAAAACACCCAATACTACCCAGTCTGACACCTACTTGATGGCTTTATTTTCCCCTCTGCCTCTCACAGATTCTGGAGAGCTGGCAGGCTCTACCCCAGGCTTATTCCTCTTCCCCTTGTGAGAAATAGAGGGGGGTTGGGGAGAGAAAGAGAGAGAGGAGACAGAGACAGAGAAAGAGTCATTGAGGTACATCCTTCTGAAAACATTTTTACAAGTGACATTCTCATCCTAATATATCGTCATAAATTTGATGAATATTTTACATTTTACATTATATTACATTATTCTAAGCACAAAGAAGTGAGTGATACTTTGGATGGAGGCCACAAGGCACAGCTTTGCACTCAGGATCAAACAGTGATGGAACAGCCAGGGAGCACTCCATTACAATGAAATACAAAAATATACTCTTACTCCACACTCACTCACGCACGCACGTATGTACACAGGCACGCATATGCACATGCACACGCACAGTATTGGATGAGCTGTACAGCAAACACAGACATAATATCATAATTATTCTGTTGCTAACCACAGGTCTATTAAATACTCAAATAACATACATGTAATATGCAGAGAGATAAAGCAACTTTAATCACAATTTAAATGGAGCTGTCACAACACTGCTTATCAAACTCCTGCAGAGACATGGAGGTAAACAAATTAAAGCTGGTGTCACTTTTCCTTTCTCTGCAAGTAGCTTTTTCTTCGCATTAAAATTTAAAAAGCGATGTGCTTTTGAAACGGACTGAAGAATGTTTTTCTTTTCTTTTTAAAATATATGTTTATTGGTAGCAGGTTTCAACAATTTAAGTTAAGTTTCTCCCTCCCCCCACAGTTATCGTCATCATTAAAACAATATAAAAAACCCACACTGTGTGTTTGATGGCCAAATACACCACCATGCTGTCACCTGCTTCTTTTGCAGGGAGAGGAAAGAGACAGCTAGGAAAGAGGTATTAATTTGAAATACGGGGCGGCGGTAGCTCAGGGGTGGGAACCGCAAGGTTGCCAGTTCGAACCCGGGCTCCCCCAGAGTTACTGTCGAAGTGTCCTTGAGCAAGACACTGAACCCCTAATTGCTCCCGATGTGCTAGTTGGTGTCTTGCGTGGTTTCCGCTGCCATCGGTGTATGAATGGGTGAATGTAATGCACAATCTCTGTAAAGCGCCTTGGATAAAGGCGCTATATAAATGCACCATTTACCATTTACCAAATATCTTTTAATAGGGCTGCTTCCTGCTTTTCCTTTCCTCGAATCCTACCTCTCTTTTGTGTTCCATTTGTTAGTGACCCCGGTAAAGGTCTTTGACTGTGTATTAATTTGCTCACAATTCACCTGCCCAACCTGTGCAGGTTTCCCCAGTGGATTTTCAAGGCATTTACATAAATAGACAAGGCAATTATATTTCCCTGGCAATATTCTATTCTATTCATTCAAAATGAATTGAAACAGACTGAAGAATGTTTTTCTTTTCTTTTTTAAATATATGTTTATTGGTAGCAGGTTTCAACAATTTAAGTTTAGTTTGAACATACCATTTTTTTCCATTTTCTCCCTCCCCCCACAGTTATCGTCATCATTAAAACAATATAAAGAAATAACAATAATAATTGAGTACAGACACACAAAAACAACAACAACAAATAGTCCAGTCCAATCAAACAACCATGCATATTTGACCAAGTGTAAACAATAGGACACAACAAAATAATTTAAACACAGATGACAAAAACAATATAAACTAGAAAAAGTGCCCTTCTGGGCACAGGTCTCCACCAGGAGGATAGGACTGTGTGAGATGTTTGGCAAAATGTTTAGGAGTAATATAAACATGTTTTTTTGTTTGTTATTTTTTTGCAACAATTTTCTTCATTTTGTTGAGGAAATGCAGAGCCAGATCACTCATAGCATGAGGATAGAATTCTGGATGAGCAGGACATGTGCAGCATTTCGTACAAAACGGGCCACTCCTGAAAACTTTGGAAGGCAATGTTAGCCAATCAGTGTAGAATCTGAGAAATCCAACAGACTCGTCTTGATCACATGACTACAGAGATCATGTGTACCGATTTGCGTGACATTTGGATGAAATCTGTGCGACTAACATAAGCAATGTGTTTTGCAGAAATCGGCCTCATGGTGGCGCTATAACCGGCAGATGTGGAGGGATGCAGGGACAATGTTTTTCCATGGCCTCTAGGGAGTGCGCATACATAAGTTGTATACAGATCGATGCAGTTATAGCTAAAAACAGGAATTGGCCTGTTATAGCGCCACCTTGAGGCTGATTTGGGGAAGAAATGAGTGGCATGTCGTCCTCGGCCTAGTGGAAATGTGCGTGTATAATTTCACGGAAATTGCACACTGTTTGTGATTTGTGGCATTTTGTTCGAAACGGACCAATCATGTGAGCTTTGGAAGGCAATCTTAGCCAATCAGGATGGAAGATGGGAAATGGTGCAGATCCGTGTTGATCACATGATACACTAGATAGTGTATACCGAATTGTGTGATGTATGGATAAAATGTGTACGAGTAATCTACAGAAATGTGTTTTGCCTAAATCGGCCTCATGGTGGCGCTATAACAGGCCGTTGAGGAATATTTGGGGCAGAGGTTCATCGTTGGCATCCAGAGAGTGTGTGTGCAAAGTTTGGCATGGATCGGGCCAACGGTGCCGGAGATTAGCTGGTAACAGACGGACGGAAGGAAGGAAGGAAGGACGGACGGACGCACGCACACACACACGCACACACACACACACGGACGGAGTGCAAAACATACTCTCTCCCCATGCCTTCGGCCTGGTGGAGACAAAAAGAGTCCGCTACTAGATTACAGTCAGTGTGGGAGTTGAGACACTATGTACAAATGGAGAAAGAAAAGCAGAATGATGAGAGAGAAAGAAGGGAAGCAAGAGAGGAGATCAGAGGAGAGCATTAGTGAGACATTGGAATCTCATCACTCAGACGGGAGGGCACTGCTGCCAACCTCTCCCTCCAGAGTCCTGGTGTCCTTATGTCTGTCACACAGAGGTACTCAACACCAACCCTTTCTTTGTCTGTCTGTCTGTCTGTCTGTCTGTCTGTCTCTCTCTCTCTCTCTCTCTCTCTCTCTCTCTCTCTCTCTCTCTCTCCATCCTCATGTCCAGATTCCTCCCTCTGCATTCTGCGCTCCCATTTCACCAACTCCTCCCTCGCCTCGTTGTCGTTGTCCTCCTCATCCTCCTCCTCCTCCTCGACCACAGAAACAGTCAATGGCATCAGACCAGCTACCCATGTCTTCATCTTCATTATCATCATCTTTGCATGAACAAATGCTGTTCTCGCTATAGTCCATCCATCAGAGGGCTTCTGGATCCAGGCCACACAATCACTCGCTGGATGATGCTACAGTATGATGAGTCGCAGGATATTAGTTAAATATCTGCTACAGTACATGTTTGCAAATACAAGAACTTCACTTCAATAATCATATTTCCATGTTGGCCATCGGCTTTACAGATGGTTGTGTTGTTTAGTTGAAATTCCATGAAATAAGGACGCCCACACGACTCCAATCCGTCTTAGTTTCTCTGAAAATTCTTACCGGGTGCGCGGCCGAGGAAAGTTAACCTTACAAGAAATTCTCTAAGGAGAGAATACCAGCACTCACGGTCATTTGGTTTAAGGTACTTTATATTCTTTTATAATCATATTTTCTGCAGAGACATGGAGGTAAACAAATTAAAGCTGGTGTCACTTTTCCTTTCTCTGCAAGTAGCTTTTTCTTCGCATTAAAAAGCATTCCATCATATGATTTGGATGAATAGAGGAAACATGAGGTGAGGTTGAACAACAGAGCAAAAAGGACATAATCTGAGTTTAACTGGAAAAGGTGCTTCTTGACAATTAGAAAGGGGCACAACACAGAGCATATATCTCCACCAGGCTGGCTGGCGGCAGCCATGTGACATTGGCAGGGATGATGTATGGCATTGCATCAACCCAAAAAGCTTGTATGTTGATATATTATATCATGCTTAAAGCATGCACTTATAGTAAGACCATAATACATTGTGTTAGTAAAATGCCTGGGTATGTCATCATGACAGGATTGCATTAATCAGAATCTGTACTAGGCATAGGCATACTGTATGTGTTGATAATGTGTTTTTAAGTGGTGCAATTAACCACTTCCTGTAGCTTTGTGTGTGCATGGCTGGGTGGCTGCATGGCTGGGTGCCTGGCTGGGTGGCTGGCTGGGTATGTCTGAGCACGGAAATTGCATTTGGTTGGTTTTCAAAACCAAGTGTCACTGTCGCGCAGCCTAACACACTACATATTACACACTACATATTAACTGTATGTATGATGATTTCAGGTGTATCAGTACAGTACAGTACAGTACAGTACAGTACAGTACAGGGACCCCCTGGGGACCCCCACATGGTAACTGTCATTTCACAACCGTTTTGGACACGGGGCGGATCGCCAGAACCGGCCCGTCCCCTGGGCGTTCCTGGGGGTCTGTATTAAGGTCTGTAATAATTATATTTTATAATCTTTTTTTTTTAAATTATTTTATTAGTGGTTTAAAGTTAAGGGTTAAATACAAATTAATCTTGTGCTTATTCCTAAACTCATTTCAATGGTGCCCCTTTAAAAATTGAGATTGATTTTGACTCTTAATTTTGAAAACTCATAATTCAGATCTTTGATTAATTATTTAATAATAATTAATTCCACTGATATAAAATCTACAGGATTAAACTCATATGATTACTACAGTGTGATAATATTGCCCAGCCTATATGAAAGCAGCATTGGTTGAGTAACGGAGATAAAGCAGTTACAGAGTGGTGGAATAAATGCAATTGTCACAGAAGCATTGGATGGCTGAAATTATACTGTATTATTGCATGTAACAAAATTATATAATGTTCTTCCTCACAGCAAGGACCAGGAGACGCCCCAATAATAATATTTTATGTGATGAGTAATGCCATTCTGCTTTCTCTCTTCCGCTCTCTGCCCCTCTGTGTCCGGTGCACGTGTACCTTTATAGATGTGTGGGGTATGTTGGCATGTTGTCTTGTCACATTACATGGGCTTTACCTGAACGCTGCGTCTGTCCTTAAGTATGCACATGCACGCATGTAATACTGTACAGTAGGTGCTGCGGCCTCTTTATCTCCATCTCTGTCTCTGTGTGGGGTGCGTGTGACTGCAAGTACATCGTAAGGGGGTATGATGCGAGACCCGAAACCCAGATGACCTTGGGATACATCACTGAGGATACGTTTTTTCGTTGTAGTTATTCTATTTATAGTGACTCATATAGGAATAGACTATGTGACAACCAGGAATAGTCAGGTGACCACCGGAGAGACGGGTGACATCCGGAATGTAGATTGTAGATGGCACCCGGGAGGCGACTGGATATCATACAGTATGAACTGGGTTGCGACTGCGCCCCGATAAGGCCTGTATTACAGCCAATGACAGCACACTGCTCACAGCACTGCTGTCTGTCTGTCTGTCTGCCTGTCTACTGTATCGATAGATGATAAGATAAATAACCTTCATTCCGTCGGTAAATCCCTGTGTCGTACATATTGGTATATTAGCCCAATATTGGCGTTACGCATTTCACTTGAATAATGTTGATAAAACCGCATCGGAATCAACAGTGCAGAGCAAACTTTTGGACCTTGTGCGCTGTGTGTGTTTGTTTGTGTTGGCTATTCCTGTGTGTGTGGCGTGCACGCAGAGAGAGAGAGAGAGAGAGAGAGAGAGAGAGAGAGAGAGAGAGAGAGAGAGAGAGAGAGAGAGAGATGCGCCCTGTGTGGGTCTCGCGCTTGTATCACGGCATCCTGCACGTGCGTGAGATGAGATGTCAAAATGAATTGGAATAAAAAACAAATGATGTAGCCTATATGTATCGGGTCTGGATCGCATCTTGGTGAACTCTTGCAGTGTGTGATCCCTAGTCGGCGATCAATCGTTTAGTGTGAAAGCCACAAAGATAATATGACAGCCGATTTAAAAAAAATGACTCCTGTAGTGTGAAATACATAACGATCTGATGACTTGCCGACAACTTTAAAACTCCTACAGTGTCTAGAGGCCATTAGGAGGGCCACTCAAGCTGCAAGCGGAGCCTGCAGCACCACCGTTGCCCAGGTGGAGCCTGCAGAACCATTGCGGCTCATGAATCCACCACTCCTGAATGAAGTGTCATGTGCTGGGAGTCTGGTAACGCACAGGTCCTGGACCTGGTGAGAGCAGGAGTGGACCTGGTGAGACGTAGGAGGGGCCCGGACAGGAGATCTACCTCCCAGTAGTTCCGGAGCAACAGATTCTGTGGCCCTGGTCTTTCGACACAAACACTGAGGGAACTTGTTGTTGTTTGATTAAACATAATGTGCCACGAAAAATAGCTTCCAATAGCTTATTTGGATATTATCGCGTCGAGGAGGTATGTGTCCATAATATCGCCACGAACGGCCAACAAAATACATCTCTCTTCCACAGTGAGTGAAGCGCAGTGATGCCTCATTTGGAATAAAGTCTGCGGTTTTATATGGCTATGGGCTGTGGCAATAATTAAAAAAAAAAAAAAGAACAAAAAATAACTATAATAGTTGATGTGATATGAACGGAACTAGTTAATTTTTGAATTTTTGAACTGTGAACTGAACTAGTTAAAAAAAAAGAACTTTCCCAACACTGCTGAAGATATGTCCCAGGTGCATCCATGCAATGTTTTTTGTTTTCGTTTGTAAGGATTGTGGTCTCTCTGTGTCTCTGTCTTTGTCTGTCTCTCTGAGGAATTGTGAAACAGTGGTGTCACATTATACATGCTCACTGTTGTTAGGATTAGCCATCCAATATGCTGGATGGAGATTATGAATTTACAAAATAACATAATTGTCCTATGTGGGTGTTTCTTGGCCTCATATTTTACTGTGCAAATGGAGAGGAGATGTATGAGTGGTCAAACGGTGACAGTGGACTTGAAACTACGTTGACGTTAGAGAAGAAAGAAAGAAGGGATGAATGTGCTTGCGTGAAAGGTCAGTGACCTTCTCACAAGGATTAAAGATGTAGATAAAGCAGAAAATGGACAAATGCATGCTGTGCTGTATAAACATGGAGTGAGATAAACAGAATCACATACATAATGAGGGTGAACAAAATAAACCATAGGTTAATGGGTTTGCTACTGCATTTAATAAGATTGTTCTGACTGTGCCCACAATGATGAGCATGCATATTTCATCTTTATTGTCTCTGCCCAGCGATTTACATGAACATTTGCACACACATTCCCACTAGGCCGAGGACGAAATGCCACTTGAAAATGTTCAAATCAGCCTCATATTGGTGCTATAACATGCCATGCCATGATTGACATTTTCCCTAGAAGCCAAGGAAAAACCTTTGACCTGCATTTTTCACATAGATCTGCCTTTTATAGTGCCACCAGGAAGCCTTTTATTTTGTATATTACTAGATTCTAAAACATTAACGTTAACTAAAATGTTTTTTTAATTCTAGTTTTCGTTTTTTAGTTCGTTTTAGTTAACTATTATAACCTTTGCCACCACCTAAATCCTTAAAACACCTCCGCTACCCATTACATTATGCATAGGTGTGGTTTGGGCGTTACGCAACTTAAACCAATCAGTGTGCCAGGTGCCATTCCCTTTAAGAGATCTATTATCCATAATCCATTATGCCCTGGATCTTGCCTTATGGAAGAGCAACGCGTGCTGCCTTGTAATACATTTATATTACATAGATACAGAGGGTTGTTTTGTGTGTCCAGTATCTGACTATCTGCCATCCATTCCACGACCAACACAGCCAAGTTGTGCTGCTCCACCGCACACAATGTGCACCAAAAACACACGTCATTTCATTGACTCACAGCTCGCTCAAATCTGGACCATTTAAAAAAAATCTAAGTGCTGTGTAATCTGTAAACTTTGGTCTTTCATTTGGTATATACTGTAGCTCGAGTGTACTGCCTCATCAAGCGAAAACGATCATTCGGGAAATCTGATTAATTAAACAGACTTACTGAACTATGGCGAAATCACATTTGATATTACACCCATCTAGCATTGAATTGCCTTTCTGGGGAATGGGGAAATGGGGAATTTTACATTATTTTAAATCCATTACATATTTGCTGCGTAATGGGGTGATGAGGTGATGCAACTGAACGAGGGAATCGCGCACAGTGCGCCTTGGTAGGCTACAAATCTAATAACTTCTTTGACTAGACAATTAAACACAATGAGCACAAGGAATTGACACTCTGCTGATTAGTAGAGGGAAATTACAATCACAGATTTGTAGAGAATTAAGACAGAACGAGACCTCTGAGCTGTGAATGTTTTGCAACATGCATGAGGCAGCTCCAACTCAGGTCGCACCATCTGAGGAGCACATTCTTTTATCAAACGGATTTGCATTACGGGTGGTTTGAAGAGGCACTTTCCGTTGTCCTAAACCTGTGTACATAAGATAGCAAATATAGGGAAAGCGCATCGACACGCCTACAGACACACCTATAGGTGTCGGCAAAATGAATAGTGGGTTGTGTGGCCGCAAGATAACGTTTACGCACAGTGGAAGCTCCTAAATGCGTAATTCACGGAAAATGTACTTTTGGATAAAGAATGGCACACGATCGAGCCCAGTATCTCTATAGTCATGTGATCAAGAGGGATCTATCCGATGTTTCATATTCCATCCTAATTGGCTGACATTGACTTCCAAAATTTGCAGGATTGGCCCGTTTTGAACAAAAGGCCTACAATCATGAATGCAGCATGCAATTTTGCACACATATACCTAGTAGGCTGAGGAATAAATCCCACCCTTTTCACATTGGCCTGCCAGGCTAGAGCACCACCAGCAGATGGATTTTTGCAAAAGACATTTTTGTAACAAATTCCAATTGCCATCAAAGGTATAAGAAGAAATGGCACCCTTTTCACATTGGCCTAGCCCCATAGCGCCACCAGGAGGCCACAATAACCTACCTGACCTGACCTGTGCTCCGAGGTGTACTTTTTCTAGTTGGTAATCAACTCACTTCTTATGTCTGGTCTCATTCTTTTGTCTTTCTTTGTACGGCCAGTATAATAATTGGATGGGGGAACACTACAAATACAGAACCTATATGGTAATAGTTTGTAACTTCAGGTAAAGGGTATGCAAGTGTGATGTGTTGTAATCATCTGGATTCAAACATGGGTCTCCCATGCAACCAAGAGAGATACTGTATTTCTGGGCTTCAGACTGGACTACATAGACACAAGCTTTACATGATGTATGTCCACTATTCCATAATATTGTGTCAAAGGCTTTGCTAAGTGCTGTGTACCACTGACTCCTCAAATGCAAATAGAGTGAACAACCTATTTTCTTGGGTGGGAGTGTACTGGGCGCACACATGCAGTTAAAAACGCGCCCAGGGGGGCGGCACAATTCCAACGAGCCCACCCCGTCCAAAACGGTTGAGAAATGGCCGACTGACCTACCGTCAGACTTACCGACAGACCGTTGGACTTACCGACCGACCGTTGGACTAACCAACAGACCACTGTACTTACTGCCGACCCGTCGGACTACTGACCGACCGTCGGACTTACCGACCAATGTGTCAGACTACCGACCGACCGTCGGACTTACCGACCGACGCGTCGGACTACTGACCGACCCGTCGCACTACCGACCGACCCGTCGGACTACCGACCGAAATCTTTTGGATTTCGCCTTTGCTGGGAATGTGACTACCTACTATATGCATTTAAATACATACAGAGGATATTTAGCTTGTGACAACAAAGAAACAGAAACATTATTCACTCATATTTGTTTTCTATTGCTCTCCACAACTAAATAAACAATGAAAATGACAATGCACAGTAAAACAGTCCAGACCTACGTTGCATCCCATGACAATTATTTATTAGCATGCCCATAGCCTCAAACACCAGAATACATTCACTTGAAAAACAATGTGGATGCATGCATGATGACCACAGCACCATTGCGTTTATCAGATACAAATGGTCGGAAATTTCCATGTGTAAAATGAATAAACATGCAAGTGCTTACTATTAGCATTTTATTTATTACAGGAATGTAAATATATAGCGAGTGTACGTACACTCCCTATGTTGTGAACAAAAATGAGTGGCACCAAGAATTATGTTATTTTAGAGCTCAGTACGACAGTTCTAAGTCCTACTGTACATTTCTCAAGTGATGCATTCTGGGAGGGCTCATGTCTCTTTCAGGGGAGCCGAGTTCCCTGTAGCTCCTCTGTATTCTGAACCCTGGTAACGAGTGGGAAGAGTCAGAAGGAGAGGACCCGAGAGAGAAAGAGATAGATAAACTGACTCAAGGACAGACAGATAAGGGATAAAAGGGAATAATATGTGCAGAAAGAAGCAGCAGGTATTTTCAGAAAAAGGATGGCACACATCAAATGTATAAGTTGCTCTCAGTACTCGTCTCAGTTGCTCATGCAGGAACCAGCCAGTATATATGTACGTAGTGTGATGACCCATCCTGGTTGTGTTTGCTGTTAATACTGTTCTCTGTTCATGTGCAGGAGGAGGGGACCAGCCTGCAGGGGTGTGTCTAGATGATGAGGCACACCTGACTCCAATTTGGCTCAGGAGTATTTAAGCAGGCTGGTCAAGGCCATTCTCCCTCTCTCCCCTGCCAAGGAACATTGTTTGCTCTTTACTACTTTGGGTTAGTTTTGACCTTAGTTACTGCACTTGCACATACATTACACTTTCACACATCCACACAGGCACTACACTACTGATACAACTGATGACTCACACCCCACGTTACAGTAAAGTATTCTTTGTTTTGATTAAGTTTATAATAAATACCTGTTTTTGGCATTTACTCCTGTGTGTCGTCTCCCATGTTTGTCATGGTTAAGTCCGTTCATGACAAGATGGGGGCTCGCCGCTCTAGCTAAGTTTGTTGGTAGATATGGTTGTTATCTCCGAGTGGAGTTTTTTTCTATCAATTGTTTTGATGAACTTAAGCTTTGTTTGTTTGTTTGGGAAACAAATTGTTTGGGGGACACACATAGGAGTTGGTATTTTGTTTTTGGGGGGGGGAGAGCATTAAGAACCTTTTCGTTTTTCTTGTATTCTCTCTGTGTGCAGGTTTGATGTTTTAAAGTGCTTAGTCCTTGGGGTTCCAACTCCCATATAGCTTTTGAACAGTGGGTCTCCATATGGGACTCACTGTTTTTATTTTCTGGGTTTAGACTGTGTTCCACACAAGCTGGAATGCGGTGGTACCATTGAGAGGCCCTTGTTGGAGGGGGGGACTCGGGAGGGCCACTGAAGACTAGGGTGGAGACAGTCAGTCAGATTTTGTAGGCAGTTTAGGTAGGGGAGTTGGGCTCTGGGGTCTTTTGCTACTTTTGGTTAAAGCCTGTGCACAGTTTTTTTTGTTTGTTTTTTTTGAAAAAAAAAGGAAATATGAGTTCAGTTGAAGAATTTGTTCAGGCTCCATCTGTGGAGCTGCTGGATAGATGCACAAAAGAGCAGCTATTAAAGATAGCAGAACACTACAACATTCCTGTCCGGCCTACACAGTCAAAAGTTAGGGTAAAAATAGTTCTGATCGACTGTTTGGTGGAAAAGGATGTATTATCAGAGGAGGCGGTCCCATCGGAGGATGAGAACCCAATTGAATTGAGGTCTGGTAAAACCTTTTCTTTTTCTTCAGGGCAATTAACTTTTGAACAACAAAAGGAATTGCTTCAAATTAAACTTGAACATGAGAAAATTAAACTTCAACATGAGAAAGAGATTGAAGAGATGAAGCAAAGAACTGAATTGAAAAGGTTGGAACTGGAGCAAGAAAAGTTTAACATGAGTGCTCATGAAGCCAAGCAGTTTAATGTTGGTTCTAACCTACAATTACTTCCCAAGTTTTCAGAAAAAGATCCGGATTTGTTCTTTTCCCTGTTTGAACGTGTGGCAGATGCCAGGAATTGGTCTGATGGTGAGCGCACTCTACTGCTTCAATGTGTCCTCACAGGTAAGGCCCAGGAGGCCTATGCTTCTTTATCAGTGATGGATAGTCAAAGATATGAGGTTGTTAAAGGAGCAGTGTTACGTGCATACGAGTTAGTAGCCGAAGCCTACAGACAACGTTTTAGGAATTGGAGAAAAGAGGAACACCAAACATATGTGGAATTTGTAAGAGATATGTTAGTCCAGTTTAACAGGTGGTGCGTAGCATCAGAGGTTAAAACCTTTAATGGGCTTCGTGAGTTGGTTACTCTGGAACAATTCAAAAACTGTGTGCCAGTTAACATTGCTACGTATATAACTGAGAGGAAAGTGAA
This sequence comes from Electrona antarctica, assembly GCF_951216825.1. Lineage (NCBI taxonomy): Eukaryota > Metazoa > Chordata > Actinopteri > Myctophiformes > Myctophidae > Electrona > Electrona antarctica. Next base: position 17,441,134 of record NC_136808.1, on the reverse strand, counting down.
AACCCCCCAAGAGGCAGCCATTTTGGCTGACGAATACTGTTTAACACACAGAAGTGTAGTTGGTGACTGTATGTCTCAGTCTGGTGGTTCCCTTCGTACAGGAAAGTGGTTTGGGGGGCAGGGGGATTCAAGTCTTTCCAAGTCTGAACATGGTTCCGGGAAACAGGACGATGCTAATGTTTGTCATTTTTGCCATAAAAGTGGACATTGGAAAAAAAATTGTTTTGCTCTTAAAGCTAAGGAGAAGATGTTAAGTGGTGCACCAATCAAACCATCCGCGTTGGCTGCACCGGCAGTTCCCTCACCGCAGCTAATGGTTAACATGGAAGGTGTTTCTGATATCAGGTGTTCCACTGGGGGTGACCATAACGCTGAGTACACAGCATTCCTTTCGGAGGGTTTTGTATCACTGCCTGGTGGAAAGGCAGTTAAAGTTAACATCTTGAGAGATACAGGGGCATTACATACTTATGTCCGTCACAACGTCATTCCATTCTCCTCCATTTCAGACACAGGCGATGTCATTTTAATGCGAGGTATGGGTATGCAGGTAATTCCGGTACCCCTACATAGAATGAACATTGTCTGTGGGTTGGTCAGTGGGGAGGTGGTGGTGGGAGTCCGTCCTGAGTTACCAGTGGAAGGGGTGGATATAATCCTTGGAAATGATTTGGCTGGGGATAAAGTGTGGGCTGAGGCTAAATCTCCAAATGTGGTTACCCAGGTCCCATTACAGTCTTACACAAGTACCCACCCAGGGGAAACTGAGGTTTTTCCGGCATGTGCCGTAACTCGCGCTATGAGGAAAAAGGATGAGTCTGCTGAAGAGGGAAAAGAGGGTGCAAAAGTGTTGTCAATACCTGTACCTCTTCAGTCCATTTCAATTACGGAGTTAGTTCAAGAGCAGAAAGCGGATACTTCCGTGAGTGTTCTGTTTGACTCTGTGTCCCCTGCAGAAGAGATGGATGCTGCAGCACAGGGTTATTTTGTGATTAATGAAGTACTCTTGCGTAAATGGTGTGTTCAAGGAGAGACTGGCGTGGGGGAGCCCATTTTGCAAGTTGTGGTGCCTACCAAATTCAGAGAAATGGTGTTGAAAAGCTCCCATGATGGAATAGCTGGGCACATGGGGGTTAGGAAAACATACAGTCGCATCCTGCAACATTTCTTTTGGCCACGTTTGAAGAAGGATGTATCGGCCTTTATAAAAACCTGCCACACTTGCCAACTGACGGGTAAGCCCAACCAGTCCATAAATCCAGCACCGTTGTGTCCTATTCCAGCGTTAGCTCAACCATTTGAGTATTTGATTATGGACTGTGTAGGGCCTCTACCTCCTTCGAAATCTGGTTGCCAATACTTATTGACACTGATGTGCCAGGCTACTCGGTATCCAGCAGCTTATGCGCTACGGTCTATTACAACAAAAAATGTGTTGAAGGCCTTGACTCAATTCATTTCAGTCTTTGGCATTCCGAAGGTCATTCAGACTGATCGTGGGTCAAATTTTTGCTCGCATATGTTTGCACAGGTCATGAAGCAGCTTCAGATTAAACACATACTGGCATCAGCCTATCACCCTGAAAGTCAAGGGGCTCTGGAACGTTTTCACCAAACTCTGAAGTCACTTATGCGGGCTTATTGTATAGAGCTTACTCGGGACTGGGAAGAGGGTCTGCCTTGGTTGTTGCTGGCTGCAAGAGAAGTGGTACAAGAGAGTACTGGATTCAGTCCTAATGACTTGGTTTTTGGACATTCAGTGCGTGGACCTTTGGCAATTTTAAAAAGTGGTTGCAAACAGTCTGAACCTCCCAAGAATTTGATAGAGTATGTGAATGGGTTTAGGCACCGTCTGTATATGGCCGGGCAAATGGCAAAACGTAATCTAGCGCAATCGCAAAAGAAAATGAAATCCCTGTTTGATCGTAAGGCAAAACACAGACAGTTCAGTCCTGGAGATCAAGTGATGGTTTTGATGCCAATGGTGAATTCTCCATTTCAGGCGCGCTTTACTGGTCCACTGACAGTGAAAAAGCAAGTCTCTGACCTGGACTATTTGATTGTGATGCCTAAGGGAAAGTCTAGGGTGTGTCATGTGAATCTGTTGAAACCATACTGTGCTCGGGTGTCGGCGTCTCAAAACTCCAGTGACGTCCCTTGCGTTGAGCCTTCATTGTGCGTAGGCACGGTTGGGTTTTCTTCAGTGGGGGAGGTTCAGGGAGGGGGAGATTGGCCGGCAGATGAGGCTGTGTTACAAGTACGCCTGAACAACTCTGAAGCATTAAAAGCTTTACCCAAAGTACTTGGACACTTGGATGAGACAAAAATGAAGGAGTTGGTCTCTATGGTTAATAGCTATCCTTTGCTATTTTCAGATACACCATCACAGACACATCTGATAGAACACGATATTGATATTGGAGATGCAAAGCCAATTAAGCAGCGATTTTATCGTGTTTCTCCCGAAAAAAGAGCCCATCTGGATAAGGAGGTAAACTACATGCTAGATAACAATTTGGCAGAACCCTCCAATTCTAGTTGGGCCTCTCCATGTCTCTTGGTTAAAAAACCTGATTCCACTTTTCGACCTTGCACCGATTTTAGAAAAGTCAACAGTGTTACAAAACCTGACTCCTTCCCATTACCACGCATGGAAGACTGTGTGGACCAGGTGGGGTCCGCCAAGTTTGTGAGTACGTTTGACTTGCTTAAGGGATACTGGCAGGTCCCATTGAGCCCTAGGGCCCAGGAGATAAGTGCTTTCATAACACCTGCCGGTCTGTATTCCTACAAGGTAATGCCGTTTGGTTTACGTAATGCTCCAGCCACTTTCCAACGGCTGATGAACATTGTGGTGTCAGGTTTGTCGGGTTGTGCTGTGTACCTCGATGACGTCGTCATTTTTAGTGACACTTGGGAGGAACATGTACAGAGGATACGTGCACTGTTTGACAGGCTGGCGTGGGCACGGTTGACTGTAAATCTGGCTAAGTGTGAATTTGCCAGAGCTACTGTTACATACTTAGGCAAGGTTGTGGGTCAGGGTCAAGTGCGCACTGTGGAGGCTAAAGTGGCAGCCATCAGGAAATTCCCAATTCCATTAACAAAGAAGGAGTTAATGCGTTTTTTGGGAATGATAGGCTACTACCGAAGTTTCTGTAGAAACTTTTCTTCAGTGGTGGCACCTCTTACTGATCTTCTGAAGTCCAAAGTAAAGTTCATTTGGTCAGATAAGGCGCAGGATGCTTTTGATAATGTAAGAGCTCTTCTGTGTTCTTCACCTGTTTTGGCAGCACCTCAATTTGACAAATGCTTTTTGTTGCAGGTAGATGCCAGTTATGTGGGTACAGGAGCCGTCTTGTTACAAGCTGATGATAATGGGGTTGAGAAACCACTAGGTTTCTTTTCTAAAAAGTTCAATGCCTATCAGGTAAATTATTCAGTCATTGAGAAAGAGGCCTTGGCCTTAGTATGGGGGTTACAGCATTTTGATGTGTATATTAGCACTGGGAGTCCTCTGGTGGTGTACACAGATCATAATCCCCTTACCTTCCTACGTTCCTTGCAAAACCCAAACCAGCGTTTGATGAGGTGGGCATTGTTTTTGCAGCCATACCATTTGGACATCCGGCATATAAAAGGCCATGAAAATGTAATGGCTGACGCTCTGTCGCGTGCATTCTAGGGTAATGCTCTGATCTATTTACAGTGGAACTATATATATTTTTTTTGTTTGTTTCCTATTTGGTAATTTACTGTCATTCACCCCTCTTATGCTACTGCAGGTATCAAGGTTGCAGAGGTGATGATTGGAAGGATGGGTCAGGTATCTGTATAATTGATGGGTAACTGTAAAGTTAAAGTAAAAGTTACGGAGTACCTGCTTGGTCTCCGATCTTATGGGGGGGGGTGTGATGACCCATCCTGGTTGTGTTTGCTGTTAATACTGTTCTCTGTTCATGTGCAGGAGGAGGGGACCAGCCTGCAGGGGTGTGTCTAGATGATGAGGCACACCTGACTCCAATTTGGCTCAGGAGTATTTAAGCAGGCTGGTCAAGGCCATTCTCCCTCTCTCCCCTGCCAAGGAACATTGTTTGCTCTTTACTACTTTGGGTTAGTTTTGACCTTAGTTACTGCACTTGCACATACATTACACTTTCACACATCCACACAGGCACTACACTACTGATACAACTGATGACTCACACCCCACGTTACAGTAAAGTATTCTTTGTTTTGATTAAGTTTATAATAAATACCTGTTTTTGGCATTTACTCCTGTGTGTCGTCTCCCATGTTTGTCATGGTTAAGTCCGTTCATGACAGTAGCGTTGTGCATCAGTAGATGATTAATTCGCATGGGACTGAAGCCTGGCAGCAAACAGGCACGCCACAATGCAGGGCACAGCACCGTGTTTACATAACGTACTGGAGGATTCTGGTCATGGTTTACGGTCATGGTCACACAAACAACATCTCCCTGCCTCCAATGCATCCCAGTGTATTGTGTTCATCACAATACAATGTTGTGAATTGTGTTTATCACACACTGCAGAATCACCAAGAAGCAGCAGAAGAATGATGGCATACACATGCACTGCCAACTTCAGAAAAACACTCTATAAAGGCTTCTTTTCTTGAAAAGTATTTCACAGAGGAAGATGAAGGTGAAAAGTTTTATCTTCGGGCATAGGTGGAAGCCACGTGAGGGAAGGTGTTCAGAACATACATTAATTGTGATATGAAAAATATGCATGGAGAGCGAGACTTTTTTTTACATTTTCTGGCATTTCGGCAGTGAAAGAGCAAACATTCCAGCAAGCCGGGAGTTGAACCTGGGAAACGCAGAAGGCTTTTTGCGTGGTATGTGTCCTAACCATTCGGCTATCGGGTATAAGTATATATACTGTAAGTATATATATATCTCTGCTGTCAGGGAGAAAATGTACCAATGGGTGCGAAGAGGGGCACAACCACGGGCGGGACTTGACAAAGGGTGAATTGTCTCAAGAAATGTGTGTGTCCATATGAAACCACGAAAACACGACACACCCACTGAATACGCCTGTAATATAAATGCCCGGCCTGTAAGTGGCGCAGTAGCTGCCACAAAGCACAAAAAAGAGAGACATGGAGCATGCGCATACAACTCATGCTGTGACGTAAAGAGACAGAGAATGCTGTTGTTCTCCATGTCCACTTGTTGCGGATGGTGGTCGTATAGGTTGCATAGGAGTAAAAGCCCTATCGCGCTCAGTAGCTTCTACAGCACGAACACGCCGCTGATGGGGGGGGCTATGGTGTCATCGGTTCAGGAAATATGCGTATTTGTTGTACACACGGAGACGCAAGGTTTGCGTCTTCAGATTGATTAGAAAATGAGCGTATTCGGTCACCCAACACTGCTTGCTTTAAAGAAATGTCATGTGGCAGCCACACTGGGCGCCCCTCACTTCACACGAGTGTGATTTTTATATAGGCTACATATTGGAAAAGAAGAAATGTGATCATGTAAATGAAGGAATCCCCAAACGTAAAGTAATTAAAAATAAATAAAAAACTGCAAAACTGTTGTGCATCAAACAGCAATCTCAACCTGTGTTGCATGTTCTTGACCCCTCTCTATCCTGCAGTTTCTCTACTGTCCTAAATAAAGCAAAAACTATCCACCAAAAATACTACTACTTTTTATATATCTTTGAGATAAGGAGGAGTAGGCCTAAGATATATAAGCTTTGTTTTGTTTTATGTGTGATGTGACAAGCAGAGTAACTTACCAATTTACGTTGACACCAGGTGCAGATACCACACAGAGCCACGAGCCAAATGGCACATACTGTGAACGCAACAGACACCAGGAATACACTGAAAGACACTGAGCCTGAGAGAGAGAGAGAGAGAGAGAGAGAGAGAGAAAGAGATTATTTAACAGTACTCAATAATAAAATGAGACTAGAAAAGGTGCCCCTCTCGGCACAGGTCTCCACCAGGATAATAGCGTTTGTGTGATGTTTGGAGTAGGCCTAATATAAATTATAAACTATAAACTGTTATGTTTTCTTCTTATTTTTTCCTTTTTTTGCAATAATCTGTCGTCTGGTGGTGGTATAACAGGCCAATAAAAATAAATATATAAAATGGTAAATGGTGCATTTATATAGCGCCCAAAGATTGTGCATTACATTCACCCATTCACACACACATTCACACACCGATGCCGGAGGAAACCATGCAAGGCACCAACCTGCACATCAGGAGCAATTAGGGGTTCAGAGTCTTGCTCAAGGACACTTTGAAGATAGTGTATACAGATTTGCATGATGTATGGATAAAATGTGTGCGAGTAATGTACAGAAATGTGATTTGCCAAAAATCGGCCTCATGGTGGCGTTATAACAGGCCGTTGTGGAATAATTCAGGCAGAGGTTTGTCATTGGCATCCAAGGAGTGTGTATACACAGTTTGGCATTGACCGGGCCAGCGGTGCCGGAGATTAGCTGTACGCAGACGCAGACGCACACACACACACACACACACACACACACACACACACACACACACACACACACACACACACACACACACACACACACACACACACACACACACACACACACACACACACACACACACACACACACACACACACACACACACACACACACACACACACACACACTCTCTCTCTCTCCCCATGCCTTCGGCTGGTGGAGCCAATAATTCAAACTCAAAGTTATTAACCAAAGACGGTTAATAAATAGGTTAAAAACTACATTGTAAAACAAAATATCTTGAGCTGTCACCATCTGGCTGCTGAAGGTAATCCGCATGACAAACATGGATGAGAAAGAATCTGCACCACTAAACACGGTTGCTGTTTGGCAGAATTCACAGATGAGGAGACACTAGAGTACATCTTGGCACAAAGGAACCAAAAACACAAGGCAGAAAACAGAGACATTTGATGGCTGACAGATTGGTTGCATTCCAACAAAGACGATACCCGCCAGCAGCCTGGTGTATAATCATTGTGAGGTTTTGTTTGCCAGTCAGTTCCTCGCACTGACAGTAATGTTGAAGTATTTATTAAATTAAATTATTGATCAAATGCTATTTTCTTTGTGAATATAAGACGTGATATGTGATAAACATTGCCCTCTGAATCCAACCTCGAAGCGCAGCTTTATCAGCCTACAGCTCAGGCTGATGCCTGGGTGAATATACTGTATCATAATGGGAAGAGGGGATTTATGGGTTTGTAATGTGCTTTTCCCTTCTCCACTCTGTTATGGCTGGTAATATGCAACAGGCAGACCAATTTATCTCAGAACAGGGGAAAACATTGCACAAATTGAAATTGCGTTACTGTACTGTATGTGCACAATGCATATTCCCTGCATGTATCAAGGCTCTGTAATAATAATCCACAAGACGCATATAAAAGAACAAGAGGCCACTTTGCCTTGGTGTTGCAAATTGTGTTCCAAGAGACTTATAAAAGAACAAGACCAGGCCTGGAATTTCACCAAGGCCACTTTGCCGCCTTGGTGTTGCAAATAGTTTCAGGGCATAAAGGCCAAACACCTGCAGTGCAGCAAGGCTATCAAGTAAATAAATAAAAAATTACATTCACAGAAATAATACATGTAATTTATTCTCTTCAGTGAATTCTGTCTTGTCTTGTCCTTCTGCCTGCACAATTCATTTATTGTAAGTTTCTTCTCAATATCCCCTCCACCTTTTCCCTTTTCTTCCCTGTCTTTTTTTTGTTTCATTACTTGTACGTTTATCAGGGCCAATGCACAGGAGTGGATTAGTAAAGACATCCTAATCCACCTCCGTCACCCACTTCTTCTCACATCTTTTCATGTGCCTGGGCCTCTTCAACCTGTATAAATCTGCTATCTAACCCTCTCCCTCTCCAGGTCTTGATGAACATTGATTTTATCACGTTTATAATAGTCAAATAATAATAATGGTAATAAAAAATAATAATTGTATCCCCTAGTGTCACTATTCTGGGGCAAATATTCTGCTAAAATAGCAGATCTACAAGGTCAGATTGCAGATCGGCTATTTTCAGCGAATATATTTAGTCTAGTATAAAGCAGTGGTTCTCAACACGTGTGTGCGCGCGCGCGTGCGTGCGTGCGTGCGTGCGTGTGGGGGGGGGGGCTATAGGGTCTCTGGTCAACAAAGTATACGTCGGTCTAAGTGGTTTTAAGAGGCGACTCTTTGTGTCCCTCAGAACAATCCTCATTTTGAACTCAGGGGAGGAGATGAGCAGTGATAATGATCGCTGCTCATCACTGCTGCACTCAAAAAGCCATTCAAGCTCAGGTGATCGTGGTGCTGATATTCATATTAGATGTTCGTCAGCCACATCTACGCTTATCTGGCATCACTGAACCAGATGGCTCTTGTCTTACATATCTTTTTCCTGTTATGACAGCGTCACAGTCAATTTTATTTTTGTTAGCTGAGAGAGAGTTGCGGCTCCCCTCGTGCGGCGGCGGGGGGGAGGGGGAGGGGCTGTATTGATATAGAATTAAACATAGAATAGAATTGAATTAAAATGAACTTTTTGAGGCACAGGCCACTTATTAGCTTTTAGGAGAACAGATCAGAGTAGAGACTGCTTTCCCCTCACTCTGAGAGGTTGCTTTCAAGCTGCCGTCCTAATTTTGGGGCGTCATTATAGTTTATACTGCAGGCGAAAACTTTACAAAATGTCCAAAAATAGCATATCTACAAGCTCACAATTTGGCATGATGCGACATGAGCTTGTAGATCAGCTATTTCCGCTATTCTTCGTACAATTAATCTTAAAGGGTTTAATTAAGTTTTTAATTACTAAAGGCAGTGTGCTTGCCGAAGTTGTACTAGTGTAGGTCTTCAACGTTTTTCAGACCAGTAGTGACTGAGAGATGAAGCATGGACCCACACCAAATTGCATACATTTGTGTTTCAGATTAAACTTTTTCATAGATAGCTTCAATGACTATCATCACTGAGTGTTGTGTAGATTTATGTTTTTGTTCATTTCAGACATTTTACTACTTCAACCTTCAATACTTCAGTACTTGATTTGCTCCTCTTCCTCCCTACACTAAATCACTTTGCCAAAAATAGCTGATCTACAAGATCACAACGCCTTGCAGCGTAAAGCTCTGTGAGCTTGTAGATCTGCCATTTTCGTTAGTGTTCCTCAGAATAGAGGTGCTGGGGTTTAAGTCAGGGGTATTCAACAATTTCACCGAGACAATTTTTGGGCCACAATGCTTATATGAGACGATTTTAAGATGACCCCATGTTATTCTCCATAGAGAAATTACTTCCGTGAACCAGAGGATGAGCGAGGGACGTCAGGACTTCGGCGCTCTATACCACATAGATATTGAACATATCACATGATCATAATACAATCCTTAAAACACATTATAATCACAGATACCCATAACAGAACTAGATACCACATATAGTACAATCCATAAATCACATTTATAATCACAGAATCACCCATTACAGACATATTGCCACAGGGAGGAGGCCGGGGAGGTGGAGGGAATTTGAACGCTGACATCTGAACACACACAGAGTCAGCTAGCATGAAGACCGGGTGGGTGAAGGGCCGGGTGAGATATCGTTGCCCTAAAAAGGGACAAGACATATGTGGTATCATTTTGTTCGTCTTACATCCAGGAGTGCTAAATTGTGTGATAGCAGTTTCAGAAGGGCAGCTGAATATGATTTTAGGGGTATAATCTGATTATGCAAAACCATATAATTCAAAAACATATTCACTTTTATGCACATTTCTGATGTTTGTACCATGGATGGGCATGACCAACATCATAATAGAACAACAGACATGCTGAATTATACTTCTTGTAGCCATACCGGGAAAATCCACAATACCTGCCTCTCTGAAACAGGGTACATCTTAAACTTCTGAATTAAACATCATAGAATCATGAGTGATACGTCTTTTTATGGGTTTATGAGGATGTAGAAACCATTTAGACATTACTTTGAAGAGTCAGGAACTCTCAAACTCAAGGCACACAACGCAACTCAGGAAAACATGTAATAAACGAGTAAATGAGGACCACACAACTAGACTTAACTTAGAGATAGCACACACACACACACACACACACACACACACACACACACACACACACACACACACACACACACACACACACACACACACACACACACACACACACACACACACACACACACACACACACACACACACACACACACACACACACACACACACACGCTGTATTATGTTACTTCTGGAGATACTGATGAAATGGTTCTCTGTTTAGCATTCCAAAAACACATCCCTTGTCCTATCTATCAGAAGTATGGTACACAAAACCGCACACAGTTTGTGGCCTTGGTTTGGGAGAGAACCTCTGTGAGCTGTCACATATTTACAGGATGTGACATTGTGAGTGCCTTTGCTGGTCATGGAAATCTGAATGCACTGAGGTTATTGAAGAAAACCCCTGATTTTCAAGAGACATTCAAACAACTTGGCCAGACTTGGGATGTTTCAACACAGCTCTTTGACCGACTGCAGCAGTTCACTTGTAGCTGTCTGGGACCAACTCCAGTGACGTGAATGAGATCCGCTACCATCTTTTCTGTGCCAGGAGAGGGGAGGCTGATTCCAGTGAAATCCCACCATGTAGAGAATGTCAATTTATCCATGCCCTCCGTGCCAATTACCAGACTAGAATATGGAGATGCTCTCTGCAGACTCACCCATCTGCACCAGATCCCATACAGAGTGGATGGACAACTGTTGATGGTGGAGAGTTAGCAATTCAGTGGATGCGCACAGCCCCTGCACCAGATGTAGTCCTTGAGTTTTTGGCCTGTAAATGCAAGTATGCAAGCTTCCTAACTGCAGTTGTCTCAGCAATGGTTTGAGATGTACAGACCTCTGCAAACTCCAGAACTGTACAAACCAAGCACCTGAGGAAGATTCAATGCCTACAGTTGAACAGGACAGTTCTGATGAGGAAGAGGTTGCATAGTTCAATACAGCCATTGACATCTATAGACATAATTTGGTGTTTTCAGTGTTTACGATAGAGGGCGCTCTTCCACAACCTGTGCAACGTTAATCTACGGCTTCCGAATCAGAGGTAGACAGGAGAAAATGTGATCAAAACCAATCCAAGACATGTGTAGTATTATAGGACATTTTGGATTCAAAATGACCTTGACATTGACCTTTGACACATGACCCTGAACTTGAATTGCTTCAGTCACCTCTTAAATCAACTCAGCACCCCAGAAAATGTATACTTTGATGTCAGAATCATCCAAATCGGCCCATTAGTCGTTGAGTTATGCCTTTCACTATATACCATTATTTTCATCATATATCAGATATAAGGGCCACAAACAAGTAATCAGCTGCCATTTTGACATTGCTATCACATCATTTCATACAGACATGTAGCAATACAAAAATCACATTGTCGCTTTGTCCCTTTTTATGGCAACGATATCCGATAATAAGGCCTCTGGCCTAAGGACTATAGTGACTGCTTAAAAGGAACACCTGATTGAATGTTGGCATGAGTGAGTTAGCTGGCAGCGAATGAGAGTGAAGGGAGTTGACATGGAGAGAGACAGCTGATATAAAGGAGCAGAATGAGTGACTGATAGAGAATGAAGGGGGATTATATGATAAACCTTCTGACTTCCGTGTCTCAATGAACTATCGTTGTGGTGGATTTGAATACCCCTGGTTTAAGTGGTATATGTAATAATAATAAAATCACACGTGTGAAGTGAGGGGCGCTCTTATCATCATACATCATCATATATCATCTCATTCTGGCCAATCACAATTTGCGTCCTCACTTTTGTCATCAATGTTACACAATGTTTGTACACAAACACTCAAAACTGGCCATTCATTATCAATGGGATTTAATGTTTGTGTTACTATGTTTGTGTTTACACACACACTAAAAGCTGGACATAGGAGGGGCTAGCACCCCTCAAACAAATCACACTTGTGTGAAGTGAGGGGCACCTGGCTGGTAATGTTTGTTTAAGGTGCTGTAAACAAACATTAAAAGTGCTCTAAACAAACATTAAAATTCCATAGATTTGGCTACCATATGACATAATTCCATTAAAGCCATTCCTATCACACAAAGATTTGGTAGACCCCCTATAATAACTCTGAGGACCCCCTAGGGCAGTGATTCTCAAACTCCGGCCCGCGGGCCACTTCCGGCCCGCGGCACAATTTTGACTGGCCCGCCAATCCAATGTGCTTAATGTCCTGATTGTCACGTATTCCAACACACTTTAAACTGAGCGATAATGGCCAAAACGTCTTGAAAACCTCTTTAGTTTAATGTGGGCTAGTGGTGTTTTTTTTTCTTCTCTAGAAAGGCTGCTGTATTGATCCAGCAGCACCATGAAATATCTGGGTTGACAAACACGACTGTTCGGGCGCGTTCGGAAATACCGCACCGGAGCACACTGGCCTATTAGTTTGCATTGCACAGTGCGCTCAGTGCGCTATTTCCGAACGCGCTCTTTATCAAAGCCCCCCTTGCAATGCACTCCCTTCTCAGACCCTAGCCTGGGCACCATTTCATTTAGGGTATATGATCCTGTCGGGAGCGGATGATATCGACAGGCAGGAACAACGGGGTGGCAACTTCCTTTTCCCTCACACCGATCTTTCTCAATAAAAGCTACAGGCTACGAGAAAAATCGGTTTGAGGGAAAAGGAAGTTGCCGGCCCGTTGTTCCTGCCTGTCGACTACAAAACAATACTACAACATGACGTAACGATATCATCCGCTCCCGACCGGATCATACAGACTTTTGAAACAGAGACCAGGCTTTCCTTCGAGGTGGTGGAAAGCCTGGTGAGGCGAAGTTACTCAGACCCCTTGTTAGGATATTTACTCCAGTGGAGTAATATCTAGTAACTGCCTTCCATTTACATTTCACAAAAGTTTTGCTCTTGTCGTACGTTCCACTCCAAAAAAAGCGCTTGAGAAACCAGAGCAATTCATCCAGACCAAAAGCAAAGCCCCCGCTGTTAATTTTGCATCGCATTGTAAACAGCTGTGCCTCGTTATAGCCACAAAAGTTTCTAACTTGCAGTCACAGTCGCGGTACTTTTATATGGATTTAACTCCAGACTATCCACAGTCCCGTCTCCCAGTCACGGAGCTGGGACTTGCACAGACCATCCACAGTCCCATCTCCCAGTCATGGAGCTCAGCTGGGACTGACACAGACTATCCACAGTCCCGTCTCCCAGTCACGGAGCTGGGACTGGCACAGACCATCCACAGTCCCATCTCCCAGTCACGGAGCTCAGCTGGGACTGACACAGACTATCCACAGTCCCATCTCCCAGTCACGGAGCTGGGACTGACAGACGCAACGAGGTTACGAGGAGCAGCATGTTCATAAAGCTAGAAGCCAGAAGTGTTGCCAGTATAACTCTACGGCAGAAACAAGCAACCATGTCTATACAAAATAAGCCAAAAATAAGCAACACTGGTCCTTTCTGGCCAGTGTTGCCAAATCTGTTTATAAGCGATTTTGGGATTATTTTTGTAGATTGAAATAATATTGGGGGTCCTTTGCTCTTGGCATGAAAATGTTTGAGAACCACTGCTCTAAAACAATATTAGACAAAGTTTGAGCCACAAACACATGTCCTCGCTCTCTCTCTTCTCCTCCTTTTGCATAAATTAAATAGGCCTATTCATGATTCTATACTTATACAGAAGTAGCCTATGTTAGTTTGTTTTATGGAAACAGTTGTTTGTGTTGAATGTACTAATTGCACATAATTATTCAATTATAATGTTGTCATTTTATCAACTGGCCCCTGGCCCCTTGCCATTTTCATAATGTGGCCCACATGTTCAGATATTTGAGTATCCCTGCCCTAGGGGTCCCGGACCCCCTGTTGAAGACCCCTGCTCTAATCCTAAGAGAGGGCTGCTTTGCACCTTAAAGCAGAGGTTAACCAACCACCGGTATGTGGACTAGTGCCGGTCCACGGGACATATTCCACCGGTACGCGAGAAGGGAAATCCAAGTTTTCCCAACCGTGAATCCACCTTGTGTCACCTGGATTTTCCAAACAGCGGTGAAAAGTTGACTCGGTCGCATGAAGATACTCAGGATTCGTCAGTGATATCACTGACTTTGGTTTATAAAGAGCTTTGAGTCCGTGCTACTTCAAGTAAAAGTTAAAGTAATGCATCACACTGTCTGTGGGTTTAACTACAGTTTTCCACATGCATGTCCAAAGACGTCATTTCTGATACAGACATAACCTTTTTAATCACCATTTCCTTGTTGATATAACACCATTTAGGTCAATGATTTAACATTATGTTGTGATATAATAATATAGCAGCGGGTACTTGTGTCATTGATTGCCAGTCAACTGTCTTCCGTGTTTTGGTGCATGCGCGGGGCACTCACCCCCAACCCCCCACCATAGGGGCGGCAGTGGCTCATGGGTAGAGTGGCTGGATGGTAACCGCAAGGTTCCCAGTTCAAAACCTGGGCTCCCCCAGAGTTAGTGTGGAAGTGTCCATGAGCAAGACACTGAACCCCAAATTGCTCCCGATATGCAGGTTGGTCATTGGTGCCTTGCATGGTTTCCTCTGGCATCGGTGTGTGAATGGGTGAATCATGTAATGCACAATCTCTGTAAAGCGCCTAAAAAGGTGGATAAAGGTGCTATATAAATGCGCTATATATGCCGGTCTGCGAACATTTTATGAACTGTCAGCCGGTTCATGGTAATAGAAAGGCTGGGAACCCCTGCCTTAACTGATGGTTTGCCTCAATTACACACCAAACCAGAATGATGAGCCTTTTAGACTGATAGCAGAGGGGCTGTGTCAGATTGAGTGGAGATGCACAGCTATAATTGGAATACCTCAAGGATAAATGGGTTTTATCTTACCAAGGAGCAGCAGAGGAGGAAAAAAAAGTATGATAAATAATTTAGCCATACAAATATTGTCCATTACAAGGTGTATGAATGATTGAAATAACATTACTGTAACTATCCTTGGATAGACTCCAGTGATTAATCTGATTACAGGTGTTTGTTCATGTCAGGAACACCTCAGTATTTGGACCCTTATGCAGAATAACCCAGGCAACAACGACTTGCACTCAAGCACTCTTTTATTTAACTCAGAAAACCCTCCCAGGGAAATATAACATAAACTCACAATCTCGGGACAGCATTATAATTGAGCAACCTAACCAATAACACAGAGTCCCTAATATACCTCATTAACCAAAGTCTCTTCAGCTTAGAAGCACAGGTGGACACAGTCTCACAATCAGCCAGGGGAAGGGAGAGGGGCAAAGTCAGGGGGGCGACCCAGGCATGGCACACTCGGGCAAGAGTGTGACAGTTCAGAAGATAATATAATGTATTGTTCTGATCAAGTTCGATTAGACCAGTGGTTCTCAACACTATGACTTAAATGGGGGTTGAAGGGGTCCTTGAAATTAAAAAGTTTGGATTATTAGACCATATAGTAAACATGTTGTAAAATATTGTTTAGCCTATATGCCAGCAGTAAACTACATAATGGAATTTGAAAGATCATTGATATCTTCTATTGTCAGTTACTGCTTTTGCTTTTCTACGTTTTGATAAACATCTTGCATCAAGATGCTGCTTTCAGATGTAACAATGCTGTAAAACATAAAAGTAAAATTATCTTTGACAGATTACCCTTGACTTCATCAATGTCAATGGCTCGTGTCATTATCATACATTTTATTTTAAACATGGAAAAAGAGAAAAAGCTAACAGTCGCAGGGCTTAATGTGCCGTCATCATGCACCACTGATTGTTATGAGGATAGATTACAAGAATCAATCTTTACAGTACAATAAATTGCAGTCACAAATGTAGCAGCCGTTACTCACCATCCGTTTTTTGCATCATCCATTATCTCTGCTCTTTACCTCTACCCCTTTAATTGTTATTCTTATCTCCTTCCTTACAATGTATCTATCAATACATTATTCTCAATCTGTGGGTAATTACATAATTTAATACAGAGTTGATTAAAACTACTCATCTGAAAAATAGCCTCCATAAAACACTCTTGCGCTTTACATCCAACCCCCTCTCTCCCCTCCCCTCCCTCTCTCCTCTCCCCTCCCTCTCTCCTCTCTCACTCCCTAAGTCTACTGAGATTGTCGCACCAGTATATCACTGCTGTCGGGCAGAAACCTCTTATCTCCATATGTCATAAAAAACAGTGTCACAAAAAAGTATAACAAGTAGCACATCCACAAGCTTGTGGATCTGCTACTTTTGATACTTGAATTCGATTCATTGACCTGAGATCAGATTCTAAAAATGTCTTCTACATCCTGACAGTTTTCCGAAAAAGCTATGTTTCTATGTCAGTCGTTCTTCGATTTTTCAAAAATAGCAGATCTACAAGCTCGTAGCGCGCCACTCGGTGGCACGCTATGAGCTTGTAGATCTGCTATTTTTCAATAGCTAAAGCATAACATAATGCTAACGCCAAAAGGGGTTCCCGCCCAAAATGGGTTAAAAGTAATAGTTTTGGACATCATTTTATGAGGTTTCCACCCGACAGAGACGATATGTGATTATGATATTACCCCACACTGATGCTGTTATATATGACAGCAGGGCCCACACATTCAAAACCTAATTACAGTAGTAGCGTAGGTGATGAATAATAATACTTTACACGCAGTACAAGATCTCTTGGGGGCTGGAATTTGTATAAAAACAACAATTTCTTATTGTTGTCTAATTATGTGTGTTCTAAGTGTCGTGTGGTCTATGAGCAACCCATCACGCCTAATTGCTTATATTTGCAGATTTATTTGTTCGGCTTCATGACACACTGAAGCATTCATTAACAACACAAAACTAGAAAAAGTACCCCTCGGGGCACAGGTCTCCACCAAGCCAGGTCAGGTTGTGGCCTCCTGGTGGCGCTATAATAGGCCAATGTAAAAAGGGTGCCATTTCTTCATACGCCTTTGATGGCAATTGGATGATTTGAGGCATTTTGTTCCAAAAATGTGTTTTGCAAAAATAAACCTGTTGGTGGCGCTATAACAGGCCAATGTGAAAAGGGTGGGATATATTCCTCAGCCTAGTAAGAAAATGTGTGAAAGATTTCACGTAAATTGCACGCTGCGTTCATGATTTGAGGCTTTTGTTTAAAACGGGGCAATCTTGCAAACTGAAAGCCAATTATAGTCAATTAGGATGGAATATGAAATATCGGACAGATCCGACTTGAGCACATGACCATAGATATGCTGTGTAACGATTTGTGAGATTTTTGGACAGAATCTGGAGGAGTAATATCAAAAAATGTGTTTTACAAAAGTCGGCCTCCTGGTGGCACTATAAAAGGCAGATGCTGAAAATGCAGGTCAAAGGTTTGTCCTTGGCCTCTAGGGAGTGTGCATGCAACGTTTCACGCAGATCGTTGCAGTTTTAGGTAAAGAATGTGAAAAGCTGCCTCATGGTGGCGCTATAACAGGCCGTTCTGGAAAATGTGGGGCAGAGGTTCATCGTTGGCATCCAGGGAGTGTGTGTGCAAAGTTTTTCAACCGGGTTAACGGTGCCGGAGATTAGCTGGTAACGGACGGACGGAAGGACGGACGGACACACGGACGGAGTGCAAAACATACTCTCTCCCCATGCCTTCGGCCTGGTGGAGACAACAAATGCTACGTAAGCAAGGAGGTTTGACAATGTTGTGCCCTAGAAGTTATATACTGTAGGCCTACAGGTGATTAAATAAGGTGTACAGTTTGGACATGACAGACCCCTAACGGCTCCCTCCGAGTGCTCATCATTCATTCTCCAATCTCTCTCTCCGTCAAACATCTCCTCCCTTCTCCCTCCCTCCTCTCTTGCACCTGCTGTGCTTATCTGCATGTTCAGCTCACTCAGCCCCCAGTGTTGGCAGCAGGGCTGACACAGCGGAGCTCACTGCCCTCACTGTTGGCACCAGGGCTGACACAGTGCAAGTGCTATTAGTCACAGGAGACCTCCAGAGGAGCAGCTCAGATTGATACAGCATGTTGAGAGTTGCCATCAAGGGAGGTGACCCCTGGTTGGCTGAGCCGGCTGCTCCAGAATGGTGGTGACGTCACCCATGGGAGGAAAGCAGACATCCATATAGACAGGAAATCAGAGAATGGTGAAGAGGTGATTTCAGTGCACAGTATCAATGCTTATCATATCCTAGTGTAAATCATAACCCATACTCCCATAACTAGTCCCTTATTATTCAACTCAAAGTTGATAATTGAGTAACATTCTTAGGAAGCCCATATATTTAGAATACATTCAAATAAGATTATAACACATTATCGTTTGAGTTATAATCAGTCAATACTCAATACTAGTCATATCACAATAATAATAACACATTATAAATAATTGTATAACGTATAAGGTCAAGTATCACACTGCTTCATAATGTCTGGTTATTAACAGACTCAAATTATTATTGTGACTGCAGGTCACATTTAGCCTACTATGAAATCGTACATTTCCCGTCAGTTGTTTGGTTGGTCACGCCCCCATATATGGTTATGCCTCGTGACATCACGTGATGTCATCAATATTAAGCCCATATATGGAGATCCCTGATGTCATCAGTATTGGCCAGCAACTCTACATCTGACCTCAAACCCTTAGATCTCCATATATGGAGTTGACCTGTTCTGACATCCTTCCTCTTCGATGTCTCCCTTTTGACTGATACCTGTCCATTTAAACTCTAGACGGGCCTGCCCCAAAATTATTAGTGCAGCCGCGCCCGGAAGCCGGCGAAAACTAGAGTTCTCAACAGGCCCGAAAATTAAGGCCCGGCCATACCTGGGCCCTCATCAAACCCTGTACACTCAAGACACTGCCCCGCTGCCACCCTTAGATCTCCATATATGTTGCTGACCTGTTCTGACATCCCATACAGTAAGTATGTAGGACTAGTAGCATGCCAAAGTTTGTGCTATTGCCATTGAGAATGCATTGGGCGTTTAAGTTAAACACTGGGGGTCATATTTTTTTTTTTCAATTTACGTTTTATTGAATTTTAATCAAACATAAATGAAAACGAAACGACTGACAATACATACAACCGAAAACAAAACAAGACAATATACGTACAATACACACAAGGGGAGATGTCTGCCTCTCTTCTCTATCGATGATCATTCATAATACATAAGTACCTCAAACAGGTGCATATACAGGTTAAACAGGTTTAACTGAAACTATACCAAATCAGGTCTTATGGTAGAAACATGAGCAATCCATCTAAACCAGTTATCTGTGAAGACTTCAACTTGACCTCTGAAGCTGAATGTAATTCTCTCCATAATAAATATACTATAGATTAAATCAATCCATTCATTCATAGTTGGTATAACATTTGTAAGCCACTTTTTTGTTAAGGCTTTTTTGGATGCCACCAGCAGTACCCTCAATAGATACTGATCCTGCTTTGCAAATTGAAGTCCTTCCAGATCTGCAAGATACATGGTTTTAAAATCAAAAGGAATGTCAACACCAAAAACTGCTTCCAGACACTGTGGACACTTCTCCAAAATGGAACCACAGAAGGGCAACTCCAGAACACATGAAAATGATTTGCCAACGTTTCCCCACAGAGTCTCCAACAGTCCGACTGATACGTGTAATGTCTTTTCTGGGCTGGAGTGCAAAAGAAACGACTCACATTTTTCCAGCTGAATTCTCTCCATGTGGGGTAGCCCTGAAACATGACTGCCATGATAATCATCATGACAGTCATGACGCAACTGCAGCCTGTTTTACGCGATCGCTACATTTACAGTCCAAACGTGTATATAAACATTCCGTTTTCAAATATAAAGTACTCACAATTTGTCCCACGGGTGTTAGAGATTTGTTGGTACAGCGATTAGCATTGCTGCATCCCGCGTTGTTTAATAAAAAGCATTTGTATCCGAGCTGTTTTTTTGCCATTGGCTTTCAACTACGCGCCCCTATCGGTCGGGAGGAGTGTGGCAGTCTGAAACACTGGGTGTGTTCGATATAGGCACGCTGACAGCACTGCCAATACAGACTAATAGGCGAGTGCGCTCCCGGTGTGCAACTTTGTATTTCCCAAACGAACCCCGTTTGAGAAAAGTAGCCGGGGAGCTCGGATAAAAATGCTTTTTATTAAACAACGCGGGATGCAGCAATGCTAATCGCTGTACCAGCAAATGTATAACACCCGTGGGACAAATTGTGAGTACTTTATATTTGAAAACGGAATGTTTATATACACGTTTGGACTGTAAATGTAGCGATCGCGTAAAACAGGCTGCAGTTGCGTCATGACTGTCATGATGATTATCATGGCAGTCATGTTTCAGGGCTACATGTGGGGGAACTACTCATTTTCCACTGATGTTTACATATTCTTTGGGGGGTCATATTTTGACAGCAGAAACTGCCTGTCATAATTTATTATGATAGGCTATTCCAAAGCCCCCCCAGGTACATTATATATTTAAACTATTTTCAGCAATGGTACAATTGTTTTTTCAGTGGGTAGATCTTGTTGAGCTCGTCATTTTGAAAGTAGATCTCACGTCATAAATGTGTGGGCACCCCTAGGACTAGTAGCATGCCAAAGTTTGTGCTATTGCCATTGAGAATGCATTGGGCGTTTAAGTTAAATAACTCAGAAACTACAAATCACTTTCACCTAGAGTTTCTAGGTGAAAGTGATTTTTTTCGTGCCAATATCTGCCATTGAGCCCCATTGTGAATTTCTCAAATTTGAAAGCACTATATTTCTAAAACTATGAAACATTTCAAAGATTCCTTTTCAGGCAAACATGTCCAAACATGTCCACCGTAAGATGAACCTAAATACGTTTGAATGGGGTTTCTAGGTGTACAGTATGTTGATACTGACCTGACAAAGATCTAAGATCGAAACGTTGTTGTTTATTCAATAAAGTAATTCTTTACCAAAATAATGGTGTGCGGGCCCTACCTCCTTCCATCCCATATGTTGATCTCACCTCATCAAACCCTGTACTCTCAAGACACGCTCCATATACGGCCAGTACAGAATTCATTCCATATGTTGATCTGACCCCCCATGCCAAAGCGCCCAGCAGTCTGCTGTCACCCACGCGGATATGTTGATCAGGGGGCACAGAAAACAAAATAAATTACGTTTAGACGTTCAAGCATCACTTGCAGGTATGTGGATGTGTGTGGGGAAGTGGGGAAGTAGGCATTGGTGATCTATGGTTCAGATTGTAGCTTGTAGATAGTCTACTTTTGATGTGCGACACTGGCGCACAACTAGACTATACTGTATAAATTGGGCATGACAGTATTGTAGGTATGGATCAGCTGTGAGTAGTCCAACAGTACAAACACTGTATGGACACTTTTGTAAAGAGCATTCACTTGTTCCATACTGTAGTGTAAATGCCCAGGTGTCTGTGTGACAGTCGAGTTGCCACTGCCACCCATCCAGTTTCAACAAGCTGTTGAATGTTTTCTTGCGTCAGTCAAATTATAACCACAATTCTGTAATTGCAAAATGCTGTTTACTATTTGCTAAAACTTTGAAAACATCAAATAATCGCAATTTTTTTTTATTTTATTTTTAATAATATGGCATTATCACAAAACACATATCACAGTACTGTGTAATAGAACAAGTGTGGGCCTAAACTGTATGACAGTCATTTCCCATTACTGTTGACAACACTGTAACATGCACAACTCAAGGTACGGCCACGGAGCCGACTTGGGGACCCAACACAAGGACAACACAAGAGACGGTCACGGCCACACAGCCAACTCAAGGTACGGCCACGGAGCCGACTTGGGGACCCAACGCAGCTCCTCCAAGGAAAACAAACAAATTAACGGAGCTGAACGTGAATCCCCCCCACCGCCCACCCCTTTTTTTTCCCTCACTGTATATGTTTCTTTTCCCTTTTTACCTCCTTTATGATGAATTCCTGTTCTGTCTATAGAAGTGTCTATTTGTACGTCTCTAAATGTTTTGATGATTTGAACATGGTGGACCCTATTGGAAACAAGTGTAATGCTTAATTGGGTCGTCCACTCACAGTTAACAGCCTTTGTATTGAGTTTGTGCTTGAAATGTACTGTAATTCTGCAAACTGTTAATACATTCTTCAATCAATCAATCAATCAATGCTGGGAGTGTAAGCAAAGATGGAGCTCTTGGACAGTTTCTAAAAGCACCGTGCACTGAGGATATGTGCTGTATTTTGTCAACACAGAAACTGAAGAGGCTGTTGCTTGCTATGTGCAAAGATCAAACAGCTGCCTGTGCCCTGGCTTTGGCACAGTGACATGCTATAAGCTAATTGATTGACTGGCAGGTATGTTTAGCCAAGTAAAACATCTTAACAGGACACAGGGACTATGATTAAAAGGCACACCAATACACTAATTACTTGGTATAATTAGGTTATGGAAACATTTTGAGCATGAAGCATGGAAAACAGGATGAATACAAAAAAATATTCCGTATCCGTACAGGACTTTGGTACAATGAGAGTTGTTTTTAATGCGCTTCATCAATTAATCAATTGGATAGAGAGAAGAGGAAGCGCTGCTGAAAAACAGGTGTTCAATAGTAGGTAAACAAATGTGAAGTTCCTTCCCTTGTGGTATTAAAGTGGGCCGACATCCAAAAGTGAAAACAAGAGTGAACTCAAAGAAAATCCAGCACTCCGCTCAGTTGAATTTAAAAAGCCTTTATTGCCATCTGGCTAAGCTAGGCAAAGATTTCAAAAACGATTTATGTGTTTCAGCTATAGAGCCTTCATCAGGGTGCAGTGGTCCACTTTTGAGCCCTTTTATAATAATAATAATGATCTGACCAGTAACTTTCCACCAAGTACAACTAAGTACTTTTACTTAAGTACTGTATTTGAGCAATTTTTTTAAAATATATGTTTATTGGTAGCAGCTTTCAATTCAACAATTTAAGTTTAGTTTGAACATACCATTTTTTTCCATTTTCTCCCTCACCCGCGCAGAGAATAGGCTTTCAACACCATAATACCTTTGTTTCAGTGAGTATAGCAAAAGTATATTTCAAATTTTTACTGAAATGTAGACAGACAGTGTGTAACCGGGTCAATGGGGAAAATATGCAGTACAATTGTACATTGGCATACAGTAGTGTTATGGACCATGAGCTGAGTATATCCCAGTAGTAGAGTCCATGCGCAAATGAGCCAGAGTCAAGCAGGAGTAAGTTCAAGTTCTTTATTAAATGTCCCCGGAGGGCAATTTGGTTCGTAGAGGTTTGAAACGTAAAAACAGCAACAGACATGTGACGACATAGCATGAGCACATCTGTGCAATTGATAAAAAAGGATAAGAAAATAAAAGAGTAGCCAACCAAGTACAGTACAAAGTAATTCATCCAAGAATATGATAGAAAGTAGTATGGGGGCTTGGTTGTGGATCTTGGTGGCTACTGGCCCACTTAAACCCTATACCTAGTTGACCAGGGTCGCCAATGGCTATATAATAAGCCCCCTCCTATTTTCGCTCTACATACAGTATCTAAATATCTTCTCAGCAAAAAGCCAGTCTGCAAAATCACAACACGTCATGTTGTGGCACGTTGCAAGCACCGAGAAAAGGGAAGCTAGGGTTCAAGTAGTGGTCATCAGGGCAAGATCAGTGTGTGTGTGTGTGTGTGTGTGTGTTTGTGTGTGACTGTGTGTGTGTGTGTGTGTGTGTGTGTACTGCACGCACGTGCGTGCCTGTGCATGCATGCGTGCATACTGTACATACATGTGTGTGTTTGCATGGATTGTGATCTGTTGTTTGTAAAGAGACGATCCAGAGGTTTATTATGAGTGACAAGGTGGCCTCTGGCTGAATAGTCTGAGGAGTCATTATAGCTCACAAACAGATGTTGATGAGATGAAACCCAACAAAATGGACAATGAAATATATTTCACTAAAGGCCTGTACGCACTGTGCGATTTTAAGCCCGATTTTAGCCCAATTTGTCACCCCTGACAAAATTCCTGCGTCAGACGCGATAATGAACTCCCGAAAAATGAACGTAGGTCTTTTCATCTTGTAGTGCAGGGTTCCCCAATTAATTTTCCTCAAGGGCCATATTTTGACTAGGGTACCAGGCTGGGGGCCGAGTCCGCACGCACGAGGTCGAGGTCTTGCCCTGAAAATTCTTTTTCAGGGCAAGACCCCATTTGAAAAGGATGCCCAGTTTGACATGCATAGGCTACTAACCCCCATTTAATGCCATTTATATCTGGGACCCCCTAAAAATAAACTTTGGAAATTCTTCCAGGGGCCACAAGGGGGCGCTCCGCGGGCCGCAAATGGCCCGCAGGCCGCCTATTGGGGAACCCTGTTGTAGTGTGACATATAAAAAAGACAAATATTCGGCCGCTGCAACACCCACGACAACAAGTCATCAATATTAAACATGTTAAATTTTTTGACATTTACTCGCCTAGTGTGACATCCCCTACGACGTGTTCATTGCGATGGCAAATGCAATGACCAATACAATTACAGCTCTTCGCATATAATTACAGCTCTTTGCAGTGATAACACTACCCGGCCCGTGTCCCCACGGTCCAGAGTTTGGGATCATATCACTGTCCGTGTGCCACTTGGGCAACATTCAATTTCGAGTAGACCTTATATCACTCATTAAAATAATTCTGATTCTGATTGAGAGTCCAAGTAACAAAGTAGCTCCAGCAAACGTATGATACTGTGACATGTGCTTCAAATTTGGGATGGCATTCCGTTCGTGATTTGTGGCATTTTTTGTAAAATAGGCCCCTCCCACTCTGATAACGATTACGGCCGAACGATACGGACTATCACAATTCTGCCTGTGGTGTTTTAACCCAATCCGTGCTTTCCACGAGAGATCTCAAGGAACGGTATTAAGGTCACTTGGGCCATGCACGAGCAACACGAGATTTTATTAAAAATTATTTAAAGATATTTATATAAAGAGCGTACATCCCTTTTAAGTTGTTTATTAATTATTTCTGTGAACATAACCATGTCATCCCTTTCTTTGTATCTTAGTTATGTACTCAACCTATTGGTTTTATACCTGTATATATGTTGTGTGTATCTTAGTTATGTACTCAACTTATTGGTTTTATACCTGTATATAATTTATGTTGTTTGTATGTCTGGCCTCGTGGGGAAAGATGGTGGGTGGGTGGGGAGGATTGGGAAAGGAGTTGTGGGAGAAAATATAAAAACAAAGAGTTGTATTTTCTTTCTGTGAAACTTGCATAATATGATGTCATACTCTTTGAATAAAATTTATTAAAAAAAAAAGAAAGAGCGTACATGATAATCCGCGGTACTCGTGCACGTGGTTATTAAATGGTAAATGGTGCATTTATATAGCACCTTTATCCAAGGCGCTTTACAGAGAGTGCATTACATTCACCCATTCACACACCGATGCACCTAACCATGCAAGGCACCAACCTGCTCATCAGGAGCAATTAGGGGTTCAGAGTCTTGCTCAAGGACATTCTGGGGGAGCCCAGGTTCGAACTGGGAACCTTGCTGTTCCCATCCGATCACTCTACCCCTGAGCCACTGCCGCCCCATATTAGTCTTATTTATGCTCAGAATTGCATAACATGCCATGTTTATAGCTTATTCATTGTTAATCCAAGCCGCGCTGATCAACATGGGGACGATGGTCCGTCCGTTCCCTAGGCTTACCGTAGCAAAACAACACGCGGGCGGAACTGACCCGTTTCTAAGCTTATTTTGGGGATTTTGCTGGCACTAGCGCCACCCTCTGGCCTGGAAGGCTGCGCAGTAATGTGTTAATCGGATAGGTCTAGAGATCATGTGTACCGATTTCTGTGAGATTTGGACAAAATCTGTAGGTGTTTTGAAGAAAATTCTAAATGGCGGATAATCGATCCTGACGCAAATGGGCGTGGCCTAAATGGGGAGGTGTGTCATGAGCCACGGAATCCAGGGAAAAAAATATTTTTTATTTTACGACCTTCGTTTCAAGAGTTATAGGCCAAAACGAGTGGGCTGTTATAGCGCCACCATGAGGCCGACCGATTAATTAATATACATACCTGCTGTATATATTACTTAATCTGTCGGCCTCATGGCCTCCCTTTGCCATCATCACTGCCTCGATTTTGGTTTTTGGTTTTTGTTGGCTGGCCAGTCAAGCACTGTGATGGCATGGGCATCAAACCAGGTTGTGGTGCTTCTGGCGGTATGGGCAGGGGCCAGGTCCTGCTGGAAGATGAAATCTGCATCTCCATACAGATCCTCAGCAGAAGGAATCATGAAGTCCTCTAAAACATTCTGGTAGACTGTTGTGGTGACCTTGGATATAAGAAAGGAGAGTTTACCAACACCTGCACTGGACATTGCACCCAGTCCAGTGGATATTTCACACTGGACCTCAAGCTACTTGGATTCTGTTCTTAACCCTGATGCTTGCTATCAGAAAGTGTGCATTTCGTTTGGGAATGAAGGTCCAAGGGTTTGGAGGAAGACGGGTTAAGAACAGAATCCAAGCAGCTTGAGGTCCAGTGTGAAATATCCAGTCATGTGTCAGTCATATTGATTTGGGGTGCAATGTCCAGTGCAGGTGTTGGTAAACTCTCCTTTCTTAAGGAAACCTGGGCTTCCATAACTCCCGATAAACGGGAAAATTAGCTTAAGTTATGGCAAATCTGGAAAGAATATGCTTACCACTAGCTTTCTTCACAGATGTGTTCATAAAGGTGTCTACTATCACAGAAAAATGTGTTCCAAGCCAACTCCCTTGGGAAATTGTGTGGGAGCCAATCAAAGTTGGGGTACCCGACAGAAGGACATTTTAAAATTGGCCAATATCAGCTTGTGAGGTGTGTAAATAGGTTTTTTTTGGGGTGCTGAATCCGTTCCAACCATTCATTTTCAGTAAAGATTACGTCTGGCCATAAATTTGGCCATGCCTGCTTTTGTATGTCCCAGACATACTAGTGTAATAACTAATAATCCATTTTATGCATATCTCAATGGATGTCTATGGTGTTTTCTTGTTGGTGTGGGGGGCATATAAAAATATAAAAATAATTGTATTAATATAATCACAAATGAAACTAACTGTTGAAACAGAAGTAGATGGACAATCTTTAATGGATTTAACTGATTTATTCTTTTCAGAATCAGAAAGACTTTATTGTCACACCTTAAACCCCAAATAAGGGGGAAATTAATGTGCAGAATTTCAGTTCATTAATACAAATAAATAAACAGAATATGGCTCTATGATATCACAATATAAAAGATCAACACATAATAGAGAGTGCTGTGCTGCGGCTCCTGTTGTTGGGGGCCGATTTTCTGGTTTGATACTCCCAGTAGCGGTAGTAGTTCTGCAAGACTGACAAAGTGGAGAGGGCTATGTAAGTTTCGGACATCCAAGCAAACAAGGAGGACATCATCACAGCCAGCTGTGAACTCAAGTTCATGTTCCATGGGAAATCGCACAAAGGTTTTGGGGACTGGAGATTTGACATCTTCAGCAAGCAGGCCGCTACTGGGAGTATCAAAACTGAAAAACTGCCCCCAACAACAGGAGCAGCAGCACAGCACTCTCTCCGAGTTTATATCCAGACCAGAGATTGGCAGCTTCCATTCATACTCCAGTACATACTGGAGAATGGATAGAAGCTTGGTGACAAAGGTGACATTACGCAGTTATTACGCATGTCTGGGATATACAAAAGCAATGTCCCAATTTTATGGTCAGGAAGTCATTTTTACTGAAAGGTAATGCCTGGAACAGATTCAGCACCCCTAATTACACACCTCACAAGCTGATATTGGCCAATTTTAAAATGTCCTGCATTTATCATAGGCCCTCCGGGTACCCCGACTTTGATTGGCTCCCACAAAGTTTCCCAAGGGAGTTGGCTTGGAACAAATGTTTCTGTGATAGTAGACACCTTTATGAACACATCTGTGAAGAAAGCTAATGGTAAGCATTTGTTTTCCAGATTTGCCACAACTTAAGCAAATTTTCCCTAACTACGAGCAATGCCACAGGCTGATTGCCTCAATGCCACAGCGTATCGAGGCAGGGATGAAGACAAAGGGATTCTCAAACAAGTATTGACATTTCTGTTTTGAAAGGAATCCCAAACGACTCGCCCCTTTACCAACTCGCCCCGGGCGTACAGCCGGCGGAACTGCACGGCCTGGTATTCCTAAAGTAACCTAAGTAAATTATGCTTAAACGGTTAAACCTAACCTTATTCCTAACCTTAACCTCAATAAAACTATGCCTAAACCTAACCCTATACCTAAACTTAACCCCAGTAAAACTATGCCTAAACCTAAACTTATTTCTAACCTTATTCTCAGTAAAACAAAATGAATACAAGAACCGTCGGACCGAGCAGTCGACGTGAGGTCGGTGGAAAAATAGAGGGCGAGATGGTTTAGGGGCGACCGTACCTGATACCTTTGAAAGTACCATATTTTGATTGATTTGATGTGATACTAATTTCTTAATGTGGCACAGATTAAAACATTCATGCTCTGCAAAAACTGAGGAGTAAATGGTGATTTCTTCACAGTATTCAACTTTTTTGAAATTCTGTTTTAGTGGGTTTTTATGAGCTGGAAGCTAAAATTGTGTAAAGATAAGCAAATAAATACTTGAATTGAAATCATTTACATTTTGTGCACTGAATCTATAATCTATGAAAGTTCAACTTTTTGAATGGAATTATGGAAATAAACCAACTTTTCCATGATATTCATTTTTTTTGGAAAGGTGCTATACAGTATAGGCCTATACATGTCATTTGTAATTATTATGAACCTCCCCTCCAAGTTTTGTAACTACTTAAAGTACTTAAAGTGTCAATGCTGCTCACAGATCAGTAGAAAACGTAAAGGGTAATAAAAAGCGTTTTAATACATCCAATGGCAACAAAAGGGGAGTTATTATAAATCAGTGACATTTGTTTTTGAGAACATCATTAAAGATCCAGATGGAGTTGAGTTAACCAATTAGTTCACATAGCATTAAAATCAGTTTAACCACTTTACTTCTACGATCTACAAGCCCACAATGTGTCTCGATGTGGCACACAACCTTCAACATGATAGCCTGTTGACGGTCACATAGACCGAAACGGTGTGTTTTCCTATTAATAATAATACACTTTTCAACCGCATTTGAAGACTTTTTCACTATGCCAGTTTACACAAAGCCCTTAAGTCATTCTGAATATAATAGTTTGTCATTTCTTTATAACAAATAAAGGGATCACTGCAGATAGTGTGTTGTGTGCTGCCAATCACTCCTAAGAGCAGATGGAGCCCAGGGAAGATATGGAGCCCAGAAGATATGGAGCCCAGGGAAGGCAGACAGCTTTTTCACAATGGGCCGTCCAACTGTGAGCTGTATATCATTTACCAAAATGTGGCTTCCATTCTCATTGTGATCACATTATTTATAGTAGTATCTGACTGTACAATGTAAATGTATTTCACCCATAATTTGTGTTACAGTCAAGAAAGGGAATGGACAGAACTAAGGTTCCAGTACAACTATTAACAGGAATTATTAAACAAAAGAAATAACCAGAAATAGAATTTATATTAATTGTATTTTTCTTGCTCTCCTGTTTATACTGTATATCATCTTCCCTAACCAATAGTGGTTGTGTTGATCATTTCAGTGTCGCTATCTTGAATCAAAATGCTAATTCTAATGCACGATAGGATCAGTCTTCCATCTCCGCTCTTCCGCTGTCTGTCCTGTTCATATCTGTCAATTTCTCTTCATCACTCTTCCTGTCTCGTCTGTCTTCCTCTGTCTCTCTCAGACAAAAACACTTGCATAATATTATTGCATGTGTACAAACTCAATCAAAAACACACATGCACATGTGTGTGCGCACACGCACGCGCACGCACGCACGCACACGCACACGCACACACACACAGTACAG
Source organism: Electrona antarctica (assembly GCF_951216825.1). Lineage (NCBI taxonomy): Eukaryota > Metazoa > Chordata > Actinopteri > Myctophiformes > Myctophidae > Electrona > Electrona antarctica. The sequence goes on along the minus strand of NC_136808.1, from coordinate 17,411,014 downwards.
TGTCAAATGCATTGGTAGTTGTTGGTACTAATGTGCATTGGTCAAAGATACAGAGGTGTCTACCGCTGAAAGTGAGCCAACACTGAATTTGCTACCCAGACAAACATGACTGCCCTAAATTCAACTGCATCCTGAATCAGTGTAGACTGTTAACAAAAAGAGAGTGTGGATGGGCAAATCTAAAACCATGTTAAACAAGAACAAAGCAACAGAGCAACTGAACTTTGGTCCTTGTTATTGCTGATCCCTTTTACCGTGGTAGCATAGCAACAACAGCACTGCTTATGCTACCTTGTGCCCTGAAGCAGTGTGACTGGCATTTTCAAACCATCCAGTCTGTCTGTGTCTTAATCACATTTAACACAGCAGGAAAGTAGGGTAAGTATAACACTGCTTTCCCAGCCCATTAATTCAGATACCTTGTGGGAAAAGAAGGCATAATCGGACGGGGTGTCATTCTTTCAAAATCGAACCATTCAAGGTTTGATTTTGAAAGAATGACACCCTGTCCGATTATAGGAGGATTTAAAAAGGCATGTGTGGATAAATGCCCAAATGCCATCAGGCAATTGTGAAGGACACAAAAGTAATTGTCATAATGGGAAAACATACACATGCATACTTTTTAATGTAACATGATGTGAATCCTGCCACACCATGGACACATGCTGGGCTTAATAATCCCAGGGCTAGGGTAATCATCTAGTTCATGTGGCTGTACTGAGCTCCGTCCAGTGGTGAACTGTCACTTCAGTGTCCCTGGTGAGCATGTTATGACTTCATTATTCCTCAGAACAGTGTTAGCCCTGCCCTACAGCATGATGGATGATGAGTGCTCATGACAAGGGACTCCGTTAAACCTAAGCCCAAAATGGACTCACCTCCTTTGGCCCTTCTGTGTAGGTTCAGAGATTAGAGAGTTTCTTGAGGCCTGACTGTGTGGCTTTGACAAATCTGGGGATAGAGTGGCATTCCGACACACGGCCATTCCGACTACGTGGCTTCTATTAAGCCAAAATCCAAAAGATATCTCACAATCTAATGGACAGATTGCTTATTCATACTCCCTGATTAGAAGCCTAATGTTTTGAGTGACCCTATATGCTCTTTCCTATAGCGCCTCCCTAAAGCCAAACTGTCAACCTGGCACATAATTACACTAAGATTACAATTACACTGTTGCTGTGTGGCAAGAGAGCCAACGAGAACTAGCCAATGAAAACCTGTGGTCTAAAAGGGGGCAAGGGCATGGACTAAAGTGACGCATACAGTAAATCACTACAACTGCTTTTCTGAATTCGGTGTAAGGTCTAGTTTGATGGTAGTAAACTGATGCAGTCCAGTGCAGAAGAGAGTATTGACTTATATGTCTGTTTAATACTTGCCCCTGGGCTACTGTTACAAAAACCTGAATAAAAAGATTTTGAAAAGAAAGAAGAGAGTATTGACTGATTTGTGTGCGTTGGCAAAATTCCCCAGACAATGTGCAACTTTGTTAATGACGCACATAAAATGCACAGAAAAGTGTTCTGGTGGTGTGTTGCCCCTTTTCATTAGGCCCATCTTTTTAATGTTAGTACCCGCTGTGCCAGTATCACTGCTGTGTGTCAAACTAGCCAAACCATCAACTGCACTGCTGATTAACATTAATGTTACCACCCTCAAACTAGAGGCATTGTCTTGTTGTCTCTTTGATTATCTTTGTGTCAATCCATGAATCTGTTTGCTTGCCTTGAGTCGTATATGAGCGATGATATTCTCTGTCCTTCTATGGTGATGACAGATGTACATGAGAGACAATGTGAGACAGTCAGTGTCAGGACAAGAGACAGAGAAATAGAAACATTGAAGGGGAAGAAAAGATCAAACCGCCTAAGGACCTGCCAGTCATCTTAAGAAAGTGTACTGTCTACTTGACAAAGTTGACAGAGAGGTTATGGAAAGCGAGTGTGGCAATCCACTGCTTAAGTTTACACCCATTAAAGTTATTCTTTCTGCATTTTTATGGTTTATTTTAGATAGGAGAGTATAGCGAGACAGGGAACCAAGGACAGAGACATCAACTTCAACTTCAGCTTTCAACTTGATTTGTCACCGGAGGGCAATTGGTTTTGCAGCAAGACATAGATACAAGACGATAAAGTACAAAAAGCGTACATAGGGTACATTTGTGGGTAGGGGTTTAGTGGGGGTGCACTGAATATAGCAGACTCAGGGAATAAAAAATAAAAAGCTGCAGAGAGAGGAGAGACATGCGAGACAAGATAGGAGTCTGATTTGATCTCAGGTCCTTGTGCATGCTCACAAGGACCTGATCTCAGGTCCTTGTGCATGCTCACAAGGAGTAGGCATACATGGTCTGTGCACTTACTGGCTAGGTCTCGTCTTGGAAGGTCTCGTGACCCGAGGTTAGGTGCGTCTTCTCTTGAAAGGGAATGCGTTCTAGTGTGTATGTGCGTGCACCATTGCGTGTGCACGTCACAATTATTTTGGTATCACAGCCTGGTACTGCGTTCTACAAGCATGACACCACATGGTTAGGTTCCAAATATTCAATAATGGACCTCCTAGACATTGACCCTAGGTATTTATTATTTAGTCTAGTAATTATATCAAGACGAATCATACACCAAATATTGTCCTTTGTTATACGGTATGTTATACCGTAAACACAATTGTTTTGATTTCACATGGACATTTCTGTCGTAGGTTCAGTGGTTGACTGACAACACCATGCAGCATTTAAACATGGAGACTGTAAGAGTTGGGAAACTCTGAAAGAGTCAAAGAAGCTATTCCCATAATGTCCTGTCTCGAGTTGGAGATGTTAAGGTTTTCAATTGCCGGCTCTGAGAAAAAGTTTTACAAGACCTGGGGCCCGTTTATGACATTCTACCACAACACACAAACTGCATAGTGTGCCGGGCCTATGCCTCGGCCAACGCCAAACCACAACAGAAACAAAATCTGCTCTGCTATGAAAAATATATATATTATTATTTTTTGTAATTATGTATGCATGTATTTTTGTGTATGTGTATATAGAGTAGATATATTTATTTGATTTCCTCCAGACTGTTTTTCCGACTATCCTTGGGATTGTGGGTGGGGGGAGGGTGGGATAGGGGATTGAGTTTTATTTTTACATTTTATATGTCTGTTTAATACTTGCCCCTGGGCTACTGTTACAAAAACCTGAATAAAAAGATTTTGAAAAGAAAGAAGCTATTCCCAAACGAAGCAGGAAATCAATACATGTGGCATGTTTACGAATCTGGCAATCATTTTCATCATTGGTACAACATGCTGCCTGTGAAAGCTCAAAGCATTACTTATAAGCAATACTGTACTTACATTTACAAACTGTTGGTATACTGCTGGGTCACAATACTACTTGCACATGTCCTCTATGCTGGGAGTGACACTTGACATTATCACAATATCACATTATGCATCAAATTGGCTCATGTTACATAAGGGACAGGACTCTGGAAATAAATATTATCAACTGAGCAGAGGTTATACTGTAGGAGGAAAGGAAGGCCACACAGAGAAAGGGGAAGGTGAACAGGTAGGCCTACAGACAAACACAGTTCTACCAGCGTCTTCACTAAGCTGAGATACTGGTTCAGGATTTAGGTTTTTCACTTTGTAAATCTCAATATGCCATGGGTTGATACAGCAGGTAGAGGTAGAGCTTAGATATATTGAGCCATGATGCCAAGGCTGAACAGCAAGGCTGGAAAACCGAGACATATGCCTTGTTGTTGATGCAATCTGTCAACAGTTAAGTTATGGAGTTAGAGATTTATGGCCAGGGAGTTAGGGATTTATGGTCATGGTTTATATCAGGACATGCTTCAGAAAAAGCAGGAAAAAAGTGCAACTGCCTCTGGTTGGAAAGGAAATGGAATGGCATCAAATATCTGCCTCATAGACAGATTTGTCTCATTTGGGGGGGATTGGGCATACCCCAAGTTACATGCGTAACTGCGTTCACAACAAGTTGTCTCAAGACACTTTACGTACTGTATGCTGTAGAAGTGTAGATGCACGTGCATGAACGTGTCCGGACAAATATGGCCATATGGACAACAATATAATCCCATACTGTATATGGACATCAGCCCAAACCGGCACTGTTAGGCATCACGATTGCTAGGCAGGGCTGATAACTGCCCCTCCTATGCCCAGCTTTGTGTGTTTCTGTGTACCCCATACTGATGATTTGATTTGCTGAGCACCAAATAGCGATGATTTGATTGGCTGAGCAATGTACGTATTGAGGATAAAAATCACACCTGTGTGAAGTGATTGATTAGGTGATGTAATGGTGATGTAAAACAAACGGTGCAAACACAAACATTAAACGCCATTAACAATAAAGAGACAATATGACGTAAATGACACATTATGACGTGAATTTTCCCTTTATTGTCAATGAGTTTACTAAACAAACTTTGAACTAAAGACAAACATTAAACCCCTCACTTCACACAGGTGTGATTTTTGAGTGGTGCAAACCACTCCAACAACTGGCTTTGTACCCGTGTACGTTCGTACCAAAAAAACGAGCATGGTTGCTATGGTTAGCAACCAAAAAAACGAGCATGGTTGCTATGGTTAGTATGTGACGTCGTAGTTGCACCACTCAGTTCACACGGGTGTGATTTTTACTCTATTGCTTGCTGAGATTATTAGTGGTTTACTGTAGTTTCTGATATGCTGAGCGGGTCATTTGAAACCCACAGCTCTTTGTAATTATTTGTGGGCAGTAAGAGTAGTGTTGATGAAAGCAAGAACCATTGCCTACAAAGTGGCTACTAAAGGAGGTGATTATGAGGCCACAATTGACAGCGGAACATTCCAGGGCAATTTCCCCTGCACTTTCGAATGTTTATGTGTAGGCATGTACTGTACTTTATATAAAAGAAAATCACACTTGTGAGGGGCGCTCTTATCCTCCTTTATTACAAGTGAAAGGTTTGAGGGCACATACGGTTCAGAACCCAAAGTCAATAGCTACGTCATGCCTAACCCGTTGTTCTACCCACTGCACTCACACGTCAGTGATGTTACAGACTTACCCTATGCGTTGTTCCAACGCTATATCGCCTCATGCCGCGACGGGCGCTAGGCCTCAACGGCACTCGCGGACCACTGCTCATTGAACTGCCACCAACATAGACTCCCTTTCACCATCTTCCCCGCCAATAGCTCCCAGCATCGCCATCATTTCCTTCCTCCTCCTCATGTGACACCAGATATAAGACTGAAGCAGTCGATCCAAGAAAACCCCCACAATCACAACAAAACGCCAGGCTCATTGACTGCGCCACACTAAGCCACCACTAGATGGTCATTAACTATGAAAGACATACAGATGACAATGGATACGTGTCATGTGTGATGGGCAATTTACCAATATTTCTGAATGAATAACAGATGCAAGTAGTATGCTTAGGGTAGGCTATTCTAATACAGAGACAGACAGAGACAGAGAGACAGAGAGACAGAGAGACAGACAGACAGACAGACAGACAGACAGACAGACAGACAGACAGACAGACAGACAGACAGACAGACAGACAGACAGACAGACAGACAGACAGACAGACAGACAGACAGACAGACCGACAGACAGACAGACACAAGTCGCGCAGAGAGTCCGTAAAACTTGACAAACACACTTATTACTACCAGTATTATGGAGCTGCCATGTTTGCTTTTCTAAGTAAAAAAAAAAGATGATCACACTCCCGCTATTTCCTTCTTCCCATTTGCGCCGGGAGATGCTAGAGATGAGGGCTGCGAAACGGCCCGAACTTCTAGTCAACATCACATTCCGTGCTCAGCCAATCAAATCATCACAAATGTCATTCGGTGAATCACTTTTGGTGTCTTCACTTTCTGCCCTTACTTTTTATCCTCAATATGTACTTTGCTCAGCCATTCAAATCATCGCTATGGGGTGATCAGCCAATCAAATGATCGTGTTTGTGTTCACACAAACAGACAATGGCTCTTCCAGGTTTTTAAACAGCTGGTGGATGAAAATGACACTCGCGCGCAGCTGCAATTTAACACGTCGGCAAAAAAACGGAAATGCTTAGCCGACGCTGCAAGTAGAAGCTGCGTGCAAGCGCCATTTCCATCCACCAGCTGTTTAAAAACCAGCAAGAGACACCTGGACTAGGTGTCTTCTTTCCGGGGGGAAATGTGTCTTGGGCGTATATGTGCCCGCGCCCAAAGCTGGGCATAGGAGGGGCTAGCTCCCCTCAAACATAAAGGATAGTTAAATGATCTGATGATTATGGTTTAGAAAAAGCATTTAAAAGTTGTGGGATGGTTAGGACTGAAGTACACCTCAACTGACAGTGCCAAATGTTGTATCTCCAGGTGTACTTCAGGATGTCAACTTATCAACTCAGATGCTTTCCCACTCTCAGTCCAGCCAAGTCACTCAGTCCTGCTCATTCTCCTGTTCCCTAGCCATCATTGTTTTCCTACCAGATCGTCTGAATCTGAATCTATAATCTTACCGTACCATGTTTAAAAACTATTGGATCAATGTTTTTAATACAATTTCTACAATACTTTCACTCCAAATTACTCCAGATCCTCAAAACTATCATCTTTCATAATTCTACAACCGTGAGTGGCCTCCCAATGGCTCACAGATGTTTTCTAAATTTTTGCCTCATGTCTGATTCTCAGGGGTTTAGTTTTTTGTTTTGGGGTGTTTTTGTTTTCTGTTGTTGTTTGTCCTTTAATTTCCAATTATTATCTTATATTTAATTAGATATGTATCGTTTTGATTTATGTATAGGGGTATTAATCTCTTTCTTTTCAATGTGCCCACCTACAGCCATAATACCATGTCGTGCCATTGTTACTGTCTGTTATGCACGCACGCACGCACACACCGCACACACACACACACACACACACACACACACACACACACACACACACACACACACACACACACACACACACACACACACACACACACACACACACACACACACACACACACACACACACACACACACACACACACACACACACACACACACACACACACACACACACACACACACACACACACACACCAGCTGCACCAACTGCTCATTACCTTTAAAAACAAAAACAAAAAACAGTACCATGTTGGTCACACGCTAGCGAAAAAGTAAATGACAAAGATGGCAATAGAAAAAAGGAAATTAAGCCCTTGGGGTTACTTCAGCACTTTCACCAAGCCAATGATGTGGTTAAAATTAATTTAGACTAGAGCATATCACCACAAACCTTCATAACAAGAAAATTACTTGTACGTTTTTAACCAGCATTATCTTCCTCACTGGAGCCAAGCTTGCTGGGAGGAGTATAGTGGAAAGTTGTTATTTATTATATAGACAAATAGTTGCAACGAGGCAAATTAACACCAGCCATAATATCAACAATAAGCAAGTTTACAAAAAGGCCTGAAAACTATTATATTTCCTTTTAAAAGGAATACTTCCTTGACCTATAGAACTAGAAAAGTGTGCTCGATCTCAGCCAGGCCAGATTGGTTACCCAGGGCCCGCAAATCTTGGAAGTCAATCAATTGGAATATGAAACATTTGACTGAAAAGTCTTGATCACATGATTCCAGAGATTATGTGTACCAATTTGTGTGAGTTTTGGGCATAATCTGTGGGACTCAGTATTAGCAAAAGTGGCACCATGGTCTAAGGAATAAGGAGGGAAATAAGTCATTGTATGAGCTACGGTTCAAGAGATATAGGCAGAGGCATATATATGAGGCAGATTTTAAATGTTTGGGGTGGCAGTTCTCTCTTGGCCTAGTGGGATTGTGCAAGATTGTGCATGCTAAATATCAGGTTAATCAGATGCTGCGACTGGCTTGTCTGGCTTATACAAGAATCAGACAGACACATGTTGATCACGTGACTACAAATTTGAGTTTTGGATTACAAAAATGTAATCTACGGCAGAGGAAAATATATATCATCCCATTTATAAATCATGTCTAGGAAGTGGTTGCTCAATTTGGAGTGTTCAATAGATAATGTAATGTTCTCATCGTTATTAAGATAATTATGGAAATTTGGAAATCCATCAAATCCACTGTGAAGAAGAGAGCAATTAATTAAAAGTCCCAAATAGAGGCAAGCATTATTCAGGAACAAAGCTAGCTCCCATATTGGTTCCGTATTGTCTGAACAAATTTTCTTAGAATGGGAATGTGTTATTATTATTATACAGTATCAGGCCTGTAAGGCCTGGAGTGTCAAGGACTGACAGTCGGCCATCATCTGTCAGATAGAGAGGGCCTCTCTATCTGACAGATTGGCTGACTGCACCAAGGACATCAGAATGATCGATGACACTGTATACTGTATAATGTGTACATTCATTGTAACCATAAAATCCCACAGTATCATCAACTCGGCTCAATTAATTAAAAACATCTGCAGTGTCTATAGAAGCAGGATTTCAGATGAAGGGCCATGCACACATTTGAATCTGATTATACCAGAGGCGTGGAGATATAAGGTCTTACGGCTCAACGGTGCTTTTTTGAAGGTGATGAGGCTGGGTTGTATCATATGCTTACCAATTACATCAAACAGCAAGATGTGCTAGCCCTGCAGTATAGGACCAACAGCAAGTAGGCCTATACGTACCACTGATATAAATACTACTTTTAGAGAATTCTATGAGACCGTATAAATCTGAATCAGAGTGAGACGAAAGATACATTTAGCTGTGAACCAACTGAACATCCTCTAGTACTTGACACTCCAATAACAACAGGACATTTTAGAAAGTATACACACCATATCCGTAGGCAAGGCCCCTGGTGGTGCTACCGTACACACCATATCCGTAGGCAAGGCCCCTGGTGGTGCTTACTGCTTACTTATGGCTTTAGGACCAAATTACAGCAGTACTGTGGTCCTGGTTTGGTCCTGTACTTGCTTGACATGTACTGTACATGGATTCTCTTGAAAGGGTTGTGCTAAGTCCAACGCTCTTTCAAGCTGTAATTACTCTCATTCTGAGAGACTTTCACACTTCCAGGCCAACATTTTTTTAATTGGCCTCATGGTGGTGCTATAAATGGTTGCTTTGCGTGGTGGCCTGTAACTCCATAGTACAAATCAAAACCTTTAGATTTTTCCTGGATTCCTTGGAGCATGGAACATCATGGATGAATGGCTATAATTTGAAGGACGGGCATATTTTGCACTTGCACTTGACATACACAAAACATACAAAAGTGTATGTCATAAAAATGCTATTTCCCCCTGCAACTTCCTCAAGTCCTAACGGCTGTAACCCACAACTTACACAGCCCTGGGCAGGCAACACAGTGTGCCCCTTTTCTTTACTGCTATTTATATTATTTTGTCATGTTGCTGCAATAACAAGTCGTCAAAACCAAATAATTTTACTCTCGTTATACTTTTTGAGGGATGTAACAATAAAGAATCATTGAGTCTTGAATTTCCTGGACGTCTGTTACTGTAATAAATCCCTCAATGACAGCCCTTACCCGTTTTCTCTTTTGAAATATTTCATCGAAATACGCCCCGCATCCGAAACGGTCGAGAAATTGGGTCTTTCAAAATTATTATTATTTTTTTATCCCACGATTTTGTAACCCAGTGTCAATTATCTAACGCTACACTTCCTCTGCCAACCTGGGGGGGCAGCGGACTGACTTCATGCTTCCTTCTATGCATGAGGAGTCCAAGCTGCTTCTTTTCACCTGACTGAATTTCCCTGTGCCCCCTTCAAAATTATTTGTAAAAAGTCTCATATTGCAATAATGAAAAAATAAGAGTTAATTGAAAATAAATGTGATATAAATAAATATGATATACTGTATATAGTCTATAGCAGGGGTTCTCAATGTTTTTGGCTGGAGACCCCCGAAAATGCTTTGGCTGTGTCTCGCGACCCCCGCCCCACCCCCCTCCCCACCACCAATACAAATTGGCCGCTACAATAACCTTAATAATGGAGAAAATACATCATAAATGAGTACTGAAACCAGATATAATCATTAAGGAAAGTTTATGCATGTACTCTATGTGTACTATGCAAACTCTTCATTTCCATTTTCCAGCCATTTAGTTGCAAAAAAGGAAAAACAATGAAAATAAATTGAAAATAATTTGGGGACCCCCCCCCAAAGAATTTGGCGACCCCCATGAGGGGGTTGAGAACCCCTGGTCTACAGCGATATGCAGTACACATAAGCATTCTCAACTAAGGACACAGGGAAGTCACACTGGTTTAGACAGCACACACAATGGCTCCATATTATACCCCCAGTTTCACTTCAACCTACTGCTTAGAGGGCTTTCTCCTTATTGGGCTACTTAAAACAAGTGATGATGAATAGTGTCAAATTTACCCTAATCTATAGCCTATTGCACTGTAATTCAATGATGCGCGCCACACACACACACACACACACACACACACACACACACACACACACACACACACACACACACACACACACACACACACACACACACACACACACACACACACACACACACACACACACACACACACACACACACACACACACACACACAACTGCAAACCGAGAGCTGTTGATTTTATCACAGATTATGTGCTTGTTGTATTGTAAAAGCCTTTTGTGCAGTTGGAGAAGCACAATCAAAATATAATAGTGATCAACCTTTAAAACATTGTTTCCCTAATAAACTGTATATTTTCTTTATGAGCAAACAAGCTGTGCCTTGCTGTGTTTGTCTCCGTGTGCATGCCTGTAGGCGTGTATAATTACTCAAACATGCAAGGTGACTCACCAAGCTGTCCTCTAAGATTTGAGCATGGGCCAAAGGGCAGAGAATAGATAGCGAGAAAATATTGGAATAGAGAGAGAGAGAGAGAGAGAGAGAGAGAGAGAGAATGATGAAAGAAGTCTGAAGCAATAGAAGTAGACCCTGAGGTAGCAGAGGTCGCTCAAATAATGTACAATCAGTTAGCCTTGACAGCATGCTGTTGGATATGTTCTTACAGGAAAAAGGAAACAAATTATTGTGAGGTGCTAAAGCCACATGTTGTATGACGATTTTGATTGCGGACGAGAACAGATTGACAAGCGAACTGTTCTCGTCTGCAAGAAACAACTCGTTTTGTTCACACACCCAGTCAGTAATGTATCACAATAATTAAAAGACAGTGGAAATTAGGAATGTATTGATACAAAATAATTTTAATCGGAATCATCTTTATTGTCATATCACAAGTAAAAAGGTGGGTGCAATTAGTTTTTATGCATAGCTCTCATTATGTTATTTTTCAAAGAAAACAAAGACTTTGAATAAAGGGGGGGGGGGGGGGGGGGGGGTGCTAGGAGATCAAGGTAAGAAAGAAAAATGTGAATCTTGTTCCGCACGCACGCGCGCACGCACGCACGCACACGCACACACACGCACACACACGCACACACACACACACACACTAGGTCATTTACAAACAGCACAACCGTAGGGTCTCTCTTATCTTATTTACAGGCTGTACAGCCGTAAATAGTAGAGTCGCTACTTCTTTGCCTGGAAAGAAGGTTCGGGCATCTGGTTAGGATGCCTCTCGGGCGTCTCCCTAGGGAGGTCCTCGAGGCACGTCCCACTGGGAGGAGACTGGCCTTCTTCCTTTCCTTGCATTGTATTTTTGTTTTTTGATATATATTGTCTATTTTTTGTACTACATGCTAAATAAATAAACGTCTTGGGATCCTCCAGGAGGAAGTCACTAATGTTGCTCTAGAGAGGGAAGTCTGGAGCACTCTGGTGGAGCTGTTGCCCCCGCGACACGACTACGGATAAGCGGTTGAAGATGGATGGATGGATGGAGGGGGGTTCAGGAAGAGCAAAAAGAAGGTCTAAGGCTATCGGCATTGCCTGTCAAAAACTTGAGTCAAAAAGTCTCCAGGCCATTTCCCCGTTCCTTTCCCTTTTGGCTTATCTTATTCTATTACATCTATCTATTGCATTAAGTGTCTGACAATAACAGCCAAGAGATGAAAGGGTAGTGTCGAACAACAGTAAAGAAAAGAAAAAACAGACAGCCTTTAGTGCTTTTAAATGCATAATCTATTAATCTTTAGTGTTGCCAGAGTTTGTGAGAGAATTAAGCAACCAGGAAATAAAAATATTTGGAAGATTTTTTGGACACATTCTAACAAGATAATTCTGGGCTCCCTAGCACACATTTTCAGATGAGGTTTAATAGGGACAAATGTATTTTTTTTAAGCAAGCCCCAATAAGCAACTACTCTTTTGAAACTACAATCCGCAACTACCAATATTTACAAGCCACTTTACAGAAAAACAAGCAAGTCACATATAACTAGAAAAAGTGCCCCTCGGGGCACAGGTCTCCACCAGGGCAGGTCAGGTTGTGGCCTCCTGGTGGCGCTATAATAAGCCAATGAGAAAAGGGTGCCATTTCTTCTTTCGCCTTGGATGGCAATTGGATGATTTGAGGCATTTTGCTCCAAAAATGTGTTTTGCAAAAATCCACCTGTTGGTGGCGCTATAACAGGCCAATGTGAAAAGGGTGGGATATATTCCTCAGCCTAGTAGGAACGTCTGTGAAAGACTTCACGTAAATTGCACGCTGCGTTCATGATTTGAGGTTTTTTGTTCCAAAAAATTTGAACGCCAATGTTATTAGCCAATCAGGATGGAATATGAAATATCGGACAGATTTGTCTTGAGCACATGACTATAGAGATACTGTGTAACGATTTGCGGGATTTTGGGACAAAATATGGAGGAGTAATATCAAAAAATGTGTTTGGTGGCGCTATAACAGGCCAGTTCTGGAAAATTTGGGGCAGAGGTTCATCGTTGGCATCTAGGGAGTGTGTGTGCAAAGTTTGGCATCGACAGGGTTAACGGTGCCGGAGATTAGCTGGTAACAGGCAGACGGACGGACACACACACACGGACGGACGGACACACGGACGGAGTGCAAAACATACTCTCTCCCCATGCCTTCGGCCTGGTGGAGACAATAAGCGGACATGGCAACATTGCTCACCATCAGAGTGTGAGAGGCCTTCAGAAAAGTAACGGGCAGTGGTGGAAGTACTCAAATGTAGTAGCAATATAACAATACTGTTACAAGTAAAAAGCCTGTAGCCTATTCAAAATCTGACTTAAGTAAAGAAAATCACACCCGTGTGAACTGAGTGGTGCAACTCCCCTCTCCCCTTAAAAAGGTATTAAATAGCATAGGTTCTTAGCATAGGCCTACGTATACTTCATAATGACTATTTTTATGTATTTGATGTATGCATGTATTTTGTTCCTGCTTCCTGGTTTATGCATGATTTGAATTAATAATCGGATTCTGCAAAGTTAGTAACTAACTAAGTAGAGTAGAAATATAAAGTATTGAAAAATTGACATTCTAGTAAAGTAAAACTACAAAATTGTATAGTACTCAAGTACAGCACAGTACTGCACTTAGTTATTTTTCACCACTTGTAACGGGCCGCTGAGGATGGAACCAGACATTCTCCTGCTGCTAGCCAGTCTGGGAAGCCATTCAGTTGGATCTGTCTTGAGAGATTAGCTGCTAGCAAATAAATGTGAAGATATACTTTGCATAGCAGTAGCCTACATGCAGAGAAAAACAATCCTGTAGGATCAGTGTGTGAATATTATTGCTATGCAATCACATTCCTTGCTACCTGATTCTAGGGGAGTTTGAATAAATATATATGTGGATGGTTATGCAATCCCTGACCGTCCACAGCATAGTGACCAAGACACTATACATCAGTGTGTTCGGACAGATCTGTATTGATCACATGACTATAGAGAAGATGCCGTGTAGTGTGTACAAATTTGTGCGATGTATGGACAAAATCTGTAGGAGTAATATAAAACCAGTAAGACGCCTGAGGGCGAGAAGCGTGCACGCATGCGCCTGGGTAACTGCAGACTGCTGGGCGAGTGCTGGCGCTTTGGAATGGGGGATCAGATCAACATATCCGCCTGGGTGACAGCAGACTGCTGGGCAAGCGCTGGCGCTTTGGCATGGTGGGTAAGATATGGAATGAATTCTGTACTCGCCATATATGGAGCGTGTCTTGAGTGTACAGGGTTTGATGAGGTCAGATCAACATATGGAATGTGAGAACAGGTCAGCTCCATATATGGAGATCTAAGGGTGGCAGCGGGGGAAGTGTCTTGAATGTACGGGGTTCGATGATGGCCCAGGTAGGGCCGGTCTAATTTTCGGGCGTTTGAGAACTCTAGTTTTCGCCGGCTGCTGGACACCGCTCGCTGCACTAATAACTTTGGGGCGGGCCCGGCCCGTCTAGAGTTTGAATGGACAGGTCAAAAGGGAGACATCGAAGAGAAAGCATGGGTGGGATGGATCAACATATGGAATGTCAGAACAGGTCAGCTCCATATATGGAGATCTAAGGGTTTAAAGGGGAGTTTCGCCCTAAAACGGTTTACCTTTAGCTGTCATCATACAGTCCTCTAAAGACATGCAGAGGTGTTTTTGTCCACATTGCTCCTTTCCTGGCTTCTCCCCCAGACTCCTATAATCAATTTTCAGCTTAGGATGGAAGCGGACAGGACATCGGCTACTTTGGCTATAAAAACGTCACGAAAATAAATAAATATTTTTATATTGTGTCATTAGCATGTGTATGCTGAGTATTATGCGTTCACATTGTTATTTGTCCAGAGTGTGCTCCCGTAGTGATGTTCTGACCAGCTTGGACTTCCTGGTTCCTCGTGAAGTCTCGCTCTGAAATCTCGTCTCATCGCAAGACTCCAGCCCAATAGCTCTGTTATGATTTCCAGAGCCAATTCCTACTGTGCGCCTATCCGTTGTATTGGTTGCATTCAACGCGCACCTCATGGACCTTGTTTTATACATTTTATGAACATTTGAAGACCTCTTATTTGATCAAACACTGTAGTTTATATTCGCTTTTATAAGCTTTTATTATGCTTCGGGTCCTTTCCCTGTTTTGCTTTATTTAGTGACTTAATTTCATACTGACATATTTGTTTCTGGCCATATTACTCGAACATCAATGGTGTAACTGTTCCGCCGAGTATGGTGTTCGGCGTTTGGTTCCTATTAATAAATATGCACTGTATAACTTGCCAATAGTTTTCAGTTACCACTAAGGTGAGTATTATCAGCCACCAGGGTGGTACGGATGCAGACGTACATGCAAGAATAGGCAAGGCAAGAACAGCTTTTATACTTCTCAAGAACATCTGGCGCTCTAGGGAGATACTAATCAGAATATTCAACTCCAATGTTAAATCCGTCCTGCTCTATGGGGCAGAGACATGGAGAATTACAAAGACCACAATAAACAAAGTGCAAACATTCATAAACAAATGTCTGAGGAGAATCCTGAAAATTCACTGGCCGGACAAGATAAGCAACAACGATCTCTGGATGAAAACTAAACAACTCCCTGCAACAGAGGAAATTGGACAAAGAAGATGGAGATGGATCGGGCACACACTGCGCAAGCCAGTATCAAACACCACCAGACAGGCTCTGACTTGGAACCCTCAGGGAAAGAGAAACAGAGGCCGGCCCAAAAACAGCTGGCGGCGGGATCTCCAGGCAGACACCAAGAGGCTGGGATGCACCTGGTCGCAGATAGAGACGAATGCCAGTGACCGAGAACTCTGGAGGACCCTTGTCGACGGCCTATACCCCAGTAGGGTTGTCAGGCGTAAGTAAAAGTAAGTAACTAAGGTGAGAGAAGTGAAATGTACTACCTGGTCTCTCAAAATGTCAGCCCAGCACTTCCTGGGGCTGATGCAAGCAGCCAATCACAGGGAGAGCTGGTGCCATAGTACTTCAGCAACCAATTGAATGACCAAGGGTTTAACTAGACCTGCCTTCAGGGCGGTCCTTCCGAACGGTTTGTGCCGGTTTCAAAGGCCAGATTCTATGCAACCAACCAACCAACAAGAAAGAATCCACGCCTTGGGTGTAATACACTGCACGCAACGGAAACCATGCGCCAACCGTTCTTAAGAAGTTCCTAAGAGGAAATTTGTTCTTAGACCCACTTAGGAAGTTTTTAAGAAGGTTTTGGGATCCCTCAATCTTTTCTTAGCTGTGATTTGTTCGTAGGTAAGAACAGAATCTACGCACACTGTGGAGCACTCTTAGGGTTCCTTTTTCGTTCTTAAGTGCAATCTGAAAACATAAAGGAAAAACAGCGCCATCTGCATGATGCTCAAAGTTTGGTCTGAGGACCTCAAGGGGTCCTTGAGGAAGTTCCAGGCAGTCCACAGCTAAATATGGAACATTTTACCACTTTAATCCCATTTTATACTTTGAAAATAGCCAATCTACAAGCTCACAAACGCGTCCCATTACTGCCCATTTTGAGCTTGTAGATCGGCTATTTGCGAAACATTTTGATAAATCTTCAAAACATTTCCCTAGCAGAAAATATTTTCATATGGGGGTCTGCAGAATGCATGTCAATTTGGGGGTCCTTGACATGAAAATGTTTGAGAACCACCGGTTTAGAGTTCACAACACAACCCAAACAAACGCACCATACCCCCCCCCCCCCAAGTTGACTATTGTGAGATAAATAATAAAATACATTCATGAATATTGAAAATATTGAAATATTGAAAATGTGAAAAATTATGTTCACTTCAGTACCTCCACAGTATTATTGATTTTTAATGTTTAACTTTGGAGTCTGTCTTGACTTCACTCAACTTTATTTCTATGTGTGAGGTCCTGTGATTTCTGTGTGCTGCAATCACACACAGGTGTGACTGCAGGCAAGGCCATGGAGTCATGCAAAACCACACCCACCTGGGTGAACACAGGTAGGAAAGTGAATTCCCAATGCCTTATATGGGATTGGTGGGGCGGTTCCCTATGGTAATTAGGATGCTAATTAGGATATGTGGGGCGTCTACCTATGATAATTTGAATGAACTGGCACACCCCTTCAAGTTACGAGGATTTGGATTCATCATCATAAGAACATGCTTACGAACAATTCTGCCTACTTAAGAACGTTTCATGAATCTGACTGGACTTCTCTTAGGAATTCACTTAGGAAGAAATGTAAGAGGAAAAGTTAGGAACTTATTGGCGCATGAGGCCCAATGACTCTGTGTGTAGGCTGATCCCTTCCGGAGGGGGTAGCTGACGATATGTTATCAATTAGCTAAGAAGCAAGCTATAAATCTGGACAGTAACACTTTGAAGACGTCTGTTTTTCTCTCCAGTGTGGCACAGAATTATGTGCCACATTTTTTTTTGGTATTAATTTATAATAGTCTACTGTAGGCTACTACGTTCAGTCAGTTCATCCATTGTGAGAGACTCGCTTGCCAAAATAAGCTGATCTACAAGCAAACACATGGCCGGCGAACAAATAATAATTTTTTTCAAAACACATTTTTGGAACTAAATGCCTCAAATTATGAATGCAGCGTCTGACTGTCGTCCGTGAAAGGCCTAAGAAGAAATGGCACTCTTTTCACATTGGTCTATTATAGCACCACCAGGAGGCCACAATAACTATACCTGTGCTGTGAGTGAATCATGTGGGGAGTGGGGACCCTCCTGGGGATCCCGAGTCCTGACTCACAGGTTGAGAACTACTGTTGTACACTATACATCACTCTTTGTTAGCCCTTTTTATCCACTGTAATGTGATGTAATCCTTATCACAACATTACTAGGTAGGGACAGTAGGTTTATTATATCTCTAATGGGTGCAATGAGACAATCTGACATTAGACCAGACAGGATAATTCAAAACTTGCACTGGGGTTTTATCTGCAGAGGCCGAATGGATGATGTAACCAGTTGCAACGTATTATGTTGCTAAGCCAGACAGAAGAAGAATCAAACAGTGGGATTTGAATCAAACATTCAAATCCCACAGTATAGGGCTGGGCAAACTAACAGATGAAATTTAGAACCTCTAACCGACTTCATCTTCACCTACAGGTAGGTAAATCAAATAATCGAGGAACAGGTTTATTTTTAATCATTTATATTTCAACATGAAAATATTTCGAATAGATTTTTTTATATAATCGACTTAGTCTATATGCACTTTGTTGTACAATGATGGTGTCGCGTGCAAAAATAGTGAAAATAGCCAATGTACAAGCTCACACTGCTTTCTTTACTTTTTAAAGAATAAAAGCTCATTATCATAATTGAGGCAAAATTTGGAAATAAATTCAAATTGATATGAAGTCATATCGCCCAGCCCGCCCACTACAGTACCACCATCAAATAGACTGCAGACCGCTTTTAAATAATTATAATGAGTGCTTCAGAATCAGAATAGACAGAAGTGGCAGATTGCAGCTTTACTGCAATATTTAGTTTTAGTAAGCAGAGACTGGAATAAAGCACAGCTTTGTTGTTTGGTTTGAGCTTAATGCAACAATGGTGCACTGAGCTTTTGAGCCTGCTCTCTACGTCTTAAGTTGCGGTTGAGAGCCCTAAACAGTCAAATCCGGGTGTCAAAATGGTATGGCACCGGAATGAGTGCCAACCAAAAAAAAAGATTAAACTTGTCTTCTTGCATTTCTCTCTCACACACACACACACACACACACACACACACACACACACACACACACACACACACACACACACACACACACACACACACACACACACACACACACACACACACACACACACACACACACACACACACACACACACAACTGAGCAAGTGGAGAATAGCAGATCTGCAAGCTCACAAGCTTGTAGATCTGCTATTTTCGGCACGCAACTTGGCTTATCACTGAACTGAAGTATAACTCAGGCTTTATTCTTCTCTCGGCATCGCTGTGATTGGTGCCTCCTGTGATCCATGCACTGTGATTGGTGCCTCCTGTGATCCATGCACTGTGATTGGTGCCTCCTGTGATCCATGCACTGTGATTGGTGCCTCCTGTGATCCATGCACTGTGATTGGTGCCTCCTGTGATCCATGCACTGTGATTGGTGCCTCCTGTGATCCATGCACTGTGTCATTATGTTATGGTTCACTGTGATTGGTGCCTCCTGTGATCCATGCACTGTGTCATTATGTTATGGTTCACTGTGATTGGTGCCTCCTGTGATCCATGCACTGTGTCATTATGTTATGGTTCACTGTGATTGGTGCCTCCTGTGATCCATGCACTGCTGTGATTGGTGCCTCCTGTGATCCATGCACTGTGTCATTATGTTATGGTTCACTGTGATTGGTGCCTCCTGTGATCCATGCACTGTGTCATTATGTTATGGTTCACTGTGATTGGTGCCTCCTGTGATCCATGCACTGTGTCATTATGTTATGGTTCACTGTGATTGGTGCATCCTGTGATCCATGCACTGTGTCATTATGTTATGGTTCAGGGCGCTGGTGCCACAGCAATCTAGGACAGGGGTTCTCAACCCGTGGGTCGCGACCCCTCGGGGGGTCGCCAAATTATTTTAGGGGGTCCCCAAATTATTTTCAAAAAAAAAAAAAAAAAGATTTTTAAATTTTATTTTCACGATTTTTCAAAAATAGCAGACCTACAAGCTCGTAGCGCGCCACTCGGTGGCGCGCTACGAGCTTGTAGATCTGCTATTTTTCAATAGCTAAATTATAACAATGCTTAAAACACCAAAAGGGGTTCCCGCCCAAAATGGTTTAAGGTTATTGTAGCAGTCAATTTATATTGGGGGTCGGGAGGGGGCGGGGCGGGGGTCCCGAGACATTGCCAAAGCATTTCCGGGGGTCCCCGGCCAAAAACGTTGAGAACCCCTGATCTAGGACGCCATTTACCAACAGCAGGCAGTGAAAACACTGTGTCACAGGTAGACAATAAAACAGAGAAATAAAGGCACAGGGGTAAACAGTGGCCAAATAGAGAGAAGGCCATCGCACCATTACTATTACTGTTTATTTTTGGTGTACAATCAATTCTAACAGGTTCGCCTATTAACAGTGGTGGCCAAAGTACTTAACCGCACTACTTGAGTCAATGTATAGATATAGAGCGTCGCAGTCCCGCCCCCTCGAGAGACCCGGAAAAGAAATTCTCTGTTCATTTTCCTCATAGACTTTTCAAAAAGTATTTATTTAAAGACGTTTACGCTGCGGACAACGCCAAAGTTGTGACAAATCATGACAATAAACACGTTTTGTGCCGAACAAATAATTAGAAAGAAGAAAAAAAACGTCGTTACTTTTTTTGTTGTTTTTCTTAAAATATTGTGTTTGTTGACATGATTTGTCACAACTCGAGTTGGCTTTGTACGACGCTTAACACTTAGACCGCTATCATTTATTGAAAAATTAGGATCTAATTCACGCCAGCATTTTTTTAATTTGAGCTCTTATTTTGAAAAGCCGCCATTTCCGGTCCACAACCGGTAGTCCTAAATTAGGAGTTTTCACACAGCTGGATGGGCCTTGTTTACAATGTGAATCCAGGCCGGAGCTCCGGAGAGCTCTAGATTGTCAGCTCTGTGCCGTCAAAGAAACGCTGTTTTGACCCAAAATGCCATCTGGGACAAGGAATAGGAGTTACAGGCGATTGAAAGAAATGGATAGAATGGATGCTTATGGCGACGACGATCTAAGATGGGCGATCCAGTGCTGCGCTAACAACACAGCTAGCTAACCGGCTAACGTGAGTAGCATTTTGGCTCGAGCAATCGAACGCGCTATAAAAGCTCAATTGCCGAAGGCCGTCGGCAATGGCGTTAAGCGCCAGTATCAAAATTAGGATTCAATTGACTTTAATCGTCGGCAATGGCGCGGAAGCTGTTAAAAGGTCTTTAAATAAATACTTTTTGAAATGTCTATGGGAAAAATGCATTGGGAATTATTTCCTGGGCCTGGTGTCATCATGAAAGGGGGCGGGACTGCGACGCTCTATTCCATGGTCACTGAACTACAAATGAAAGTTGCTCAGTCAAATTTTATGTTCAGACAGAACACGACAATCATCATATACAATACAGAGCATACAAATACATCTCAATATAGATAACCGAGTGAGTGAGTGAGTGAGTGAGTGAGTGAGTGAGTGAGTGAGTGCGTGTGTTGGGGGGGTGTATGGTTCAGGCATATAGCCTGTTCTCCATATATGATCAATAAAAGTGAAAATAACTATCTAAAAGTTTGCTACAGTATTCGTTGCGATGTGAGCTTGTTGACTAGAGCTGCAATAGCACCCGTTTCGACTGGTATCAATGGACAAGACCGCAGTTATCAGTTAGGATCAGCACGACTTTTTCGGACGAGTATGGGCATGCTCTGCCGACCCAACGGCTCAGTCGGTAGTTCTCCGTGAGTATTTCGCTTGATAATCACTGATGTCCTGACGGAGGCGTGCTGTGTCTGGTGGCCTTGAGCTACGTGAGGCACCGCCGAGCGAGGCGCTAGCCGAGCGAGTCGCCGTGCCGAGCGTTGCGATAGTTGGAAATGACACGTCCACCAGGGGGAGCGCCGACAATAGTTGGAAATGACACGTCCACCAGGGGGGAAACCTTGACCAGGACATCAGTGATTATCAAGCGAAATACTCAAGGAGAACTACCGACTGAGCCATGGGTCGGCAGAGAATGCCCATACTCGTCCGAAAAAGTCGTGCTGATCCTAAATGATAACTGGGGTCTTGTCGGGTGATAACGGTCGAATCCGCTAGCAATAGTTGCTATATTTGAAATAGGACTTAAGTGATTAATTCATAATGTACTTTTTCCCAAGATATGTAGTGGAGTCAAAAGTGCAATATTTATCGTTGAAATGTAATGTAAAAACACAGTAGAAGAATGGATCGAGATAACTCATGGTATACAAGATGGAAAAATTGACATACTCACTAAGATCCCAGGAAGAAAAGTTCTTCTGGATTTGGACTAAATGGACTGAATATATCGCACCTGTCCGATCAGACAAGGGAAAACAGTATTGTGTTGCTATCGCTCATCCCACGCCCCTCTCTACTCTTATTTTATTTTTTATTCATTTTTTACTCTCCTTTCCTTTCTTTTATTGTATCTTGCTGAATGTATGACCCTGTATTTGTTTTCAAATAAGTGTAATGTAAGTTTGTGAAAGTGTCTCTTTTACCCCCTTTTCCTTCAGAGCTGCCCAGATGTTCGTCTTTTGTTTGTTTTTGTTGTTACCAAGGGGAAAAAAAGAAAGAAAATGTTGTAACTTTGGTCACCATTGAGAACAAATATACCTGTGAGAAACGAGCGATTGTAATGCACTAGACCACATGATGAGTTGTTCACTATGCTTGTACACAATGACCAAAATAAAAACATAATTTCAAAAAAAGAAATGTAGTGTAAAACAAATCACACCTGTGTGAAGTGAGGGGTTATCATCGTACATCGTACATCATCTCATTCCAGCCAATCACAATTTGCGTCCTCACCTTCGTCATCAATGTTTGTGTTTACACAAACACTCAAAATTGTCCATTCATTGTCAATGGCATTTAATGTTTGTGTAGGACAAAGTTTGTGTTTGCACATACACCAAAAGCTGGACATAGGAGGGGCTATCTCCTCTCAAAAATACACAAAATGGATTAAGTACAGTACCCAAGTGTACTTAGTTACTGCCCACCACTGCCTATTACCTGCATCACTCTGTTTGGAAGGTAAATTGACTAAGTAAGTAGGCTATGTTTCCCACTGGAATCCAATGCAATTGCACTTTCTGAGGCACACCATTTGCAGGGGATTGCATAACAATATATATAGGTCCAGCAAGTGGTATTGTTCCCTGAATAAATGTGGGTTTGGTTTTTTGACCAACCCATGCTTGGTAAGATGTTCACTTAATGCTTCCTCTGAATTATTCAGAACATTTACTTATAAATAAACACAGGCTGGTCCTACACAGCTCTCTTTCTCTCTCCGTCTCTCTCTAGCAGCTCCAGACCAGTACCACCAAACCATCAGTAAACTCACCCACACTCTTCCCTTAGGCCCCGTCTTTACCAAAAACCCTTACTGTGTTTTTGAATATTTTATTAAACAATATACAAATGGGTCTTCTAATTTCTGATGTCTATCACAAACATTTCACTGCATATGTTCGTATAGCCCTGGTCCAGTGCTTATAGTGAGTCTCTCACTAACGTCCTGTCGGTAAAGTCTGCGCACACAGGTAAACATTCCACTGCTGTGCGAGGGGTCCAAATTCACCAAAAATAAACAAAACTACTCCGTTCATCACAGAAACAAAGCCTGTTTTGTATTGGTGAAAGTCTATTCTCCAGGCTGGGAAGTGTCTCAGGTCCCCAGCTTCTCTCTAAAATGCACTTTGTGCCATTTTAGGAAAGTAATGTACTGTACCGGACAGAGTAGTTTTTCAACTACTACATTTCCAGGTTACGCCTGCGCCAATCCAGTGGGATGCATTTTATTTCATGACAAAAATAGTGCATTTTAGAGAGAAGCTGGGGACCTGAGACACTTCCCAGGCTGGAGAATAGACTTTCACCAACACAAGACAGGCTTTTTTTTGGTGATTAGCGGAGTAGTTTTGTTTATTTTTGGTAAACTTGGACCCCTCGCACAGCAGTGGAATTTTTACCTGTGTGCACTGCTGCGCAGACGCTTTCCCGTTAGTGAGAGACTCGCTATAAGCACTGGACCAGGGCTAATGTTCGTACATGTACGTATATTACTGTATTTATCTGGCTCAGCTGGTCTCTCTCTCTCTCTCAGTGACAGGGACTATACAAACATAGGAAATTGGTGTCGACTCAATTGGGGAGATACGTTTAAAGAAAAAAAGAAATAATAGCAGGTGCTGCCATATAAAGACTGATAATCGCCGACATCACCATCAACCTTTATTTATATCTTGGGAGACATATTGAGGGCGAGCCCTCATTGTCAATGGTGGCGGGTTAACATAACCTGGTGCCAAGTTAACATGCACACATGCCCTTTAATATTTCTCTATCTCACTCCCCTGGAGAGAACTAAATGGACAATTGGCTGATGACAATAGCATAGTAATTGCAATTATAATATATGAAACCTAGTGCACAAGGATTGGGTGCAGAATTAAGCATTAGTCAAAATCTGCAATGCATTAGCTGGTTCTGGTATTGTAAGGGGAGCGGATGGTAATCGGAGTCCTTTGTTACACCAGGGCTCCACCGGGCGCGTCAGCGTCGCGTCTCCGTCACCGTCAGGGAATGTTCCCTTTTTAATCAATGAAGGGTGGCTCCACTGCCCGCGTTGCGTTGACGGAGACGCGACGCGACGCGTGCATTAAAATTGAACCGGTGCGTTTTTTGACGCACGTGACGGAGACGCAACGCGTCCGGTGGAGCCCTGGCGTTAAGGAAACTATGTTTCAGCTTCACCCAGCTGATGGCTGCTCAGATGGTTATGATGAGCACTCTGGGTGGAGCAGTTAATTAAAGGCTGATTGTCTTTCTCAGGGACACCTCGACACATACTGTAGTGTAGACATGTGCAGGCCAAGAGGTGAACTGGTACCCCAATTCCCACACAGCATCTCTTCCCACTAAACTATGGCCGCCCTGCTAGTAAGAGTAAATTGTTGGTTGTATTATATAGAAATTTCACGAAATACCTTTCGTTTACGGGTAGGTTTCCTTCAAAACCTAGCTGCAGAACATTATTTTATGTACTCCCAGGACAGAAAATTCTAGAATTTTCGCTGTCCTGGGCTCTAAGGGTGACGTAGGAAGCCACGCCTATCCCGTATAGATACCTGCGTGGCTACGTCAGCCCTCATTCAACTTTTCTTCTGCTAAGCTGCGAGAACGAACTTTAACATTCCAGTGTGTGCAGGGTAATATATCTCGCAAACTCGGCCGAGAGATTAATTCTTTAGGACCGTGAGATCTCTGGCACACTCTCGAAGCAAACAGAAGGATACTTCTCGAGAAAAAAAGCCGAACTTCGACACAAGTGAGTTCTAGGCAACTTGTTGCTACGCTAGCTTGTCGAAAAAACAGCTCGTGCCTCTTTTTCTCTCTCGCTAAAGCTAGCGTTTGTTAGCTTAAAGCTATCCATAGTTAGCTTAGCGCTACTAGGCAGATACGCCTGTGGTCTACTATTACACGCCACGAGGAAGATAAACCTGTGGCTGTTAAGCACTCGGACTCCTCTCTCTACAAGCAACCATGTCGCTGACGAGGGAGACCCAGCCCGGGGAAAGACGCCATCGAGGACAGCCGGTGCCCGCCGACTGTCAAGAAGGCCCCAAACAAAAGACGTGCTCCACCTGGGGATGCGGGAACACGATGTCGGGCAAAGACGGGCATGACGAGTGCATGTATTGTCTCGGCCTCACCCACACCCGTGAGTCCATGGAGGAAATCGGTCCCGTTTGCCTCCATTGTGAGAAAATGGACGACGACGTCCTAAACAACAGGCTCGGACGTGTCCAAAGGTATTATGACAACTTTGCCGCCCACGGACTCCGAGAGAGGAGCCCCACTCCTCCCCCGCGACGAGCTCGCATACAAGTCCCGCCAAAGGGGCTTTGGCCCCGCGTCACCACCGGAGAGGGACAACGAGCTACCCCGAGACAGAGGCTCGACTACTCGGGCAACAGAGCCCCAACCGGAGCCTCTTCTTCAAGAGCAGCACCTGCCGGCGCTAGCCGAGACAGGTACGCTACTTCAGCCTCTGCAACCAGGGCTCACGAGGCCACTGATTACGAGGCTCATGGCGCGAGGCCAAGGGATACCTTCGCACCGCGCCGCTCTTCCCCAGCTCCACGTGCTCGACAACACGTCGTGCAGGCCACCATTGAGTGCCCGCCCAGACATACAGCTAGACGCAGACAGCCTGCCGTTGCACCCAGCTATATGGTGGACCGCCTGGACCCTTCCCCAGACCGCGCAATGTCTCCCGGTGGGGAGCATTGGACTACCAGGGAGGAAGGGGAGCTTCGTGATGACGAGCTCCCTTCCTTCCAGGAGCAACTCCAGGACTACCACGTCCTGGACGAGGCCTACGCGGACGAGCGAGATGGCCATGATGACCTCTCCCCCGGGGACTACGTCAGCACCACTCGTCGCCCCTTCGACGACCTGGATGCCATGGACATACAGGAGCACCAGCAAGCCAGGGCTCCTGTCCCCCCGCCTCCTGTACCCCCCATGGATGACTCCAATATTTACGAGATATACAGGAAGGCTAGTGCACGTTGTAACCACACATGGCCTAAGTCAACTGTCAAGGTACTACCATGGGAAGGCAGGACTGATGAGTCCGCCCCCCCCCCTGCACCTAGAAGACAGAAGCTCCCTATGGCACAGGGCTTCGAGGAGGCCATGATGCACGCCTGGGACGAACCCCTCCTGAAGGTGGATTTTCCCAAGGCCAGCGCCAAGGGGCCCAACGACATACCAGATAAACAAACCCTCGCCATAGACTTCATGCCAGCTATGGACAAGGCTATAGCGGCCTACCTGGCCAACCCTGCAGCTCCTAGAGTGGATCACCACGTAAAGGAACCGCAGCTCCTGTCCAGCAGCGTGAGGGAAGCCTCAAAACTGAACAAGTGGCAGTATGCACACATGTCATTCGTGGCGAAGGCCCTCAATGCAGGAGCACTTCTCCAGGGTTCCATGAAGAGCCTCCTCATTGAGATGGGACAGAAGTCCATTAAAGTCCAGCTAGCGGAACTGCCAGAAGACCTGGCCGAGTTACGCCGCCTGAATCACGAGATGGCCACCCTCCAGAGGGACTCCACTCTCCACAACGCCAAGGCAATGGCATGTTCCATCCTCCAGGAGAGATGGCGTTGGGTCGATCAGACCAGCGCCATCTCCCTGGAGACAAAGAAAGAGTTTGTGGCTGGAAATATCCACCCAGACAGTATGTTTAAGGACGCTCTGGCCAAGATGTCAGAGACCATCCAACAGCTCGAGTCCTCCACCAAGACGATGAAGGCGCTCGAACCGCTGGCCAACCAGGCCGCCCCGGTAGGCCGCCCCAAGGCTAAGAAGGCACCCTGGAAGGCCAAGACCGATGACAAACCCAGGTCCCAGGACCGGAGCGGAGATAGACAGCGACAGCCTGCAGGCCGAGGCAGAGCAGACCGCCGCACCTCTCCGCCGCCCTACAAGGCCAGGAGCGCTCCCAGAGGCCGAGGCCAGGGGAAGCGCAAATGACCTGCCCGGGCCGGGTCATCTTCCCCACCACACTCAGAGTTCAAGGCCAGAGGTGGGGATCACAGATCTCACCTCAGAGCCTGCGCTGAAGCGCTTAAGGGGGCCTGTACACAGTGCTGTGAGCACCGTTGTACAGACCCCGAAAATTGTTATGTGCAATTCACATGTGTATGTTTTTCCACGTTGTTCAATAAAGAAAACAAAAAAACAAAAAACACAAAAAACAATAAAACCAACTCTGAAGGGCATAGGCCCAGTGGGAAAGATAACCCACACTGTGACAGCTTTAGCTGTCACAGGCCAAAAACTCCACGCCAATTTTTTCCAAACTCAATACCGAAAAAATTCACTAGAGGGAGACATTTCACACAAAGTAAGTCTTCCCCTAGGCAGGCCATGCACCACGCTGACAAGCACAGGGAACCCTTTGTCACGTCATCTGTCACAATGGCGGATATCCGGGGCTTCCCCGTGGATAATCCGTACAATTCAGACAGGATACAGGCTACAGTTCGCCTCGAAACCGCCCACTTCCAGGAAAATTATTTTCTCAGAAGCGAGCGGGCAAAAGGCCGCCATTCTGCAAGAGGAAATCAATTCATTAATGCAGAAAGGCGCCATCACAGAGGTGGCCCTCGACCAATCAATGAACGGTTTTTACTCCCGCTATTTCTTGGTAAAGAAAAAGGGGGGCGGACTCCGTCCCATTCTAGACCTGAGGGCATTGAATCGTCACTTAAAAAATCACACCCGTGTGAACTGAGTGGTGTAAGGTTTTATATAGCATGATCAGCTGTGGTCTGACGTAATGTCTGACGTAATGAAATAAGGTAAGGTATTATGTAGCCTGATCAGCTCTGATCTGACGTAATGAAATCACACCCGGATGTGATTTCACAACTGGCTTTTTCTGCGCAGAGAAAATGACCACGGTTGCTACGGTCATCCAGTTCACCCGGGTGTGATTTAATTACGTCAGAAATTATTTTGAACATAGCAACCATGGTCATTTTTTTATGCACACAAAAGCCAGTTGTAGGAGTGGTTTACACCACTCAAAAAGCTGCGATTCAAAATGCTTACTCCACCAGTCCTCCTACGCCTAATTCGCGAAAGGGACTGGTTTACGTCAATAGACCTGCAAGACGCATATTTCCACATTCCGATTTACCCGCCGCACAGAAAATTTCTGCGCTTCGGGTTCAGAGGAAAAGTGTACGAGTACACAGTCCTTCCCTTCGGAATGTCACTGAGTCCCAGAGTCTTCATAAAGTGCACCGCGGCAGCTATCGCTCCGCTCCGACAGCAAGGGATCCGTCTCGCTACATACGTAGACGACTGGATCCTACTTGCAGACTCTCCACGAGAAGCACTGTCGCACACACATCGTGTGCTCAGCCACCTCGACTCGCTTGGGTTTATAATAAACCACGAGAAGAGCATGCTTATGCCAACACAGTCAATAGACTTTATAGGCATAACACTGAACTCAATCTCTTACACGGCCCGCCTGAGCCAAGAGAGAATAGACGCAACACTGCAGTGCGTGGCGTCATTCAAAAGGGGACGCTCGATTCCTTTTCATGCATGCCTCCGGATGGCGGGGTTAATGGCCTCTGCGGTCTATTTAATCCGCCTAGCAAGGCTACATATGAGACCTTTCCAACGATGGATAGGCTCTCTACATGTACCAATGCACCGTCGGCACCAGAAGGTAACAGTAACATCACAATGCATACTAGCCCTTCAATGGTGGTCAGACAGGAAAACCCTCTCAGAGGGCGTCCCCATGGGAAAGCCTCTGATCAGGAAAGTCATCACTACAGACGCCAGCATGACAGGCTGGGGAGCCACGATGGAAGGACTCACAGCCAGAGGTTTATGGTTGGGGCCACTACGTGCCCTTCACATAAATTACTTAGAGCTCATGGCAGTCTTCCTCGCCCTGAAACACTTCGAGCAGCGCATCCTGGGTTGCCATGTCCTAGTCAGGACAGACAACACCACGGCCATGTGCTACATCAACAGACAAGGTGGACTCAGGTCCCCTCGTCTTCATCAACTGGCTCAGAAACTGATCCTGTGGTGCAACACACGCGTCCTCTCAATAGTAGCGTGTCACGTCCCAGGTCTTCTGAACACAGGGGCAGACCTGCTGTCCAGAGGACCTCTCCGCTACTCAGACTGGTCACTACACCCTCATGCAGTGGCCCAGGTCTGGAGCAGGTTTGGGAAATCCAAGGTGGATCTCTTTGCCACAGAGGAGAACACGAAGTGTCCCCTCTTCTTCGCAATCAGGGGACCATCAACGTTGGGGCTAGACGCTCTGTCACACCAATGGCCCAAAACCCTTCTCTACGCCTTTCCCCCGCTATCCCTCATCAGCCCCACTCTGGACAGAGTGAGGACTCAGGGTCTGAAGGTGCTCCTAATAGCCCCGTCGTGGGGGGTCTGGAGGTCGGAAATAACCCCTCTCCTCTACGACCAGCCGTGGAGAATTCCCCTTCGAGCGGATCTCCTCTCTCAAGCGAGGGGGGAGATCTTCCACCCTCACCCCCAGGACCTAGACCTATGGGTCTGGCCCGTCAAAGGGTGATGTTGACTGCCGTGGGTCTACCTCCGAACGTAATCGAAACGATTCAGAAAGGCAGAGCCCAGTCAACAAGGGACCGTTACGACACAGCCTGGCGCGTCTTCGAGCATTGGTGCTCACGAAGACCAGACCAAACAGTCCCCTACCAGGTCTCAGTGATCGACGTCCTGTCATTCCTGCAGGAGCTCCTAGACAACGGTCTAGGCCTCTCCTCAGTCAAGGTCCATTTGGCGGCAATCTCTGCCTGCCACCCAGGCTTTGATAACCAGACGGTGTGGAAGCACCCGCTGGTAAAACAATTCATGAAGGGTGTACGCAGGGAACATAGGACATGCAGATCCCTCGTTCCCTCGTGGGATTTGTCCCTGGTTCTAAAGGCGCTGGCTACAGCACCCTTTGAACCACTACAAACCGTGAGCCTCAAGCTCCTAACCCTGAAGGTGGCTCTCCTGATCGCACTCACGACAGCAAAAAGGGTCAGCGACCTACATGCGCTCTCGATCTCTCCAGACTGCATGAGGTTCGATGAGGGGTCGACCAAGGTCACCCTAAAGGCAAACCCCGCCTTCATTCCCAAAAATGCTCTCTCAGTGTGTGTGCCAGTGAACCTACAGGCTTTCCATCCCCCGCCGTTCTCCTCTGACGAAGACAGCAGGCTTAATTGCCTCTGCCCAGTCAGAGCTTTACGCATATACGCGGATAGACTGGCTCCCCTCAGACAAGGAAGCCAACTCTTTGTGTCCTGGGGTGCCAGGACCAAAGGAAAGCCCGTCACGAAGGTCACTATCTCTAACTGGATAGTGGAAGCCATCCGTCTGGCCTACACTAGCCAAGGCGTGGATTCCCCTCAAGCCCTGAGGGCCCACTCCACAAGAGGTGTGGCAGCTTCCTGGGCACTCTACAAGGGTGTCTCCATTCAGGAAGTCTGCACAGCAGCAAGCTGGTCTACACCCTCGACTTTCGCCACATACTATAACCTAGATGTGGCAGCGCCTTCGCTAGCGCACGCGGTCTTGGGGGCCGCTGCTCAGTAGGGCATCAGGGCAGCATAGCGCTGCCTCCTGCTCTCCACAAGGACTAGGTTCTGGACCCAAAAGGGTCCGAGCCCCTCCCAAAAGGTGTACCTGGGACCCACTGGAAGTTCAGGTCACGGGAGTTCATAAAGTCCCATAAACGAAAGGTATTTCGTGAAATTTCTATATAATACAACGTTAAAGGTTACTTTAGTAACCACGGTTGTATATATAAATTGAACGAAATACCTTTCGTGGAACGCCCTTCTGTTCTCTAAAGCAGAAGAAAAGTTCCGAATGAGGGCTGACGTAGCCACGCAGGTATCTATACGGGATAGGCGTGGCTTCCTACGTCACCCTTAGAGCCCAGGACAGCGAAAATTCTAGAATTTTCTGTCCTGGGAGTACATAAAATAATGTTCTGCAGCTAGGTTTTGAAGGAAACCTACCCGTAAACGAAAGGTATTTCGTTCAATTTATATATACAACCGTGGTTACTAAAGTAACCTTTAACGTTATACTGGCACAGAATCAGTGGTGTAAGTATAAAAAAAGTATAAAATCCGCAGTTTTTTACTGAATTCTGTTGATATGTGTATGTGAACCACTGTTACTGGTGGGAAAAAAGAAAATACATTTATAGGGCGCTGGGGCTCTAAAAAGGTAGGTGGGGTCAAATGCCGTTCGAGGTGGAAGACACAGCACCAACATCCAGTGATCAATGGATACAGTGTCATCATCTTAAAAGTCCCATAGACTTGGCTGCCATATGATGTAATCGTCAAAAGCCATGTATTGGAGGGAATCCCTTAAAAATAAACAAACAGAAGGAAATATATTATGTATCGCTTAAGCCCTATATACTTTGTACAGAAAATAGCAAAAATAGCTGATCTACAAGCTCCCAATGTGACGCATTGTGAGCTTATTGTGATCAGATATTTTTTGAATAAAAAGACAAATTGTGACATTTGGAAAAATAGGAAAGCTAGGCTTAATGTGGTAAAGATACAATTTTGACTAAATTGTTGGGGTGCTGGATGCCAGTAGTGGTTAAGGTGTCCGCTTAGTGTGCTCTGATGCCTGACAAGTTCTGAGTTCGATTCCTGCAAGTCATTCTCAGACTCTCTCTTCCCGTTTCCTGTCTCTCTACACTGAACTATCAATGAAGGCCAGAAGACCCAGGCAAAATGAACCCTGGTTGTGCCATTGCACAACCTTACAGTACATGTGCATCATATAAGGAAACTTAATATCTTAAATATAAGAAAGAGATGGGAAAAGTCGAAGGGCAGAGGGTGCTCACTAAACGTTAAGCACTTTGTAAATTTGTTTAAAAAGGTGCTATATGAATAAAGTTAATGAATTAATATATCATTAAACGCATTACTATAAAAAGCTCTGATGTTGAGCCGGCCGGCTCTGAGACACTGCCATGTCCGCTGGCTGTGCCTCGGGAGGACACCGGAGTGCATCCTCAGCACAGTGCGGCCCTTGCCTAGAAGCCACAACCAGCAGGTCTATGAACACAGCATCCACGGCAGGTCCATCGAACCACCATGACATCCATCACTTTAGTCACAGTGGATGACTAGTGCCAGCTGAGACTGTCAGTTAAGCTCCTCGTAGCAGCACAAGAGTGGCAGCTGACATTGACCCACAGGCGGCTCAAACTCTCAGACAGAGTGACAGTGTCCACACTTTGGCCAAACACTTTCCTCCCTCTTTGCTATATTGACCTAAATAGTACAGTAAGGTAATTTGATGTTATGATACAGTAATTAACAACTTTCAAAATAGTGAAAATAGCCCATTTTGGTAACTTTTTTTTAAAGGTTTTATTCCCTATAATCTGGGGTTTAATGTAGCAAAATGTAGCAACTGTTGGCTGGTTTGGCTAATTAACTGTTCTGGATCTCATCAGGTTATGAGCTTTCTATCTAGCACCTCTGCTGGAACACTCCATCGCAGTTCCTGTTTACACTGAGCATGTGCAAACCTCCCGCAGGAGACCGGGCCACGGCCCCGTGCACATTCCTCTTTAATTTTCATAGGTAAAAACAAGGAAGTGTGGCTCGCCCACCAGAGCGAGTGTCTGAGTGTCACCTCTCAGCCATATAAAATACCTGATAACCTGAGACCTCTTGTGGCGTATTGCTTTATTTACTGTAAGTGAAGGTAATGGAGAGAGTGATGGCAGAAAGGTGGAACATTGAGAGAGAGAGAGAGAGAGAGAGAGAGAGAGAGAGAGAGAGAGAGAGAAAAGTGTTGCCGCACTCTTTGGGCACTTACAGTACTTTTACAAGTCCAAGACTCTGGATGTGTGTGTGTGTGTGTGTGTGTGTGTGTGTGTGTGTGTACACACACTCCTGTCAGTCTTGTATTGGCAGCAGGTGCCTGTCTGTGGGTAGATCTGTCCCTCCATCTGTTCCTGGCTGGGATGCTGCTATCTATTCCAACAATATCCTGTTTGCTCTGCCATCAGTCTTAACATGGCGTACAAATTACCTTTTATGTAATTGTCCTTTTCTTGACCATTTCCTCTATTTAGCCATCCGTCCATCCACCCACCCATCCATCCATTCTTCCATCCATCCATTTGTCTGTCCATCCATCTATCTATCCTTCAATCCATTCCTGTCCATCTATAGTAGAAAACTACTATTGTTATTGTTTTAGCTTATTGTTCTGTAATGTGGAGAGGGCCAGGTAGTATATTGATGTGAAAGTGGTTGTAGTAGTTATTGTTATACAGTTTATCAGTAGTGTATCAGTATTCTATTGATGTCTCTCTGTAGTTCTGGATAGGAGAACCGTACTTATTCATCCTTAAAGCTCCTCCGAGTCCCACATGGCCTCTATGTACCAGGCTTAAGAGCAGGGGACAGACGGAGACCACTATGTTTTCCTTCAAAGTTCTCCATTTCTGTAACCTGACTCTGCCAGATTGCGGCAGTATTGAGTTCACAAGTTCCCTCCTCCTGCCTGCATCTGGTCTCTCTCAAGCAGAAACGATGAACCCGAAGCAGCAGGACAAAAATCTGATATCTCCATAATAATTTCGAGTTGTAGTCTTGTTAGGTTGTGTTTACATTTGAGCTGTAGCACAGCTTCAATATGTCATCAGTCTCACGTTGATCCTGCCTCTAGCGGCCGCATATCGCTCCGATCAGCATTTGATCGGAGTACATCGTCTCTGCCCGAGAGAGACCAGATGGGAAGCAGGAGGAGGAACTCACTACTGCCACCATCTGGCAGAGTCAGGTTACCATTTCTGTACAGCACCAGAAACCTACACTTAACAGTTTGACTGCGGAATTAATTAAATCGCAATGCTACGTTCACTGCCTGGATTTCACCAACCTTTGAAGAATGACTGCACCGACATCGTTCCTTTTCATGAAAATCCGCTTTAAAATGGTTTGATTCTTTGTCCTAGTGTTGAAAAATAATCCAAAGTGGCGATGACAACAACAGAACGGAGGAACACTCCCGTTGCGTGCCACTGCCGCCATTGAAATGCATTGGGCCTCAATTTCCCAGAACCCTTTGCATGCCAGTGCAACGGATGTTTTTCCGATGACGTCATCAAAATGCGTCACCTATCCCACTCTGTCTGATGGAAACCCGGTAAGTCTTAACACATTAAAAACGTGAATTAAACAATGAAATGTAACTCATGTATTGGGAGGGAAGCTGTTCTACAATCAATTAACTCATGTAACTTGTGAATGGGGGGGGGGGGGGTGTAAACTGCTTACAGGTAGTTCAAATTAGTTCAACTCTGGCCAGGTTGACTGCTTAAAGTCCCTGTCTTCATGTCCCATGGTGTTGACACTGCAGCATTGATTGCATACAGCTGGCCTACAGGGCACGGCTCCGTGGATGAGTCTATAGCCGTAACTTTCAACAACACTATTTTTTTTTAAATACCACTTTTGGCGATACAGCAGACACACACAGGACTTTGTTTACATTCCGTTGTCAACATGTGTGTTGACAACAACAAAGATTGACAAACATTGGGAGAAGACGGATAGTTTATCCTTTAGGCTGTGGAAGTATTCACACTATTCTTGGATTTATTGGGAAAGGAGGAGATCAACGTCAATGCAACAACTCCACAACACTGGGCATGCTGTTTTTTTCTCTCGAGGGTGGGTTTAATATTTTTTTTTTTTTTAAATATATGTTTATTGGTAGCGGGTTTCAACAATTTAAGTTCAGTTTGAACATACCATTCTTTTCATTTTCTCCCTCACCCCATCCCTCCCCCCACAGTTATCGTCATTATTAAAACAATATATTAAAAAAAACAATAATTATTGAGTACAGACATACAAAAACAATAGCAACAAGAAAAAAAAAAAAAAAAAGATCCAGTCCAATCAAACAACCATACATTTTTGACCAAGTGTAAACAGTAGGACACAAAGATTTTAAGTACAGATGACAAAAACAATAATTCAAGCACAGATGACAAAAACAATATAAATAACAAAAATAAATACAATTATAAGTTGGGTTATTAAAGTTCAAAAGATAGTCACAAGTTGTTAGAAAAGATTGCGTTGAATCGGAACGTTGTCATACATCACCCTCTATAAATGATACTCATAGTATTGACTCAATTAGTCTGTCGGAAGTACTCTCAGATTCTCAAAGTAGGTAATAAACGGTTGCCAGCTAGAAAAGAACTTTTCTGTTGAACCTCTAATTGTAAATTTAATTTTTTCCAATTTTAAAAACCCCATAATATCCTTAAGCCACATAGCTATAGAAGGGGAAGTTGGGGATTTCCATCCCAACAATATTCTACGTCTTGCTATCAGCGTGGCAAATGCCACCATATTAGACTGTTTCCGGGTTAGAAGTTCAAAATCTGATGGTACCCCAAAAATGGCGATCTGGGGAGACGGCTCCAAACGGACCTCAAATATATCAGACAAAATCTCATATATAATATTTTAGTCCAATAGTGTACCAGCTTGGGGCAAGACCAGAACATGTGTGTGTGATTAGCTGGTGAGAGAGCACATCTATCACATTTGTCATCAATTCCAGGATATATTGCGGCAAGTTTAGATTTGCAGTAATGAAGTCTATGAAAGACTTTGAATTGAATAAGGCCTAGTCTAGCACATGATGTTGATGTGTTGACTCGATCAATGGCCCCATCCCACCATTCATCAAGAAAGGTTTCACCCAACTCGGTCTCCCACCTATTTCTATATTTGTCCATAGGGACGACGTTTAATCTCATAAGAGATTCACTGAAGTCACTGAAATATGGCCTCTTTGCCCAGGACGCAGTATTAGGAGGTTGTCCCATGGTTTATTCGCTGGTTTCTCAGGGTAGGAGGGAAATTGATTTTTAACAAAGTCTCTAATTTGAAAGTATCTGAAAAGATTATTGTGGGGTGGTGCGAATTTTCTCAAAACTACTGAATATATTCCTCTCAGAGATCTGAGAATTTGACAAGACCTTTATCTTTCCACTGTTTGAAAGCTAAGTCTGACATAGAGGGGGGTTTAAATTTTTAACGCAAAAATAATCTAACAAGTTACTTTTCTCCGAACGTAATCTTGTAACAGGATTATATCAGTAATCCAGTAACCTATCGAAGTTATTTTAGAAAGAAACGATACCCAACACTGGTGCGGCGTGGTGCCCACTAATGTTGTCAGGGACCGGGGCCTTATGAGGGTTTCCATCTCCCTTGGGTGAAACTCTTGTCAGTCGCTGCATTACACAGGTTGGTGGTGAGCCCTCCCTTTCCTGCGTGAAGGGGTGTGTACCGTGTGTGTCTCAAACCTGCAGTAAAAGGGAGATGCTTTGTTTCTTTTTTGATCGTGAGCAGGCAATGCATCCTCTCATGTCGTGATTTGGGACAATGTCAGCCTTCACTGTGGTGTCCAGGATAAACAATTGGTATAACATTGTGGTTATACCAACAAGTGGTTCACAAATGTTTGCCTTCCACCATCCAATTAATGCCCTATTTTATCACACTACAATCTGTCACGAAAGTAGGAACAATAGCCTACCTACAAACGCTGATGTAGCTACCAAAGATGATACAAATGTTACACAATACCTCCCTGCACCCTGCTTGGCACTCAGCATAGATTTGGAGTTAAGTCCCTGCGACATAGTAGTGTCATGGTAGTGACATAGTAGTGTCATGGTAGTGACATAGTAGTGTCATGGTAGTGACATAGTAGTGTCATGGTAGTGACATAGTAGTGTCATGGTAGTGACATAGTAGTGTCATGGTAGTGACATAGTAGTGTCATGGTAGTGACATAGTAGTGTCATGGTAGTGACATAGTAGTGTCATGGTAGTGACATAGTAGTGTCATGGTAGTGACATAGTAGTGTCATGCCTGTGCTGTGGTGGGAGGATTTGTCTTGCACATCAAGCTGCCTCATGCCACGGAAACAGGAGACAGGCTCCTGACCTACTGTATAATGGGCCCCAATATAAAGCCTTATGCCACTTTATCCATGTTGAGCCTCTGGAGTCCTGTGTTGCTTCAATGAGCTGACTGATTAATGCTACTGTGCATCTCTGCCTCTCTCTTGTTCCCTCTTCAAAATTACTCACTTCAGGGAGACCAATACTCAAAGCGCACTTTAGACTCCTGCTCCCTTATTGCCTCTGCTCTGCCTCCAGTACATTTTCCCCTATTTCTATCTTTCTCCACTGGCCTGAGTGGCCTCCATTGTTTTTGCCAGTCCTAATTTTCAACCCACACTGCTGGTAGTTGTTACTCTGTCGAACCTTCAGTAGGCATTTGCTCTTCCTTGATTGGCTGCTTCTACAACAAGTAAAACACAAAGTAACAAACAGCAGGAGGAGGTTGAAGATATAGACAAGTCAATGAGCATGTAAAATCACACCTGTGTGAACTATTACTCTTACTGTACTACTGTAGCGTCTGTGACGGGGGGTCAAACCCCCAATACCCCTTAAATGCATAGAAAACTGCATTTTGGCACAGTATACCTAACCTATAACACAATACAAAGTACAAACACAGGTCTTACAAATCATTAGACCAAATGTCTCTTGCAATGTGCAATGTCTTCTTCTGAAGAACTATTTTCCCCATCAAAGCAAATTAAATTAATATAAGCACACATTATATCCTTGTTTTATATGATGTCCATGCATACGTATTCTGTTGTTGCTGTTGTTTGTGTTTGTTTTTTCTGTGTATTTGTAAAAAATCCAAATAAAGTACTGATCATAAAAAAAAAAGAATAAGCACACACCAAAAGATGTTGAGAATGGAGCAGAACATACTGTAGTATGTAGTTTATAGTAGGCCTACAATCTTTTGGATTGCAGTGACCCCACATTGTTTCTTCGGGAACAATATTTCTAGTTATTAATAATAATAATTTCTCGTTCTGAACCAATCAGAACTAAGTATTTCGCTGTGTCAGTCTGTCAGTCAACCAGAAACTGTTTTGAACGTTGGTGGAATTTAATTTGTCGTAGAGCCCGCCTACTATATCCGGTCATATGCACGCAGGGAGATGAACGTCCGTTTCCGTATCCGCTCTATACCGGATTTTCAACCTGCAAAGTGAACTGGTACTCCCTACACAAATCATGCGAGCCGAAGGGAGAGAAACACTTCTCCTGTTCCTTGGAGTGACTAGCACCACGCAAAAACTGTAATCTGTACTGTACGTACTGTACTCGTACTGTTCTACTCATACTGTACTGTACTAGTCATACTGTACTAATCGTACTGTACAAGCCCTCCTCCCTGGTCTCTCTGTGTGTGTCTGTGTGTGTGTGTGTGACGCTGCTCAACAGTGCCATCCAGTGGTATTGCCGAGGTGTTTCAGCTGTCCGTGCCCAGACATACATAGGGACAGACAGCCACACATAGCTGCGTATTGGAGCGGAGACACCGCTCAAAAAGACAAGTAGGTCAAAGAGAGGAAACAATGATTAGAAGAGTGACTTAAGCACAGAGTCTAGCTTGCTTATATGAGATACTCTGAGCACATCTCCACTGAGCATCATCTCCACTGAGCTACAGTTATGTAAGAGAATAGACACTTGTGTATGAGCTTACACCTACCCTGAGGGGTGGACATGCACGCGCGCACAACTGTACTGTACACACACACACACACACACACACACACACACACACACACGCGCAAACATACTGTACATGCACACACGTACATACGTACACATGCACACACTGACACACTTTCCTTGATTCCTTCCTTTCAAATTGGGCTCTGTGGGGTAAATCAATGTGACAGTTCACTGGCAGTGTAGAAAGAAAGTGTCCAATCCCGGACTGTTCTGTGGGCCTCATAATATTCATACCCTGATCTGACACATACATATTCGTCTGACTATTTCTAGACATTCTGTTTAGTACGTCTTCATCCCAATTTGGAAGTATAGTTGTGGATGTATAGTGTGTGTAAATAGAACATACTGTAGCAATTTACAATCTGTAGAACCTTAAATCTGTACATTTTATAAGTGGCTCTCTCCAACATACTGCCTGCAGTCATGGGATATAAATACATCGATCCATTTCAAACGTACCAAATGACTACACTCTCAGTCTTCTGTCTGCCTGTCTTTCGCACGCGCACACACACAATCCAATAACAAGAGTTGCTTCCCATTATGTTTTCAACACTTAAGAACAAATCTGAATAATGCCATTAAGATAATAATAAAATATCAACTCCGACAAATATGCTCAGTCTGGGCTCACTGGATGTACGAGAATTAACCTGACTCCGCCAGCTGGTGGCAGCAGTGAGTTACTCATCCTGCTCCCATCTGGTCCCTCTCGGGCAGAGACGATGTACTCCGGGTAATTTCTGACCGGAGAGATATGCGGGATCAACGCGATACTGATGACGTATTGAAGCGCTGCCACAGTGCAAATGTAAACACAACCTAACAAGACTACAACTCGAAATTATTATGGAGATATCATAATTTGTGTCCCGCTGCTTCCGGTTTATCGTTTCTGCTTGAGAGAGAGACTAGATCCAGGCAGGAGGCGGGAACTTGTGAACTCAATACTGCCGCAATCTGGCAGAGTCAGGTTAATGAAGGGGGTCCCCAGCCCAAAAGGGGACGCACACACGCACGCGCCCACACACAGTAGCAGATGGTGACTCATCTCCTGTCCCTTGTTGCGAAACTATATCTGGAAATGAGACCATTAGGGATTTGGGGTGTAGACAGGGATCTGAGGGCATCTGAGGGCATAACAGATCTCACATATACAGCTTGAAAAATAAATAAATAAACACTCCAGCTTATACAGTACAGAAATGGTTAAGACAGACATTCAAGATATGAGGGGGACAATCAATCAATTGCTAATGATAGCATGTGTGTATAAGTTCATACTACAATTCATGAATGGATTATGAAACAACAGGTCATCGAGCTTCCTTGGTCTACTGTGAGTGTGCTTGCAAAGTTTCACGGCAAATGGGCCGGGCTCATGGTTTGTGGCTTTTTGTGCAAAACGAGCCACGCCTGCAAACGTTGGAAGCAAACAGCCAATTGGAATGGAATATGAGAAATCAAACAGATACGTCTTGATCACATGACTACAGAGATAATGTGTACTGATTCGTGTGCCAAACATCGGCCTCATGGTGACGCTATAATAGGCCGTTAGAACAATTTTGTTTTTTTTGGGGGGGGGGGTCGTCCTTGGCATACTGAGAGTGTGCATGCATTGCAAAGTTGATCGGTCCAGGTGCTTGTGGCATCTCTGGCAAAACGGGGCCCTCCCGAAAACAATGAAAACCATTAGTCAATCGGAACTGAATCTGAGAATGACTTCTCATCTTGATGACATGACCACAATAATAAGGTGTACCAATTTGGGTGAGGTTAAGATGGACGGAAGGACACAAGCGAAAACAGTCTCCGGCCGTCTGACCTGCTGGAGACAACAACACTTTATGGGGTCTTCAAGAACTGTGACCTTGTCTACTGTATTTCTTAATGTCCACCACTGAGATGTCCCTTAAGACAGAGCTTCTAATGGAAGTATTGTTTTGGATTTCTTCCTGCAGAGTTGGAGGGCCCATATTAGGATTGTGTGATGGAGCACTTGGCCCTGAAGTCTTACAAAACATTCAATTTGAAGGTGTCATGGTGGTTTTTTTGTTGTGACATCTTCAATGTGAATGATAGGCTAGTACTTTGGCTTTTGCTTTTTTTTGCAACAGGTATTCGGGCAACGAATGTGCTGTCCACAGAAGAAAAAATAAAGACAACCCTCCGACTGTGGTGAGAAATGAAATGTTAATAGCAAACTGAATTAGGTGCCCTGTGCTGTGTTTTAATAACTTAAATTACATATGTTGGATTTTAATTATTGCACCTTTATACTCTAGTATGGCATTGCTTATCAGAGAAAATTGACATGGAATAATGTATGGTGCCACAGCGGATTCTCTGGGAGTAGTTTATACAAAAAATAACCCTATGATGAGTGGAATACAAGGAGAAAACGCCATTCTCCAGGATGACAAACGTTCTCCCCCACAGAGCCAGGATCATCACAGTAGCCTACCGCCAGCATTTTGGAGTGGAGAGGATGGAATGGCCTGCCGTGAGTCCAGACCTCAACCCATTTGAACACTTGTGGGATCAGCTTGGGCGTGCTGTACGTGCTAGAGTGACCAACAGAACCACGTTGGATAACTTGGAATGGGATGCCATCCCACAGCAAAATGTGGCTAGGTTCCATAACATTGAGTGTAAAATTAATAAAGTGTAAAAATGTTTCCCCCCCCCCCCCTTATTACTGTGGGAGAGTGCAATCATCCAATCCACTAAGCAACTCAAAGCAAGGGTTGAATACCAAGCACTTGCCATTTTGGCAAATGTTTTGTAGGCGCTACCCAGACGTTTAGCGGTGTTGCTCATTCCACGAACATGTTGCTGAGTTTATATTACATATACATATATTTTGTATTCACTTCTGGTTCAAACTGGAACATGTACAGTTAAGTACAAAGTTATAGGTACAGAATGAGTGAAGAATGCCCCAGGGGGCATGCCTGTAGGGTTCAATAGGATCTCAGGGCTCAGAGCGCCCGGGCATGTGCGTCACTCATGCATGAGACAATTTAGTAGCCTGGGTTCCAACCCGATTTGCTGCATTCCGTGATTTGTTTAGTCACTTCGCTACTCAGTCTGGACAGAGTCCTACTGTATCTCCAAGGTAGGTGGGGCATGTAAACGGGTGAAACCGACCCGTGGCTTCTGATTGGTCTGTGGGTTGGGAAAAACACACCAGTTTTATGTCGTATCAATGTGCATTGTGCACCGATGCTGTTGCCCTGCCTGTATCTATATGTATCAATATTATTATTTTGTTTTATTGGAGTAGCTCTGTGCCCCTGATGTTTTTGTTATTTGGTTATTTTGTTTTTTGATTGATTTATTGTGCAAACCAATATGATTATGGCCAAAGAGGGCTTCTATATGCCCAGCTTTGTGTGTACCACATTTGTGATGATTTGATTGGCTGAGCACGGAATGTGATGTATGATGATGTAGGCCTATGATAAGAGCGCCCCTCACTTCACACAAGTGTGATTTATTTAGGGGCGCTAGCCCCTCCTATATACAGCTATAGAGATTTGTCCTAACAAACATTAAATGCCATTGACAATGAATGGAGAATTTATGTTTCTGAGCAAATCGGCTATTTTGTAACAAGTTAACACAAACATTAAATGCCTTTGACAATAGAGAATTGACGTCATATGTGTCTGAGCAAAAGACACGTTACGTTACGTCATGATGAATGATAAGGGAGAGCAAGTCGGCTATTTTCGTCCCACACAACGATTAAATTCCCATTGACAATGAATGGAGAATTTACGTTGTGTTGTACGCTGATAAGAGCGCCCCTCACTTCACACAGGTGAGATTGTCTGGGTGTGCCATATTGATAGTCGTACAGGTGATTGGTCACAGGTGTAGGCTTGTAGTGGGGTCTAGTGCAGGTTTGCTACTATGACTGCATGCTGAATTGTGTGTGCATTTCCTTTATGGCTTGCATTGTGTATACTGTAGTGTTAACAATATGGTTGTGGTTTACAGACAGTGAATATGACAGTGTATGGTTTCTGGTGGTGAAACTATGATTCCCCCCTCACACTTCCCTCACTCACTGCCTTGCTCCATTGTGTGGACACTGGTAAAAGTACTGGACAAAGGACATAGTGTAATTGGGCATTGGT
Organism: Electrona antarctica; assembly: GCF_951216825.1. Taxonomy (NCBI): domain Eukaryota; kingdom Metazoa; phylum Chordata; class Actinopteri; order Myctophiformes; family Myctophidae; genus Electrona; species Electrona antarctica. The sequence continues at coordinate 17,367,889 of NC_136808.1, read as the reverse complement.
GGCTATAGCCACTTTTCCAGGTCATCACATTATGAAGGCTATGGACGTTTTTAGACCAAGGAGTGTTCAGTATCATGAAAAACCCCTAGTTTACTTAGTTTCACCCCTCAAATGCTACTTAAAGCAGAATGTGTACATTTTGCCTGCATGCATGAGGTTATTAATGGTACCCCAACTTTCATCAGCTGTCACAGAGTTCCTGGGGAAACTGAATTGCAGTCTTTGTGAGATGTTACTAGACACCTTTACAAACGCATTGGTGAAGACATTTCTTGGCCTCAATTAGCCTATTCATCAAGTATTTAAATTCTTCATTCTATTAATTTTATACAAACAGAAATTCTCCTTCTATTCAAGTCATCACAGGTGGGTGAGTAAACGATAGAAGTAAAGTCATTTTTGGGTATGAACTATTAAGACTCGGTGCAATGGGTTATTAGGCCTGTAGCTCTGGTCCATACAGAATGAGTTCTATATGCTATGGACTATGTTTCAGACTTCACTGTCATTCAAATCCACAATGTCACCCACAATAGGCTATAGCCTACTTAATGATGATGATGAAGTTAAAGACAATGGAGAAAATATTAGAAAAGTTTACGCTTTACTGTTCCACAATAACCTAAAATGTTCAAGTGCATCACGCAAATGTCGTGATCCATGTGTAGGCTATTATAGATTATATAGCCCATAGAATCGCGGGCACAAAACTCACGACTCATGCTTTGCATCATGACACACAATAGATAGCTTACATCGCCAGGTAGCATTTTAAAGGCTACTTTATATAAGGACATGATTCAGTCAGAGGCAGACCTCCAGCATCAGGTGTTTGATCAGTACCATTCGATAGCACAGCAACATCCCGCTACACAATAAGACAAAAAGCAACAGATTACTGCCTCCTAGGTGGAGCAGTTTCCCCCTCCCAACAATCGTCCGATCACCAACCCCTTTCCTTTCCATCCATGATCCATCCACTATGGAGGATGCCGATCGTGGCATGTCTAGGCTATTAGGTGCGGCGTCAACACAAATGGGGGCGCGTCAACACACTTGCACGGACCTCGTACACGTGAAGACACAAAACACGGCCGACTACTCCCTCATGGGTAATGGGTATGCTGGGAGAATGGATGACCTTGTGCGTTTCAACCCAGGTCACCTCATGCGAAAACCGCGTCTGTGCGTCTGTTGAGCCACAATAGAGCACAACAAGTGCCAAGTGTCGTTCACAGCACCGTATCCTGCCACGCCACACTAAATCAAAATATCACACCATTTAGCACGTTTATATGTCCCATCCTTTGTGAGCGCATGCTATTACAAAATCGCCAATTTTAACACCGGTGAGTGATGGGCCTGTAGACAATAGTACAATTAGCAATTATGACAATTGTTTGTTGGAATGACCCAAGCATGATGAAGCATCATTACTTGAGCCCAATTGTCACATCACATTCAAGGACGTTTTGCAGCCAAACGCGACAGCTGTAAACTAAATCGAGATTATAGATTGAAATTGATTGCTTATTATTCACCGAAGACAATTGGTATGGAATCTCCCACTCACCTTTGCTGTTATCTTCCTCGCTGTTCAGATGCATGTCTCTTCTTTTCGTGTGTGCATTTATTTAAAAAGCGCGTGCTTCCTATGAGTTTTTAAGTTACACTCTTTATTCCAATTTGGATTCGTAGTTCTTGCCGTTTATTGCCGTGCTCTGCTCAGCTGGCTGGCGCGCCCGAACGCGCGTTGACTTGTGCGTCCGGTCCTCTCCGTATCTGTCTGTGTAGAGATGATGTTGTTGGAGTGTGCATGCATTTAGCTCACAACCGCTCAAAGGGATGGATATAGTCGCAATAAAAGGTTGCTGGGAGGGACGACAGGCGGGCGGGGTGACGTGAAGAAGTCGGTAGGAGGTATTAGGTATATAGCCCTACTCGCAGCTGGAGATGTGAATCCGTGCGCCTTCAATGTTGTCCATTTCCCCAAAGGTTCCCAATCGCCATCACACTGCTCTGTTCAGACTGAATATTGTCTGAATAGTCACACTGCACTGTCACACAGAACACAACTTCATAAAATTCCTCGTCAGAAAATGGCTATAATTGTAAATAATATATGCCAATCACTTCCTTAAGAAATTCCAGACCCAGACGCTGTCTCAGTCTGGTGGCTGGAGGAGCGCGTAGCTCAGGCTACTACTACCAAGCACATCTATAATGTGGTCACGTTGACAGAGTAATGTTTAAATAGTAGGAACAGTGTAGACCACGTGAATAAATAAATGAGAAAGAACAACGCGCTTCGGTTTTAATTGTAGTGATGGATTGGATGCGACAGGTTGGAGTGATTCACAACAGCCAGCCGTCATTTAGGTGATGGGGCACAGCTGAGCTGAAAGCCGAGTTTCCCTAAAAACGCCCCCACAGTCCACGCATCAAAACAGACCGTTTTCCACGTTGAATCTTACTATGCTGTTTACCCCCCTTCCAAATGTGTGTTGTCTGATGAAGTGCCTTGCTATTTGATCCATTTATGGAGCTTTTCATTTCAAAAGTTTGGATGAGGAACTGATTGATCAACTTGACTGTGTGTGTGTGTGTGTGTGTGTGTGTGTGTGTGTGTGTGTGTGTGTATATGCGCGCGCGTGCATGTGCCACAGTGTATGTGCGTGTCCACGACTCCACGCCACGGTAAACAACATGCTGTTACAGCCAGAAGGCAGCAGACCCAACCTAGGCTCGGAGGCGCATTTACTCGCCACTCACGTTTGCCCGGAGATACGTAAATGACACGGCTCACTGGCGGTCTCTAGTGTTCCACATAAACCAAGGCATTGCCCTGGTTCGTGGGAACACCGAAAACGACACTTAGTCAAACCAATCAAGGGGTTCATTGAACTAAGTTCGAAATGTGTATCAGCATTTTATAGTGTATCGCCTACAGTATGTCCGGGCTCAAATAGTAGGGTAGAGGCAAATAAGTCTTTCTTACATGCGTTTAAATTTGTTTGAAGAAAGTTGTAAGTCACAGAATATGATGGTTCACCATTCACATAATTTTCTATTGTGTTGTCCCATGTGAAAATTAAATATAGGCTACCATAAAAGGGTAGGGCTAACATGCCATTTGTCCAATGTCTGATTTTAGGCTATCCTATAAATATAAAATAATATCTAACAAGCCTTCCTCAATTAAACTATTGGTACAGCTTGCTTCATACAGTACATAGGCTATAGCAGGTCTATTTAGTTAGATTACAATGGATGAGTTATCATAATATCAGTGTTCAGTTGTTCAGACCAATTCAGCAGCATCTTTAAGGACAGGTTAGGAAGGATGCACTTTAATGGCATTCAAAGATTATATATTTCCTGTAGGCCTACACTTCCTAAGTGTGGCATGGTTTGTGATCTAGGCAGCCTAGATCACAAACCTGAAACAAATCTGTAGCCTAGACTAGGCTACAGATTTATCATCTATTTAACTCACGGCCATGTTCACATGCTATGGAGCACAGATTCATAATGGTATAGAATAAACAGTATACAATACATAATACATACAGACAGACATTGCAAAAGGCATGGCATTCATTATTACTTATAACAGGTAACAGCTGAAGATTCTTTTTCTAGAAAAGCACCCAATTTACAGATAACCTTTGACTTTCAGATTTCAACAATAAAATTAATTTTAACATAGATGGGTGGGTTATAACATGTGGTATTCTTACAACTATCATTACATAGGCTCTGGCTTCTTTTCAACCCTTTATATCTGCCAGAGACCTTTGGGATTCTCGTGTTATTCAAGATTACAAATTACGTGTCTGTACTTTGGTGTGGTTTTGTTCTAATTTAAACTAGTTTGTACTCACATGATGTCATACTATTATGTCCACTTTTGCAAGAACTGTGCTGATCTTCAACCTTTGTTTGACAGTTTCAACCAGTTAATGTTATTACAATTCTGAGTCAGCCAAATGTAAGACACACCAGAGTCATTCATTTTCAAATATTTACAGGAAATGTGAATATTTTGGACATTGTGTCGAAGTAATTTTTCCAGAGGTTATAAGCAAGAGCGGACATGAATAAAACATATGGGTTGAATGACATTTATCACAGCCATCTGTCAGTGGGATAAGCCATGCCATTTCTATGTGGATCCTGAGATGCACATTATTTCTTAGCTATAAGCCAAATTAGGGATAGGGTTAATGTGGTTAACATATTTTAAAATAAATTGTTTAAGTAAATATTACACATATCAGCAGTCTACATTTCAAGGAAATTAATTCACTCTGATCAGAAGCATGGATAAATCATCATATCTCCACCGCCAGTGTTCAAAATGAATGACAAGAGGGGCATATCAAAAGCATACGCATGGATTTAGCCAGCAAATACAGCAAATCCAACCCATGTGTACTAAGTTAGCCTACTGGCAGTGTACAGTACACAATAAATTTGGCATTGATCGGTCCAGTGGTTTGCAAGATTAGTTCTGGACACGCATGCACATGTCGCGCACACACACACATATACATATACCAGAGCCCTTTAAGGGCAATGGGGCAGAGTCCCCTTGGGCCCTGTCTATTCGCAGCACATCTCTGCTGGCACATGTGAGACATCCTTTAGCAGCACACATCAATGTGACATTGCTGGTGTCACCAGTGTCATATGCAGTACATACAAAAATACTGTTAGGTATTTCACCTTTTAAATTCATTACACAAAGTTAGTTCATCTGAATAATGGTTCTTCATATTACAGACTAGTCTCTATGACACTTTTACTCTTTGTATCGGCGGTTTGTCACAAATAAAAGTTTAGGAGCATTCAAAAATGAGTTGCGAGCCCCTGCCTTGTTTTTCATGATTCTGTTTTTGCAGTTTGTCTCAGCACCAAATAAACAGACAGTGTGCGTAATTTTCCCTTTCACATCTATGCGTTCTATTGGATCATTAATTCATTCGTCACATTGTCTTTTATTAACTAAAAAAAATAACTTAATTGAAGCAACTGACTGCAAATCTTTGGGTTTTCAATGTAACCAGCAGCTTTCTCCTCTGTTGTGCATGAATTGTTGGAAGTCATGCCAATTGAATATAATTCCATGCTGGTGAGCATTTGAAGAACACAAATCATTTTCAGAAACTTTCCACACCAACAGACCCTAGACATCAGTGAGAATACTTGGGTTTTTAATCGCAATTTTCTCCATCTATAAGAGTGGCAGGCTGGCGGTCCAGCTGGCATCATTATGCAGATACATCATCTATTGCAATCAAGAACAGTGGAAATGTAACATGACCTCCACAGAACTCTGCAAATTAATGTGCTTATAGGCATCGTTTTGACATACAATAAGCCCAATTGATATTTAAATATAACTGAAATATAACTAACTCATTTTCAGCAAGAAACACTGTTGTGCACTGTCAAAGTTAATTTCCTGTTCAACTCCAAAGGACTAGAGACAACTCAAGATTTCCAACTCAAATCCAACTTTTTTCTTTTGAAACTCCATTTTGTTGATTGGTTCATTAATCATGTAGTTGGCACTTTTTAAACACTTTTCCAATCAATGTTTTCCTTTCAACAATTGTTTAATACAGTATTTTAAACAAGCAAATGTCTTTTAAACAATGAAATGTATTTTAAGCAATTCAATGTTAAATGAAGACTTAAACACTAATGTATTTCATGGAATTAAATTGAACAGAAATGGGTTCTAATTTGATCCATATGAGAAGAATGTTTTTCGTTTTATAATTATGTATATATTAATGTTAACCCAAGATCAAAGAACCAGCCAAATGTAGAAAATACCTTTTAGTTATAAAGTTTAGAATTAGCTTTTAGCAGGAATACCCTTCATGAAAATGTTTAGTATAATATTACACCTTTTTAGAGAAGTTTATAATGTACTCAAATTAATTGAAAATTAGTGAAATGCCCTTTACCTTTAAGTTACCAAGACAGCATAGGAAATACCTGCAATACCCTTGTAAATCCAAAAATCACACCCGTGTGAACTGAGTGGTGTAAGGTTTTATATAGCATGATCAGCTGTGGTCTGACGTAATGTCTGACGTAATGAAATCACACAAAATATGTTAAGTAAAAAAAGCTATCATTTTTGATAAATGTATGTATCACACCTGGATGTGATTTCACAACTGGCTGTTTTTGCGCAGAGAAAATGACCACGGTTGCTACGGTCATCCAGTTCACCCGGGTGTGATTTAATTACGTCAGAAATTATTTTGAACATAGCAACCATGGTCATTTTTTTATGCACACAAAAGCCAGTTGTAGGAGTGGTTTACACCACTCAAAAATGTAACAAGACCCAAAAATAGAGATGGACACATGCAAAAACGAGGAGAGTAATTTAAGGTTTTAGGGAATATATATATATAAATATATAAATCTCTCAAATCAGACAGTTATTACAAAGTTCCAGGTATCACATTAATCCATTGTACAAGTTTCAAAGGGGTCCTGGATACCATTCTCTACCATAAGTATACAGTTTATAGTCAAAATGACGCAATGTTGTTTGTCTATGGCATGGGTTTTCAACAGGTGGTCTGTGGACCACTGGTGGTCCGTGGAGGTATTGCATGTGGTCCCTGACCATTCATTTAGTAATGTAGGATTTGTTGATTTGTTTTAAATGTTCTTTCCACTAGTTGAGAAACCGTGAACTGAATGACCTGGTGACCTATGATGAGTCCATCCATGTAGTCATTTACTGACGTTAGAGTCATTTACTGACGTTGGAGTTCAAGGAATTCAACAGAAAAAGAGAGTTAGAATCTCAAGAAGGAGGAAGTGCACCGGATTGTCTGGTTGAGTCATTATTATTAGGACATTTTACCAGTAGTAGTCAACGGTTGAGAAACAGTGGGATGTATCCACATGGGATGCATAGCAAGTGTTAACTTACAAAAGCACTAATCTTAGCCCATATCCCCACCCAACACAATAGTGGTCCCCAGGTTGATTCTAAGTCAGGGTGGTGGTCCCCAGGTTGATTCTAAGTCAGGGTGGTGATCCCCAGGTTGATTCTAAGTCAGGGTGGTGGTCCCCAGGTTGATTCTAAGTCAGGGTGGTGGTCCCCAGGCTGATTCTAAGTCAGGGTGGTGGTCCCTGGTTCACAATCAGTTGAAAACCCCTGGTCTATGGTGATTGGAGGATGTCCCACGTTGTCGGTCCGCACCCACGTGGAGTAGATCTCATTAGTCCAGCACATTGAGGGAGCTTTAGGCCGGGAGTGCATGAAGGCTGTGGTCATCGTGACCTGATAAAACCACCCCATTCGACTGGTATCATACCATTGAATGGGGCCAGTATGTCCGTTATCATGATAGTGTGTTGGTTTTGTTTACACCTTCCAAGAGTTGCTATCAAATTGCCAAGGCTGAATACATGTAGGCTAAAATCAAAACAGGGCTACATATTACGAGTTCTGTTAACTTGCTGGTGAAATACAGTGAGTGTTATAGAGACAGGATGTCGGCAGAGATGTAGCTTATAAATGATAATATAGGGCTGTGAAATGGACAACAGGATGGCACATAGTGACATGACATTAAGTAGGGGTGGGATGAAAACATTATTATTGTCACAAACATGGGGAAAAACAGGGAACAGGCCAAAGATGATTAGGGATGTGCAAGGTGACAATGTGAGTGACATGGAGAAAACCTTGACATTAATTGTGGGCAAATTCAAATCTATCCATCAGTATTAAAGTCATTTTAAACAAATTAACACTTTTAAACCCTTTAAAATAAAGAATAAAGAAAGAATAGCTGATCCTTGAGCTTGTAGATCAGCTCTTTTTTAACATAGTAAATAGTTGTCCACATTTTAGTAGTAGTCATTCAAATTCTTAAATCATTTCTAACTTTGTCTTATTCTTTTGTAATTTATACTTTAAGCACAAATTAATTAATAAAACACTGTCAAGTATTAACACAGAAGGGTGCCCAACACACACACAATGAATGTGTTCTACAATGTGTTCCTTAACCAATTTAAATTGTAGTAGTTAAACCATGAACACATTAAGCAGCATTTCAAACATACAAGTAAAACATTTAACAGACCATTGTCTTTGGGCTGAACTCCTGAAAGAACTTGGAGCTTCTTCAGTCTTCTCTCTGGTTTCTGTTTGTTTGAATGCCCTTTTAAACATCTTCAGGTGCTTCGAAACTTCATACTCTAAGCTTCGAAAGGGCAGCGGCCATTTTGCTGCTGCACTCTGGGAAGTGTAGTTTAAGTGTGATTTTGGCCGTATATGGAAGGTGCCCAGCAAAAGCTCCATGCACTACTGAGTTTTGACTCAACATGCACAAAGTATAAATTAGGCTTATGTCATTCTGGTTTCTGGGGACAGGCAGTTGCAGGCCTTAAATAGAATATAAACACACTGTACAATATCTCCACCATCACTAGTAAAACCAGAGGATGTTAAACTTAAGGACTACCTTTCATACGTGCATGTGGACCTGCCGTTGTGCTGTTACTTTTTGCACCTTATGTCTAACCTGTGTGGACCTACTCTTTTGCATCTTAAGTCTACCCTCATGTACATGCTGCAGATTTTTATGCTATGTTCATTGAAATTCTTTATTTAGGAATAACCCTTTGAGATACAGTATCTAGTTTTAGAGAGGGTCCTAACATATACACTTTGCACATACAATACAAAACAATTAACAATAGAAAATAAAATGAAAAAACACAAAACAAACAAACAAAAACAACACAAAAACAACACAAAATCAGGGTATTAAAGGGATATTTAGTCATTTCATCTTCTACTCAGGCTTATGTAAACACCCCAGACAGTTCTTAAGTTGCTCGATTCAGTATTTCGATATTTGATATTAATTTCAGCTGCCCCACCCGCTTCCTATTGTAGCCAAGCAGAGTTTGAGCCTCAGGGGCCACCATACATTGCCTGCACTGTCATTTCCTCATTGTTCAATCAGAGTGAGTATTTAAAGGCCCTGCAGTCAGTCTACCGTACTGACCCTGATCCGACTGTTTCCTGCTTGATCTGGGCTGATCATAGATGATGTTTCCATCGCCATCTTTATTTACCCACTTCACCATCGGGCGAGGTGCCTTTGCCTTCTTTGCTCGTGGGGGTGTCTTCCATTGTGACGCAGCCTCAGGTGGAATCAAGTCATTTACCTCTTTTAATATTTCCTTCAGAGTTTTTCCATCACGATCATTGTTCACCAACTTTGCCTTCTTTGCTGGTGGAGGTTTCTGCCATTGTGGAACCAAGTCATCAACTTATTTTAATATTTCCTTTAGAGTTTTTCCATCATCATCTTTGATCACCAACTTCACAATCCGCCGAGGTGCCTTTTGGCTTCATTGGTGATGCCTTCCATTCTGGTGGAACCAAGTTATCAATATCTTGTAATATTTCCTTCAGTTCTGGATGATTCGTGGGCAGATCCTTTGAAGCACTCATAGTGATGAGTAAAACACAGACAATGGCTAGATGAGACAAACTAAAGTAGAGAAACACACAAAGGGGGAGAGTGCGAGGGAGAGGACAGTTGACCAAACATAGGCTTTGGGTGTTGCTGGCCTGGCTGTGGGTCTTCTGACCTGAGCCTCATTTGCCCTGTGTTTTCCCTGACTGGGTGAGTAACATGATGTTGTTTTTGAGCATTGTGTGTGTGTGTGTGTGTGTATATATATATATATATATCTCTCTCTCTCTCTCTCTCTCTCTCATTTTAATTATTTTCTCTCTCAAGGCTGGTCGACTGTAAGCCTGTTGGCTCCAAATGTAACGTGTGGTTTTCTTTATCATTAGAGCATTGATCTGTGTATTGGTGTGACTAAGGTTGTAGTAGATTATTCCCTACCTGGGGTTTTAAGATATTGTTCACATTTGTACTGCAGTTTTTATGAAATTGGACATTGATTTAATAAATATTTGTATTCCATACTGTTCTTAAAAGTTAATAAATTCCTTGTTTGGAATTTTGTCTCAAGTCCTTAGAACAACTTGCATTCATTGGGGAACCCAATTTACTGGTCTGTTCATGTAATTCCTTGGATCTATCTCAAGGTGGCGTAGTCATAACTATATTAAAAGTAAATCCTTTGCTACACTTGGTTACACTATACAAACCCATTGTAACTTCTAACTCCATTTTAACCATGATAGATTCATCAAACACCCGTCCTTTTTTTCTGGTGACTGATGTTGTCCTAATACGTGAGGGGGGTGTGCTTTTTCATTTACTGTTTTCATTAATTTTTAAATATTGTTTTTGGAAAAGGAGGACCAAGGAGGAGCTGCTGCGGGACCGAGGAGCCTAAAACATCAGTAGAGCCACTCTACTCCACTCACCCCCCCTTTTGACCTCCTCCCACGAGGAAAACCGCTCCCGGGTTTTGGCACAATTGTACCGCCCGGGATTCGAACTCGGGTCTCCCGTGTGAAAGTCCAATATTCTAACCACTAGATGAAAGGAGTATCCCCATTCTCCATGGACCTGGGGAGATATTAGACTTTTGAGCCTGATGCTATCAGGCTGAGGCTCTGAGCCACTCTGCTGCACTTGCACAAAGACAAATTTCACCCACTGATTTAAACCTGTGATGTGACAATAAAACTGATTCTAGTGCTGGGAGAACATATGGTCCACTAATCTTGTGTGTGCGTGTGAACCAATAACAATTGTGTGGCTCCATCAGAGAGAACATCACCACAAGTTCTTTCACAGTTTGTTTAGCGGCTGCCTCCTCTTATCCAAGGGAAAATCTGCATTGTGTCTTAATTCACACGATTGAGAGGGTCACCATCTGCTCCAACAACCAGAAAACGATAAGGATGTGACCACTGACTGTGATTACCGAATCAACCACTTCTTTGAATCAGTGTCCCCTGGGAGACTACACACTGGGTTCCCTTGGATGAAACACAAGATGCCTTGAAATTAGTTTTTGAAGCTTTGCTTTTGTAATCAACCATTTACTTTATCTTGAACAACAATGTACACTATCAATGTCCTTAATAATGATAAGAGGAAACCCAGCCAATTCACTTTAAAGGATCACTGGCTAATAATACGTATATGCCTCAATAAAGTGTTTGAGTTTGGAAGCGCTCGTTGGATATCAATCAACAGCCCTGCATAGTTCATACCACCTGTTTTGAAATTGAACATAATGCAGGAGGCAGCAGGATGTTGCTTTATCGAAAGCGAGCGCTTCCAAACTGGGTAGAATGTACATCTTAATTTGGCATTTAGGCCCAATCCGCTCCCTTGCTGACTCAATGAGCCCTCACTGATTTAGCTGTGCGTTTTTATATTGTCTATATAAGTCTTCGAGGGCTTGAGGGCTGTCCCATTTGAAGTCAGTGAGGGCTCAGCCCACCCCTTTATGCACCCTTTGCCAAAGTCAGCTGACTTTATCCAAATTCCAATAACCAAAATCTCGACCACTCACTCACGGTGACATTGGTGACCTGCTGAAATATGTGACAATCGTGCAGACGTCACATAATGTCTGTCTGAATGCAAATCGTTGCAGTTTGTTCATTAGCAGAGTTCAACCTAGCGGCATTTAGGCCATGTATTTAAAAACCTCCATGTACGTTGTGTGTAGTCCACAAGATGGTCACATATTTCGGCAGGTCACCAATTTCACCATAATTTTACCATGCTGGAGAGACCGAGTGTGAGTGAGCGAGTGGCCGAGATTTGGGGTATTGAAATTTGGCTTTAGGCTGACTTTGGCAAAGAAATTACCCACAGTTCATAGCGTTACCAGGGGAATGAGGGGGATCCTCCAAACGTCAATCATTTAAGTATGCAAATTAGTCATGCATCCGTGCACACATGTATATGCACAACAGGTGTTAATGCTATTATTTTAATGTTTAATGCTTTCCCTTTTTCTTTCTTTCTTGCTCTGTAAAGCACTTTGACCTTCATTTCATGTCATGAAAGGTGCTATATAAAACGCCCAAATCGGGACATCTAATAGGTATACTACACAATGTATGTAGTATAAATCTAATGTATGTATGTAGCTAAATCTCCTGATTTCTGGTTAGTCTTTTCCTAATCCTTGTGCATTATTACCTGCTTACAGTAGGCCTAATCTTTGTTTGTATTGTCTTCGTCAGGCCGGAGACTGTTTTCGCTCCTGTCCGTCTGTCTGTGTGTCTACGACCAGCTAATCTCCGGCCCCGTTGGACCAGTGTGAAACTATGCACGCACACTCCCAGTAGGTCAAGGAAGAACCTCTTCAACCTAATGGTGGTGCTATAACTGGGCCATTCATGTTTCGGCCTATAAACTCTGTAGGTCTTTGTACGCCATACAATCAAACTTTTTTTTCTCCCTTGGATTCCTTGGATCATGGACGGTGCAACTTCCCACATTATGGGCCTGATACTTTTTGTCCAAAACTGTGGTCGTGTGATAAAGATGTATCTTGTCAGCTTTTTGAGATTCCATTCAAATTGGCTATGATTTAATAGCTTTCAAAGTTTGAGGGAGGGGCACAAGATGTCAAATGATGAGCATTTGATTGCCTTGAAACTTTGTATGCACACTCACAGTAGCCCAATGAAGAACCTCCACCACAAAGGTTTAAAATCAGCCTCATGGTGGCGTTATAACAGCCTGCTTCACGTTTTGGCCTATAACTGTTGAACCTATGTTCGTATGTTCCATAATTCCATATGTTAGTGTTTTCTCCAATACACACTTTTTACTACAACTCCTACAACCTTTGTCCAAAAGGCACTTTACCACGTCCCAAACTCTTCTCCCTTCTGGCTCCAAAACTATGGAATGCACTCCCCATCACAATCAGAACTGCAGCCTCACTCCCAATCTTCCGCCGTAGTCTGAAAACCCACCTCTTCAGACTCCACCATGGCCCGTAGCACTAGCCCCTTAAATAGAACTTCATGTAGACTTAGATAGTATTTTAAATATAGCACTTTATGTAGACTTAGATAGTATTTTAAACAGACTTATAGCATGTTACGTAGACATCACTAGAATTGCATTGTATGTAGTCATAGCACTTTATAGAGCGTTGCAGTCCTACCCTGGACCAGGAAATGAAACCCAATGCATTATTCTCATAGACATTTCTTAAAGTATTTATTTAAAGACCAAACAAATAATTACAAAGAAGAAAAACAACAAAAAAAGTGTTGTAACCTGCCGTTTTTTTCTTCTTTCTAATTATTTGTTTGGTCCAAAATATTGTTTGTGTTGTCATGAGTTGTCACGACTCGAGTTGGCTTTGTCCGCGGCGTAACCGTCTTTAAATAAATACTTTAAGAAATGTCTATGAGAATAATGCATTGGATTTCATTTCCTGGTCCAGGATAGGAGGCGGGACTGCGACGCTCTATAGTACAAATGTATAATATATAATATAGTATAGTATGTATAGTTTACATAGATACTCCACTGTTACGTTCTTAGCTTACGCATGTTTCATGATAACTACTTTTTATATATGTGAATGTAAATCGCTCTGGATTAAGAGCGTCTGCTAAATGCCTAAATTGTAAATTGTACCACTGTGCCACCGAGCAAGGTGCAGTGGTGCACCTTGTGGTGCATGTGATCAAGATATATCAGTCAGATTTTTCATATACCGTAACCATTCCAATTGTCCATAACTGCCTTTCAAAATTTGCCCGGCCTGTCAGAGACCTGCACTCAGAGGAGTGCACTTTTCTAGTTTTTAGTATTAGTGTCTAATGGTTACTCCAAGCTTTATCTCATTTTCTGTATCTATTGTGTTTCATGCTGTACTGCCATGTCAATTGAATTTCCCCCACATGATTAATAAAGGTCTATCTATAGCTATAGTATCTGCAACAAATTGAATTGAAGAAAAACAATAAAAAAATAAAAAACTTAACAGGAATTGCAGTAGCAGGCTCAACTTGCAAACATTTAGAAAACTAGGAGTCCCTTGACTTGTATGGTAAATCAATGACAATACTGACCTGACGAAGATCTGTCAAGATCGAAACGTTGTTGTTTATTTATTCAATAAAGTAATTATTTACCAAAATAATGGTGTGCGGGCCCTACCTCCTTCCAAAATAAATGACAATTAACAAAAAAACAATCACATGGCTGTTTGAAGGGTTTGATGTCAAATTAATAAACATCTTATTAACATGTAGTGTCATGCAGTAAACTAGACACACTGGAAGGGGTTAAGTATTCACCAGCCCACCAGATAGCATAAATTAGTAAATAATGTATTGGGTATTTCTTGGTTGCCATGGAGATGCAGGGCTTGCTAAAAATAGCCAAGGTATGTCATATATTTATAAAACTATGATGAACTGTGGGAGTAGACGCAGCCTTTATCCAAAGACATTTATTTCCTACATCAAATCATCGTAATTGAAGTTTGTGCATGCTGGTTGTGTACCTCACTGTTACAGATCTTACTGCACATTCTATAACGCAGACAATCAATTATTTAACCCAAATGTATTATGTCCCATTGCTGCTAAAGGTGTTTTTACCTGTACTATTGCCAAATACAACCCTCTTGAATCTTGAATCTATGATGTACTAGGCTTAAGCCTTAAGGGGTACATTTCTGGTCCTCTTATGAAGGCAGGCTCTGGCCTCTGGCCAGGTCAATATAGCTCACACCAATCAATCCTTCCATCCCATTTATTACAGTAGCTTAGTTAGCAGGCAGACGGACTTGTGCATGTTGGCTCACAGGAAAAGGCTCATGAAACTGAACTTGTTTGTTTATAAAAGAGCTGGAGACTAGGGTACGTTCAGATATAGGCACTGAGCCAATGCTGTGCCAATACAAACCAATACGCGAGTGCACTCCTGGTGCACATATCCGAACGCACCCATAGAGAGATCCCAGCTGTTACTGGAAATAAAAGAAGAAAAAGAAAACAATCTATAGCAATGATTACTGTCAGAATAAAAAGCTTTGCGTTATAACAAAATAAAACTTGTTTTAACAAAGAAAATATCACTTATAGAGCGACGTAGTCCCGCCCCTTTCATGACGACGAGAGGCCTGGAAGAGAATTCCTGATTTATTTTCCCCATAGACGTTTCAAAAAGTATTTATTTAAAGACATGTAAGCCTCGGACAAAGCCAACTCTTCTTGTGACAAATCATGACAATAAATAAATAAAATGTTTTGGGCCGATCAAAGATTTTAAAGAAGAAAAACAAAAAAAGTGTTGTACCCTGGCCTGCCCTTTTTTTCTTCTTTCTAATTATTTGATCGGCCCAAAACATTGTGTTTATTGTCATGATTTGTCACAACAAGAGTTGGCTTTGTCCGAGGCTTAAAAGGTCTTTAAATAAATACTTTTTTAAACGTCTATGGGAAATATTTATGGGGAATTCTCTTCCGGGCCTCTCGTCGGGGGCGGGGCTGCGACGCTCTATAGGCCTACTACTTTTAAATATACTGTATATTTAAAAGTAGGCTACATCTAAATAATTTATATATTTAGCGAGTCGAGGACTTCAAGTACCTCGGGGCCTGGACTGCCTCAACTGAACAGGATCTGAAGGTTCGGAGAGCACTTGCCTGGAAAGCCTTGCACGGGATGAGGAGAGTGTGGAAATCAGACATGGGAGAAGACCTTAAGAGGCTGTTCATAGCTACTGTGGAGTCAGTACTGCTGTATGGGGCCGAGACATGGACTCTCACAGTACAACAGGAAAAAGCCCTGGATGGAGTCTATACAAGAATGCTACGAATGGCACTAGGTGTCACATGGACGGACCGCATCAGAAATGTGGACCTCTATGGGGACCTACCACGGGTCACGGACAAAGTCAGAGAGAGAAGGATGAGGCTGGCAGGGCACTGCGTCAGGCACCCAGAACTTGAGGCAAGTAAATTGACTCTATGGGAGCCAACCCAGGGCAAAGCCAGGAGGGGAAAGAAGCGTACCACCTATGTAGATGTGCTGCGGCGCAACAGCTTGGCTAACAACACTGCAGAGCTCAAGAACCTGATGTTGGATAAGAATTTGTGGAGGGCAGCGATCCAGGAATCCCGAGTTGGTGTTGGCTAGACCTCACTCTCGCAGCAACGACAACGAAGATATATTTAACTACTTAAGTAAACTCTCGTCATGGCCCATGGGGGCCCCTGGTATTCAAGGGCCACTGGGCAATATGCAGTAGAATGCACAAATCAACCAAACATAATCATTATCTATGATTAGCTACAGAGTAAATATGCCTTGAAATCATTACTTATATAATATTTGTTGAGGACTGGCACTGTTTCTGTCTGGCTGGTTACTGGTCCTGACTCCTAACCCCATGCATCAACCATCAACCATCCAATTGTGCGCTCTGTACAAGCTGGCCCTTTGCCATGCCATGAATGGCATCATTGTCAATAACATATTCATACAGTTCTGGATCTAGATTAAGGTTATCTCAGTAGTTACAAATCCATACATAGCCCATCAATAAAATCCTTCCCAAGTAAGGGGAAGGCCACATTCATACCCAAAGCACGATGTAGTACTTCACATGAACTTTCTTAATCTAGTTTTGATGTTATATCAAATGCTATAAGAATAGTCGCAGACAAAAAGCAGAAGAAACAAAGAAAAGGAAAATCATGGACTGAAATCTTGCAGCTCCACCATGCTTTTGCAAGTGGTTAAACAAAATGTCTGCTTATAGTATGTTATAGAAATTACTATTCATTTAATTTGTTGGTAATAAAGAAAAAAACATTGAGACACTAATTGCAATCCAGTGTCAAGGCGTGTTTTGTTCTTTGTTTGTTGTTCTGTGTTCATTTCATCATTGTATGAATGTTGTCAAATTGTAGAATATAGTTTGAATCAATAGTGTTGTTTTGCGAACAGATTGAGAGCAGAAATAAATAAACTGTAGACAATAGTAAAAGACTGGGGGAGGGGGACCCCTAGTGGCAATAAAATATAGTTTATTTATTTTTTGCTAGTAGTAACAATTTTAAGAAAGAACAGTCAGCATGTAGAAAGCACAGGAATTAGGAAAAGAGTAATTGTCTCCACCAGGCCGAAGGCATGGGAGAGAGTATGTTTTGCACTCCGTCCGTGTGTGTGTGTGCGTCCGTCCTTCCTTCCGTCCGTCTGTTACCAGCTAATCTCCGGCACCGTTAACCCGGTCGATGCCAAACTTTGCACACACACTCCCTGGATGCCAACGATGAACCTCTGCCCCACATTTTCCAGAACGGCCTGTTATAGCGCCACCATGAGGCAGCTTTTCACATTTTTTACCTAAAACTGCACCGATCTTCGTGAAACGTTGCATGCACACTCCCTAGAGGCTAAGGACAAACCTTTGACCTGCACTTTCCGCATCTGACTTTTATAGCGCCACCAGGAGGCCGACTTTTGTAAAACACATTTTTTGATATTACTCCTCCAGATTCTGTCCAAAAATCTCACAAATCGTTACACAGTATCTCTATGGTCATGTGCTCAAGTCGGATCTGTCCGATATTTCATATTCCATCCTAATTGGCTATAATTGGCTTTCACAGTTTGCAAGATTGCCCCGTTTTGAACAAAAGCCTCAAATCATGAACGCAGCATGCAATTTACGTGAAATCTTTCACACATTTTCTTACTAGGCTGAGGAATATATCCCACCCTTTTCACATTGGCCTGTTATAGCGCCACCAACAGGTTGATTTTTGCAAAACACATTTTTGGAACAAAATGTCCCAAATCATCCAATTGCCATCAAAGGCGTATGAAGAAATGGCACCCTTTTCACATTGGCCTATTATAGCGCCACCAGGAGGCCACAACCTGACCTGCCCTGGTGGAGACCTGTGCCCAGAAGGGCACTTTTTCTAGTTACAGAAATCTTGCTAGGCCCCTAGCTATGATCCATAGCTCTAATGCCTTTGCAAATGCATTAGAGCTATGGACCAGAGCTACTAGGCCCCCAGCACTTGGACTGACTGCATGGACATGGCCTGGTGAAAGAGCAAGATTAGTGTGGTCAACAGTAGGCTATATACAGTATTGTATCAATAATAATAATAATTGTAATAATAATAATACATATAATCCAAAATATACATGCACAGGCAATTTACCCCAGTACTGTGGGTAGAACAGAACAGTCTACAGTAGATAGTCAGGAAACTGTTTCTGCTGGCTTCACTTTCATATTATTTGGGAACGGGCGGATTGATTCATTGTCATTTTAATTGACAAAAATGCATGCGCTATACAGTTAACTCATGTCCATAATTCCCTGATGTCTTGTGTAAGGGTACCTTACGATCTATGGTCCCCTCCATAGACCAGCAGGCCTATTGCAGTCTCACATTGACAAATACCCTGCTCAGGTTATATGAAACTCCACCTCCCCATTTCCACACACAGTGTACGTGAGAGTAAAACTGAAACTGTGTAAAAGGTTATTCTCAAATAGACCTCAATGTAAGATATGCTAATGCTGGTGCTGGTATAGAGTGGATGAACAGATGTTCGCTCTTTGGATTGCAGTTTATGAATCATGTCCCTTCGGGCACTCTCAATATGATCTTGTTTCTCCATTATCTCAGTTAAATGAGAATACATGACTTGGTTATCCTTCTTTAGCAATTGAAGAACTTGCAATGAAGGCAGACCTGCTTCCAACAGCCAGGTTAAGTTAGGTGTAATAACCCTCACCCCAAGTAGGGATTTCACTCCAGTTATGTAGTTTCAATATACTTTAGCATCACACCCATACAAGATAGCTGATAAGAAAACAGCCTAAAGAACCTTATGTTTTACACAAAACGGAGCATCATAGTTGGTGGACAGGTTGTTTAAGTGCTTTGTCTTCTCTTTTACATGTAGGGCAAGTGAGTTTTGGGCATTTCCATCCGCAGTGAAGATGGTTCCAAGATATGTATAACTGTCACAACTTTAACAAAGCAAGCCGAATAGGTTGTCTGTCTTCATCAGATCCCAATATAACTTTGTTTTACTTTGATTAACAAGCATGCCATATTCATCACAATATTCCTTTCTCTTGATGTTGCCAGTATAACAGTGTCATCCATTAGAATTAAAACATGATCTATTTTAAGAAACCATCGTCACACTGTTGTTTAATCTCTCTGATGAGCATGTTGACATACTGTACATCACAGACAGGAAGCAGGGTGTAGGGAATAGGATCCTTGCCTCACTCCGCTGCATGCTGTTATTGTGGTGGGGCCCAGGATACTGTACATTGACAACAGAGCCAAAATCATAGTAACTCCACAGTCCACACCCCATAGTCCGGCAGCCGAGGTGGACGGGTGGGAAATGTGGTATTTAGTCTTTTTTATTGGCTTAAAATATTGTCTATATACATACATTCGTGAATCCACTTGCCCCTACCATTAACATCCTATGGCAGGCAAAGATGTCAAACTTTCATTTTGCTTTGCTAGGCTTTGCTTTCCTTTGGTAGGCTGCCGGACTACCAGGCTCTTTGAACAGTTTACCTTTTAGGACCCTGTCATATAGCCATATGCTTCGGAAAAGTCTATAAAGGTAACCTACAGTTACAGCTTCTTTCTGACACAATGTTCAATTATAAGTCTACTCCTGGTGTATAATGACCAGCAAGGTGACACACTAGTCACTAGTGTGTCACCTTGCTGGTCATTATACACCAGGAGTGAGTGTTGTCTGCAATTTTTTGTTCTGCTCTAAACACAGGTATTGCAGAATGCTCAGACAGTAGATCTAAAATGAGGTGCAATCGATATAATTTATTTTTAGTACCCGCATTTTTGTTGCTTTAAGGTATTCTTGTTTTCTGTAAAGCATCTTTGAGTACTTAGTAAAGCACTACATACATCTGATGCATTATTTATTCACAGTTCACATTGTAATCAAACTAGAGACCAATGCTTGTCCTCGTGTTGTGATTTGCTTCATGGTTTTATGCTGTAACCAATTTCCCCTTGCATTTGTAAAGAACTGACACCTTACAAAGAAACACATCATAACTATTCCGAGTCCTAAGAAATGATGTTTCACTTCCATTTTCCTCACCATTCAAAAAAAGAAAGAGAAATGAAACATGAAGATGACAAATTTACTCACTATACGAGTAGCTTTGTTCTTCTAAATGGCCATCTGGCCCTTTCCTGGTGGTTTTTAGACCATACAATTCATGCAAGGTTTTAAACTGTAAAACAATTCTTCTGATCTACAATATAATTTATACTGACAATTATTTCCTCTGTAATTAAACTAAACTCATCCCTATACAAGTATTGAGATAAGATAAGACTGGAGAAGATACTTTTACCATTGGAAAACAATACACACTAATGACAGACTTCAGAATCCAGACGGTTCAGTTTATTTGGTTTGATTACGACTGCTGTCATACAACACTGCAAACGTGATGGTAGCAAACAGGACGCAGAACTTCAAGGAGTGCAGATCATTTTAGGGCATGGCTTGGAGATCTGAGAATATTTTATTGAACTAAGTAATAAGTCATAGGAGAACAAGGAGATAACGGCAAGCTATTGAACTGTAGATAATGGTAATGCAAGAAAGAGCAGAGTAATATGAGTGACGTGCCTGTGAGAAGACAAACTAGACTTTAAAACATACTCCAATAAGCAAGATATTAAGATATAAATATAGGTAGCATTCATTTGGTGTGAAGCGATCTAGCTGCTTTCCTTGCCCAAAGTATGTTTGTCAAACAGATACTCTGCCATGCCGTTCTGGGGGGCCCCCATGCGTCGCAGGTTGGTCACCCAGTCCGAGAGCTCCTTTATGGACTTCACCTGCTCGTCCAGGTAGTGTGTCTCGATGAAGTCACACATCTGTTAAAAACAAGAACACGAAGGGGAGGGGAGGGTAAGTTATAATATTATTTTTAAATCTGAAATAAATACTTTCAGTCATCTGAAACCGCTTTGTGGAAAAGATATTCCACTCTTAATATTACCGGTATTGATTTGCCTGAATGCCTAGCTTCAGCGGCACTGAAAATAACCTTTATACTGTATATTGCACGGCTGAGACAATGATGAATGTGCACTGTATTTTCCACAAAATGAAGACTTCACTTATCAACTTTGCTATCACACTTTGTATTACACAGCTAATACGGGTGACGCAGTTCTCAGCAAAAGGCTTTCTGTCATTTTAAGTAAGACTGAGCCCATTTGGTAGATGCAACATTAAATCAAAACAGTTGAAAGATCTAAATGAAAGAAATTATACTAAAAAAGGTGGAGTTAATCATTGATCTGACTCTGCTCTCCAACTTGGCTGTCCTGGAAAAACTCCCAGGAATCGATGTTTAGAGAGCAACTCAAGGACTTTGTTGACCTGAATGCAATCCATCCACATTACTAATCAGGTTTCAGGAAACAACACAGACCATACACTGTAAATAGCATTGTATAAATAGCATTGTATATCATTCATAGAACCAGGAGTGAGGAAGCCATCATGCTTCCATGTTAATATCATCTTACATCTTTAAAAAAAGGACTCTCGCTTAAAGCAGTAGGAGATTTGTGAACCACAAAGTTTGATGATTCATTTTTCTATTATATTGATTGTATGTAAAGGCTTGTCTTAAGGATGAACTAGTGCTATCTGGTCTTCTTTATTTAACAATCAATATTAATGACCTTGACAATTATTGTATCAAGTGCTAATCTTTATTTATATAACTATAATACTACAAACTACACTATACTTTATTTGTAATGATGCAATAAAACATTTAAGCCACAAGTTTAACACAGCACAATCCACTTGATGTGGACAGAAGATGGTTGTGAATGTGAACATTGACCTGCTACCAGGTTCATTTGGAAGCAGTCCAAGACCACTCAGAACAAGAACACCTCAGAACACCTCAGAACAAGTCCCAAGTCTTTCACCTTCACAGATAAACTTAAAATATGATAAGATCTTAAATATTCCACCTTACACTGACAAAAACAAGTTGTGAACACTGACAATACAAAAATGGTCCTTGACAAGGTTCACTTGGAAGCAACCCAAAACTATTACAGACTATTTTCCAATCTTATCGCAATGTTTTATTTAACAATCAATATGTGATGGTGATAAGACCATCAATGCTGTCTATTGCCAAGGCAGCAACATCACGAGCACAGCATAAGTCATGGAGAGCTTTGCCACAAGGGGCAATGGCCTTGACAACTGCTTGAGAATCAAGCCTTCACTGTGAATTCTGGGTATTGTAGAATCATCAAGCACCATATGTTATATGTTTAGTATAGGGCCAGAAAACTGTGATTATAACCCAAAAACATTTTTGCCTCATTTTATACAGCTAAAGTCACAAATTGACTAGACATCTACAAATTTGGCAGTGGAGCATTCCATTTTCATTTACGTTATGCAAGTGATACATGGGTCTCAATTGCCCGTTGTGAAAAAATAAATATGCATATCATCAGCAGGAACTTGCAATTCATAACACACACAATTATGGGAACTACAGTATGCTAGTAAGTACTAATTTTCATGATCTCCAGTACTCGCACATACCTTTGTTTTGTTTTTGGGGTTTTTCAGCTTCCTGTTTTTTGGTTTACCATCACTACCATTACACACTGAAAGGTTTGTTTGTTAACCTCTAGCCTTAGATGCCCAGTTCATTTGGGGTAAGCTTGGTGTTAATTTTATGTCAACTTTCAAGTAAGGATAACACTCACATGTGGGTCATTATGTTCAGTGGAAACCTTGTGCAAGTCCAGCAAGGACTGGTTGACGCTCTTCTCAAGCTGGAGGGCACACTCCAAAGCCTCAACACCACTGCCCCACTCGTCCCTCTCAGGCTTCTGAAATAAACAAAGAAAAGGACATGGACAAAGTCAACAGGGATGAAAAGTAACCGAGAGCTAAGAGTGATCAAGGAAAAGTTATATTCCCCATAACATTTAATTGAATTTCTTAACTGAAGCTGTAAGGCAGTCAGAAACTGTGAACAATTAGATATGGGGCTTAACATCTAGTCTGCACAACAAGTTCACGCTTCTATCTTTCCAAGCAAGTTTGCGGTTTAACGTTTCAGTCATAATACTCAATGACATGTCTGAGAAAGATAAGAGCTCTAAAACCCTCACACCCTCTCTATCTGTTGCCCCCCAAAGTTGTCCTCCCAAGATAGGCCTTATGCCAGGCCAAAAAAAACCCTCAGAACTGAAAATATTTGCACATTTAAGTAACAGCCTAGTTTTTACCTCCCCACATATACACACACACACACACACACACACACACACACACACACACACACACACACACACACACACACACACACACACACACACACACACACACACACACACACACACACACACACACACACACACACACACACACACACACACACACACACACACACACACACACACACACACACACACACACACACACACACACATACCCTGATATCTTGCAGGAAGATCCTTCCTCCCCTCTGATTCTGTAGTTTCATGAGTTTCTCTGCGTGATCACGTTCCTCGTGGGACTGGTTAAGGAAGAACTTGGCAAAGTTGTTCAATGCTTGGTCATCACGTTCAAAGTAGTATGCCTGGGAAGTAAACCAGTGGGAATGGGGTATTTGCATTAAAAGCTTGTCTTTATCTTCTCATAACAAGTGATACCAGAAATTGTGGTGAAATATCAACTGAGATTGTAGAGAGAATGTTCCAGAAATAAAGGGTGTTGTGCCATATTGACGCAGAATAAATGGAGAAACTACGACCTTCAATAAATAATAAGGAAGAAAATAAAAAGGAACCACATGAAAACAGATCATGTACTACACACACGTTCCGTAATTATTTGGTTCCTTTCTGTTATACAGTAAGAGCCAAACTCTGTTTTTTTCTTTTAAAAATAACAACCCGGTTATGTGTGTAGCTAGTAGCTACATGAGATCAATAGGTGAGGGTTATATTTGTGAAGCCAGATTACATTCCCAAAGGGCAGGCAATGAACTCAGACATTTTGGTGTACATTGCCAAATCTCTAAAATAATTTAAACTGAACATATACATAATAATGTTAAAAGGACACCTTTTTCAGACTGTAAAGCAATGTTGGACCAAACTGTCTCAAAGATACCAAAATTGTGTTTTTGTCTAAAATGGCTAGCCTGACTAGTTACTCAGTTACTAGTGCCTGCCTGTCTACCTTTAACCGAGTCGTCCGGCTTACCTCAATGCCCTCTGTGACACATCCGACCCATAGTTTTCTCCATCTCTAATGGCATTAGTATTAGTTTTGGAACCTTTAATTATTTGTTCTCTCCCTAGTCTTGCTAGGCGTCAATATAATTTGCAATTTAAGTCTCCCTTTCACCTCTAACTCAGACTTACCATGGACAGGTAGACATAAGAAGCATACAGCTCCAGGTTGATCTGCCTGTTGATGGCTGCCTCACAGTCCTGATGGAAGTTCTGTCTCACCTGGGAAGCCATGATTCTACAATGAAGGAAAGAGAATTCATTATATATAGTGTTTTTGTTTTTTTGGTGATGGTATTGAATTATTATTATTATTATTATTATTTTTCATGCCATGTCTATGAATTGATTGCATCATAGGGCCTAAATTGGAATGAAACCGCAAGGTCTTTTTTTGGTGCTATCTCTTTTAGACCAAGTGACCAAGTGTTGAGTGGAAAACTAAACGGATACATGTATCTCGATAATTAAGGTGAAGTCAGTCCAGAAATGAGGATATTAGCCTCATATACTGATAGGGAAATGATGATGGCGCAAGCTACTGTAGAAAATCGTATTGTTAATATTGATGACAATTACGTCACAGGAGATGTTTGTTGTCCGAGGAGGAATTAGACTGGTGTATATTTTGACCCTCATTTACGCACTTACTGGTCAGATTGGTCATGAGCACACTATACTATGGTGCCACAAACTCTGGCTTAAACTGTTTCAAATTGGCAGTTACAAACTGTTAGCTCAGCAGGAAAGGCATTACTTCACTAGGTTCAGTAGCTGCTCTTTTAGTAGAATAGTAAGAATACACTATACGGTGTCATTAAGTAAATATAAGCATTTCTATTAAATTTCTGTTTTTGTAGACATCCAATTGTTTATCAAGTAACCGCTAATAAATACAATTATTTTTGAAACGTAAAGAACGCACATACAGTAGATGCAGTACACTCAACTCCACACTAAAATTGTTCAATGACCATTTAATCGAGCTGCAACATGTGCAATTACTTAATGTGGAAACTTGGTCTAAATAACGCAATGCAAAGGCCGCAGAGCATTGATGACAATGCACAATGATGATATCATATTACAGATTATAAAAACGTGTCTTGACTGTAGTGCGTTTACACTGACCGTGTGTAGCTAATGCCCGCGGACAATGAGGCCCACGAAAACAAATAAACAATACATGTATCTCTTATTTCACATTGTTTAGGCGCGTTATCAAGGCTCTGGTAATAGCTGAAATTAATTACAGGGTAGCTCAATTCTAGTGTTTATTTGAAGGAGTTTGTAAATAAGAATCCATCTTACCGTTGAGTTGTCTTGTAGTTTTAGATACAAATTGACTTGCGTTGTTTAGCAGAGAAGCAAGCTATCAAGCTAACGGATGTTCGTTCTTCTATCAAATACGATCAAATGGTCTGGATGATTTCAGAAGTGGACGGAGGTTTCTTGATTGGTGATGATGATGTCAGTCTGGATGCGATTTGTCAAATAATTATGATTTTTTTGACAGTAGAAAGGTTGCCGTTCAAGCACTGTTGAAGCAGGTAACCTTCACTGTCCGCTAACGATCAGTATGATATTGTGTACTACGAGTGCTGCAGACTACTAGAGACGTTGGGTTGGACCTGAAGCAAACAATGACGTAGACGAGGGAGGGGCTCTGCGCCACAAACCAACGAGCACATATTATGGGCGTGGGGCGTTCGCAAATCCTGGATGCTGCTCGGAAATTGCATCACATAATACACTCACTGCTGAGTCCTGACTGCTTAGATGTCATGAAAACACTGGTGGAAATTAACTAGGGCTATTAAAGTACAACATGTCCCCAAGCACTTGTACTTAAGGTGGCCTTAAGGCCTTCTGTCTCCTTTTGCCAACTCTGAGCTGGGAAAGGCTGCTTTCAGAATTGGTGCACCCAATTCTTGGAATCTTTTACAACAACTTTCAACAAGAGCCATTTTTAGGAATATACTTAATAATCGTGCATTGTCTGTATGTAACTGTTTAAACTGATTGCTGTCAACATGTAACTTTTTTGTTGTAATTGTTTGTTGTTATCTTATTGTTTTTCTTTGTTCTTGTGTATCATTGTTGTTTAGGAAATCTCAGCAACATTTTAAATGAGGGTCTCCCTCAATGATCTCTCAGATAATTGAAATAAATAAAGGTCGAATTAATGCCCCCAGGCAGTCTAGATTAGAATGTCCCTGTAGCAGTAGCATTAAGATTTCCATTCATGGAACAAAAAGGGTACCAATTAGAAACACTAACGAAGGGTGCACTGCCCACAGACATTTGGTAGTGTACAATACAAATGGGATCAAACAACTATAATGACATTACAACAAGGCTCACCAAAATGTGCTTAAAATCAAGCCAGGAAGTATTACTCACAAGTAAAGAGTCAGACTTCAGGCTTCAAGTTGAGGCTGTTGACCATAAGCTATGATGAGAGTTTATGGATACAGTATAACGTGGTTTAAGATATAACATACAATCAAATATATCATATCATATCATAATATAGCCTACTAGTTCTTTCCATGGGAAAGATGACCGTGAGTTCGTTAGTTGTTGTGCCGGTGAGGTAAGATTACAATTTGATTACAATTTGAGTTTATTAATAATTAAAAACAAAAACAAAAAACAAGATGATAAATGTTACCTAGGTCAACAAACCAGCAGCATTTTGTGTTATAGTGTTACATTTATGCAAATGTGAATTTTACTGTGTAGTACCATGTGAACCACATATCCTTTTGACAGTAATCACAATAACACTAACAAGACATTAAAAAAAATCATGTTTCAACATCTTAGTGACTAAGCCAGTAAAATCACTAACCATAAGCAGCTTGTAAATACATCAAAGATGTGATTATAATCCATCTATAATGGATAAAGCCTTGACCTGGAAGAGAGGTCATCAGGTGGTCCCCAAACTTAGAGTGTTTCGACCCTTAACCACAACACTCTCCAGTTGGCGGGTCAGCAGTGATTGGCCAAATCACTGCCCCTCTCATCCAGGCTTCCAGCTATTGTCCTTTCTCTATGCCAGATCCAACAGTCCACCTGTCTTGTGTGTTCTTGGGGATTGCAGGCACTTAAGAGGTCTCTAGGACTGTGGTTTGCGTCTTGCCTAGGGTCCTCCTACGTCTCACCAGACTATAAATCTGTGCGGTGTGCATGCAACTGTCCTTGTCCACACTTACTCTGGTGTTTTTGAGTCAAAGTGGGTTGTCCAGGGAGGTCAGTTTTTAAATACATCAAAGATGCGATTATAATAGTTGGAACCGTAGGTCACTGTTTACTATGAAAACCTGCATTTTAAGTCGGTGTCACTCCTCCATATATGGTCACACCACATGCCATCACGCCTCGTGACACATCACGCCACCATATGTGGCTGTCTCCATATATGAAGATCACGACACTGACCTCATCAAACCCTGGATAGGCATACATGGAGAAGACTGGATCATCACCTAGATCTGCATATATGGAGCCGGCCACCAACTCTACATCTGACCTCAAACCCTTATAGAGCTGACCTGTTCTGACATTCCATATGTTGATCCTACCCCACCTGTCCTTCCTCTTCGATGTCTGCCTTTTGACTGATACCTGTCCATTCAAACTCTAGACGGGCCCGCCCCGGAGCTAGCTAGTAGAGTTCTCAACAGGCCAGAAAATTAAGGCCCGGCCCTACCTGGGCCCTCATCAAACCCTATACACTCAAGACACTGCCCCCGCTGCCACCGTTAGATCTCCATATATGGAGCTGACCTGTTGACATTCCGTTGATCTGACCTCATCAAACCCTGTACACTCAAGACACGCTCCATATATGGCCAGACCTCATCCATAGATCTCAATATATGGAGCTGACCTGTTCTGACATTTCATGTTGATCTGACCTCATCAAACCCTGTACACTCAAGACACGCTCCATATATGGCCAGTACAAAATTAATTCCATATATTCTGACCCCCCATGCAAAAGCGCCAGTGCTCGCCCAGCAGTCTGCCATCACCTGGGGCGGGCGTCTTACTGGTATATCAGATGTGTAGTGAATAGTGTATTGAATGATCAATGATGTATGTATATGTCAAATTATGTGTATATAAATACATACGTGCAAATTAAGCATATTGTGTATACATAATTATGTTTATGACAACAGAAGAATAGCTGGTGCCACTGGCAACTAGCCTCACGAGACAATATGGACTTTAAGCAAAGACGGATACGGCAGTCCGCTCCGGCAACCGGAAATGGATAGATAAACTCGATAAACCTGATCATGTCCACATGTAAGAATTAAGCAATATTGGCAAGTTAGCTGATGCGTGATGGGGTGTTTAAAAATAATAATGTGTTTATGTTTGACACATGCTGCATAGACGCGTCACCCTGGGAACCAAAGATGGATTTGGGAAGTTCCCAAACAGCTGTCTGCGACGGTCGCAGACAGCTGTTTGCTTAACGATTTTGACAGCTAAGGCAATTGCGTCATAGCAGCCATACTTCCGCATAGCGGACAAGGTGGGGGACCCCCGGGAATGCTTTGGCCATGTCTCACGACCCCCCACCACCATACAAACTGACTGCAAAAATAAAGAAAATATATAAATTAATACTGAAACCAGATATAATCATTAAGGAAAGTTTATGCATGCACCAGAGCCATAGAGTAAGACATGTTACTATATAAACTCTTAATTTCCATTTTCCAGCCATTCAGTTGCAAAAAATATATATATTTCTTCTTTTTATAATTTGGCGACCCCCCTGAGGGGTCGCGACCCACGGGTTGAGAACACCTGCTCTATGGCTCTGCTGCATGGGTTATAAACCCTAGACAACTTCAAAACGTATTAAAGAACAGCAAAGCATGGTGCCAAACTGCCAATGTGTTACTGGCAACATTACCCAATACCCTTCCTTGAAAACAAAAAGGAATGCATATGGTGTACAGTACTCCCTGCGGACCACATCCTATAATTACATATCAATAAAATATTGACAAGCAGGGAATTTAAATTAAATTACTAATATACCTCTACTCCACACATTTTGTAGTGAAATACACATTTTACACCACTACAATGGTTTGATACATATGGCTACATTGCAGATTGAGCATAACAATGCACAGTAATCAAATTAATTTGAATGTATTACAGAATAAGATACTGCCCAAGTCTCTCCTTTACCAGCTGTCAACGCTTCCTTTCCTAAGACAATTTGTACAATTCCTGTCACAGACCACACAGAAGATTCAACATTTTGCAATAATGGATTTTCATTCCTTGATTAGGCAATAATTAGTATTTATAGGCTACGGCTAAAGCCATTACGTGGCAATCCCATAAATGGTTATAAAACCTAGTCATTCTCTTAACTGACATTATGCAACTTCAATGTTGCTGTGCATTACAGAACAAAGCATGCCAGCTTTAGTGACATAATTTCCTACCCTTCTGAGCAGACAAAAAGGAAAGCATAGGGTGAACAGTGTTCCCTGCTGACCACAACCTTGAATTACACATAATACAAAATGACAATCACCAGTGAGTTTGAAATTAAAAATAGTGTTTTAAATTTATTTTGCCTGGTGATGTTCCGCCATTGGCCTACTTAACGAGATATGCATTTGCTTTTTTGTATTTTATTTAATTATCAAATTGCTAAACAGACTTGGAAGGTGCTCCTTAAAACAATAGAGGGCAGTGTTAATCTGAATAAATATATCCATGCACAGGCGATAAAGCCTGACATAGCACAGGATACAGTTTACATGTGTGAGACTTAATAACTCAATCTAGCCCAAACCACAATATACACAAGAGTTAAGCACCACACCAAGTCAGATAGCCTCTTGAACGGTCAAGAAATGGTCCACCCAAAAATGTTACTCACATCCAATCTCTAATTACATACCTCCTATAGACTTGTGTTTAAGTTCCAATGTAGACACCGGGGCTATCTATACATAACAAATCCACCAAATATGGCTATTCTCTTAAATTAGTCATTTTAAGCATTCATTTTGCAGTCTTTTAGAAAATCAATAAAGCCATTAAAGGACTAAACAGGGACGGATTGTTTTATACAAATTTTTATTTATCTTGTTCTGAAATGTTTAGTCAAACAAGCCAAATCCCATGTCATCATCTGACCCCTCCTCTTCAGACTCTTTCTTTTCTTCCTTCTTCTCTTCAGCTGTAAAACATGTTCAACATCAAGGTTAACTCTAGTAAAGTATTAGCCAAGGTGAAGCAAGGTAGTGTGTCAAGTGTCAATGTTACAGACAAATTACGTGCTAAAGTAAAAAAATATATATGCTCACCTGCTGCTGCAGCAGCAGGGGCGGCTGTCGCCGCAGCTCCACCTGCCGTAGCAGAGCTGGCAACTGCCACAGCACCACCTGCGGGCATGCTGGCCAGTTTACCATAACCTAAGAGGGGAAGAGTATTGCCAGATGTAAACAAGAATCCTTTTCAAATCGGTTTCTGTTGTGTAAAATCTGTATATGTGAACTAGTCTTTAGTTGACACTGGTACATTAGCAAGAAATTTAGGCCAATTACAAGAATGCCCAGGTGATGGTTTAAATCAATAAGATTATTTCAAGCTTTTGCAGTGATTCATTACAATTAATTAACTATTATATTATTTGAATAGGGAAAATTAGCACATCTGTAAAACGAGATTGTAGATCGGCTATTTTTGTTCTATATACCAATGTCACAATGACGTTATTTTTCAGAAAGGAAGCCATTGAGGGTTAAATGCGTTATGCGTCTTAATGCTTCCAACTCGAGTAGAATTATTAATGTTCTGTACAAGTGTCCATGATATATATGATGTGGAGACAATAAAGACTATCATCATTACCATTTGCTCAGTACAATATTTCGGGGGCAAATTTAGAATGTGTGCAGGGTTGAGTATGTTGAATCTAGTTTGCATTAATGAGGATTTAGTTGACACAATTAAATAAAATGGCGATAGTATTCAGTGTGCGGCGTGTCACAGCCAGATTTGGGAGACCAGTAGCTTTGTTGTTGCAAGGAAAGCGGTAAAATTAGACTTTCGTGGTTGTTTTCGTCTCAGATTTAGTCCGACGGAGGGACACAGTATGACTCTACGCCACAAAAGTGGAACCCGGAAGTATCTCTGGAGGGGGCGCTCACATCACGGCTAAAATACTGAATGTTTCTATATCAGGTGCTCAATATTTCATGTCAAGGACCCCAAAAATAATTGGCCACCGACCCCCATCTCAAAATATGTTGTTCCAGGGACCCCTCAGAAGCAAAGATTGGAGTTAAAAACGTTCGCTCTGAAATAATATATGAGGCAAGGAAGCAACCAGGTGCTCAGGTATATAAAAAAAAAATGAAAAAATAGTAAAAAGGTGCTCCTGGGATCAATCGGGATAACAACTCTATAGAACAAAGCGGAGATCCAGGCACACTTAAGGTTAGGAAACCTTTATTCAACAGACATGTTTCGACCTATACGGTCTTCATCAGCCCTGATGAAGACCGTATAGGTCGAAACATGTCTGCGAATTGAATTTAACATTTAATGCATGGAAAGTCGTTTTTTGCCACTCAGTATGATGTCACGTGCATACCCTCTATAGGCCACTAGTTTACACAGCAGAGGCATGAGTAACAAGACAGTCGCTTTGAAATGCAAAATACATATATGGACTATTGAAATTAAAGTAGCATAACTAGTAACAAAGACATTACCTTGGGCAATCACCTCATCCACATTTTTTCCATGGAGTTCATTGATGACCTGTTGTGCAAGAGAGCATATTTTAATATGAATCATCACAACAGAAAAACAGTACAGGTCATACAGTCAAAGGTTATGCTAAAAGGATAACACAAAAATCCCCAGGACCATCATACCTTCTCCATGCGAATATCGTCAGCCTCAATGCCGACACTTTCCAGGATTTTTTTAATGTCCTTGGCCTCTGGGTTGTTATTGCCTCCCAGGGCAGACAGAAGGTAAGCAGCAACGTAACGCATGCTAAAGGGGCAGAAAATGTCACATTTAAGAAAAAAGACCCAAAGATATCTTATATACTGTAATATGTGGAGTCACTGGAGTGGCCAAGAAAATACCAGAGATTCAGTTCAGAGTTCAGACAAATGAAACACTTCCGTGCATATTTTATGCTTCAAACTATGATGCTATAAAGATGAATGTTGCAGCTGATTTGAGGTAAAAAAAACAAAAACAAAAACGGGTTACATTATGCAGTCAACGATGATAGATACTAGCAACATCAAATTTGAGATTAAAGACTTGCAGTGTGCTAGAAGGATTAGATTAAATTGATTGAAACTGGTTTACTTGTTAAATCGATACCAGCTATGAGTTTGAACACATCGTGTCTGACGTTCTCAGGTTATTATAATGGATAATTATGAATGTCATATACATAAAAATAAGTGAAACCACGGACAAGGAATACAAGTTATTCATAGTCATGCACTTTCCAAATGAATGCGATGACTAATCCATCTAGCTTTAATCTGTACACCTACAGAATTGCATGACTGATAGTATGGCAGTATCTTAATAAATGTAAACGAACCAAAGGCCAGCAAATTATAGTTTTACATGATCTCCACCATGCGGCGTTTGATCCAGGGCACATCAATGCTAACTTGCTAATGCTAGCATGTCATGCGCTGCGCTGATAACACACGAAATGTCCCCACGGTACGAGTATTTGAAGTGAATCTTTAGAGTTGTCTATAATTCATTGAGATGTAGTTGTACTTCTGGGGTTGATTTACCACTCATATAGCTATTTATAACACTTTATTAAGACACTCACTTGAGCTGGAAAGGCGAACGCGTGTACACGTTGAGATTGACACAGGCAGAAAGGAAGTTGCGTAGCAGGCTGGAAACGGATGTAGCAGCCCAGGAGCAATGGAAAAATAAAATAAAAATAAAGAAAATACGATAAATGAATACGTTTCGGAATATCTTAATAATAGCAGTAGTGTATAAGAAAATAAATATATTTTGAACCTTTTGGACAGTTTCACTTTAGTTTGAAAGAAAGAATGTAATGTTTTTATTTATTCGTGTTTACATGTACAGCTCATGAAAATAAAATATTAGAATATTTTACGAGACCACTAAAACATGATTTTTTTAAAACGAGAAATGTCGACCATCTGTCAAGTATATTAATAGTCTGGGCTAGTATCAATGGGGCGTGGCATGGAGGTGATCAGCCTTTGCTCAAATTGAGGTGTTATGGAAGCCCAGGTTTGCTTTAATAACAGCCGTAAATTAATTTGTATTGTTGAATCTACTGTCTCACACCTTCCTCTTGACAATACAACATAGTTTATCTGTGGGGTTCAGGTCAGGCCAGTGAAGCTTATCAACATACTGAAACACAAAAGAGGGGTGTGTTGAAACCAGTGTTAAGTTTCCACTGTCAGTGGACCAACACCAGCCGATAACATGGCCTAAATCATCACTGTGTTTTATCAAGTCCAGAGTCTCAACACAACCGTCTATTATGATATTTTACAGCACTGTGTGCCTCCGTACATTGACAAGCTTTATGTTGATTCTGATCTTCCTTTTCCAGCAGCACTTGGCACCTGCCCACAGAGCCAAAACTACTATTCTAAAACGGTTAGTCCCAATACTTGATTCTGATTGGCTGGTTACCGTCACGTGACCGGTGTAAATTTCACCGATAACCCACACCTTCAATCACTTTATATCATTCGCACCTGATTCCGCATCTCTGTAGCTGTACTGGGGAAGGGAGCGCTTGATTACCTTACAAACCCATGCCGTGCGGGCGTCTAAGCACCGCCCGGCTCATATGACTGTGAATGTGTGGCTCCAGGCAGCCCCGTAAAGACACCAAGCGCTATTCTCCCGTCACATAGCCTACTTGCCGAGCAAAACAACAAGGAAGTGATGTGGCTCGCTCTGGTGGCGCAAAGCGTAGCTACTTTTGTGAATTTAATAGTTGTATTAGGTTAATATTGCTATACGTTTGTAACCGTTTTAGAAAAGCAATAAGCCACTCGAGGCCCCAGCTTACCGGGTATTTTACAATGGCTGGGGGGGGTAGAAGACCCTCCGCTCCGCGTCGGGTCTGCCTACGCCCCCAGCCATTGTAAAATACCCGGTAACCTGAGACCTCTCGTGGCTTATTGCTTAAGTAACTGGTGTATGGTATTACTGTGCTTAACTGACCAGCCAACTGGCCTGATCTGAAACCCACAGAATATCTAGGTTGTATTGTCAAGAGGAAGGTGTGAGACAGTAGATTCAACAATACAAATTAATTTATGGCTGTTATCAAAGCAAACCTGGGCTTCCATAACACCTCGAGTCAACAGTGGCTGATCACCTCCATGCCATTGATGAAATAATTTGTTCAAAAGTAGCCCAGACCAAGTATTGACTGCATACATTAATATACTTGACAGATGGTCGACATTTCTCGTTTAAAAAAAATCTTTTAGTGGTCTCGTAAAATATTCTAATATTTTGAAATTGATTTTTTTTGATTTTCATGAGCTGTATGCCATAATCACCAAGATTAAAACAACAAAAGGTTTTAAATACTTCACTTTATGCACAATGAATTGAGAATATATGAAAGTTTCACGTTGAATAGAGGAAGGAAGCGCTGCTGTGGTCCTTTGTTGAACTGAATACAGGTGCTCGTTGGCGAGGTTTAATCATGCAGATAAAGAAGAGGGTCCAAGGCACTCTGTTCCAGTGAAGTGAAAAAGCCTTTATTATATTTTATGGCATGGCAAAGATCATTAAAACGCGACCGAAACGCGTTGGTCCTCCCTTTTTTCCCCCTTTGTCATGCCATAAAATATAACAAAGGCTTTTTCACTTCACTGGATCAGAGTGCCTTGGACCCTCTTCTTTATCTATATGGAAGTTTTACCTTTTTTATTATATTTGGGAAGAAAATGTACTTTTACACAATATAATTTGTTTTTTAAAAGGTGCTGTATATCACCTGGTTCTGCAGTTCCTCTCACAGCATGCCAAAACCTCTCTAGTCTCTAGTAGGGGGCCATTATGAGGATGATGTCCCCTTTGTCTTGACTCTCCACTTGACCTCTACAGTTTCTAAACACTGTGGGCTCTATTTTCGTCCATGCTAAACCCGTTATCCCTAAACCTTCTTTCGATCTACATCGACACGTGTGCTTGTAGATGTAGGCTATTTTAAGTATTCAAAAATGTTTTTCAAAATAGTAAAAAGAAGTTTAGGGATAACTGGGGTTTAGCATGGACAACAATAGAGCCCTGTGTGTGTTGCACAAATGCACAGTAAGGATGGATGGATGTACAGATACTGGTGCACCTGCTCCTGCTGCTGCTCTGGCTCCTGGACTAGTCCCAGCTCCAGGATGCTGTGCTTGCTGTGAAATGTCATCCATTCTGGTTGTCAGATAAGATGGAGTGAACAATTCCCATGCAAGACGTATAAGTGTGGCCAAACTTTGGAAAATGATGGCAGCCATGTGAGCCACAGTTCTCATCCATCTCTGTGCAACTCCACAGCGTTGTTGCCATCTGCTTCTGGTGTGAATATTCTAACAGTGAAAGGTAAAGCAACCGACTTGAATGTCAAGATGGCCAGGCAGGGCCTCAGTATGTGACTACTACAGGTCACACAACACAACCAACAATAACTAACTTTTAAGAGTGTCTTCACTGCACACAAAGTTTCCCGCAAGTCTGCATAACAATTTTAGAAGATGTTTTGCAGAGGCTGTTTACCATTCCTATCAAGAGTTCTTAAATTCTGCCGGAACCCGACCCCACCCGTCGTTTTCGGTCTTTGTCGGGCCCAACATTTATGGTAATTAGTCTGGCCGGGCTGAGTCTCAGTCGGGCCGGCCTAGTCAGGGCCCGGCCATATTTTTTCAGGCCCGTTGAGAACAATTTCACACAACCACTGTCTTCCTCTCCAAAGTGGGAGCATATTATTGAGCACAATTTTACCACTTAAGCCCTATTTTAATGCCAAGTCAAAAATTAGGGGAGTCAGTTTGATAGTGATTAAAGAAAACAACAAGCAGCATGAGTGCCTCATGTCCTTGAAGTAGAAAGGTCACCATGCAAGCAAATCTGCTGCAACATCCAGACAAGTATGGTAAACATCTGATGAGAAAAGGCCTTGTAATTTCTAAAGAAATGAAAGAAAATAGGAAACCACTAAGGCTACTCAACTGTATACTACTCACTTTTCTATTGCTGGTGGTTTTTTGGTTTTGTTTTTTTATATTATATATTATAACAGTTGAGATACTTAAAAGGACAACTTTCTTTTTTTTTCTCCAACCAAAGGTTCATGTTCAGATTCAGATTTATGGGGATTTTGAGTGATACACTGACTGACGGGAAATGCATGATTCATGAGACTGTCACAATATGGCATTCCCATATATTCGAGAGCGGCACCATCGTCTGACCATGGAATATGTAGAAGGAAGGCTCTGGAGCAAACTCGGATATTAAAGCCTTTGATTCGCAGGCGTCTTACTGGTTTAAGATGCTAATTCCAATGAAATATGACTGTATTGATTGTATTGTAAACCCTGAATAATTTCAATAAAGTTTATTTAAAAAGTGAAACGCTGTCTCTTCGTTTGCCTACACCCTGTCAATAAAAGGCTTTAATATCCGAGTTTGCTCCAGTGCCTTCCTTCTACATATTCCATGGTCAGACGATGGCGCCGCTCTCGAAGTTTCAGATTCTGCTCAGCAGCTAGTCTGACGGCAGCGCCTCTGGCGTTCCCTGGCCAGACGACAGCACCACTCTTCGGCAGTCTCCTCCGTGAGAGTGTGGAGGTCGTACTGCTGGGGCAGATCGGCGTGTGCACGCATCCACCTGGGTGATGTCAGACTGCTGGCGAGTGCGGTCGCTTTGGCATGGGATGAACTTTGACCAATAAATGCACAATGAAAACAGGTATGGGGACAAGGGTTCCTGGCCATGGCTCATGGCCATATATATGGGGATTAGTGAGTGACGGGGGATTGCATTTAGGTGTTGTGACAGATCACGTGATGTCATGATGACCTGGGCACCTGGGGGCTTGGCTGGGGTGACCAGGGGGCTGATGTCATGATGACCTGGGCACCTGGGGGCTTGCCTGGGGAATTGCGACTTCATGACAGAGTGATGGGAATTGTGTGTGACAAATTGTGACAAACGCAAGATTTCATAGGTATCTGCGATCTTCGGTCGCAATTACTATTATTTCTATGTTTAATTTTAACTTTTTTTGACAGGGGCATAATGTGGCTAAATATGTCTTTTTACAAAATTGTACAGCTTTTTCTTTATTATTTACTGGTACTGTAGTCCCACTAGAACCCAGGAAATGACATCTGGCCACAGTAGTTGTTTTCTGTGTGTCTGAACGGACTACTAGGGGGCTGCCATACATATGTCATAGGCTCAAATAAGTAAGTTTGTCACCACCCTCTTCACATTCAATAGATCCTGTGATCTTTTATGGCCTGATGTAATTTCCTGTGGTCTAGTAGGACTATAGAAAATTATAAAGAAATAGCTGTAATTAAATAAAAGACATATTTAGCCATTTATTTGAACGCCCCAGTTAAAACAAAAAGCAGCAAATTAAAAATATAATATAAAACCTCTAATAAAATCACACCTGTGTGAACTGAGTGGTGCAAATCCACCCCCCCCCCCTCTCATTAGCAGGCAACAGTGCAGCACTATCTCTCTCTCTCTGTTTCTGGCACAACAGCGCCACTTTTGGTACTCATTGGTACTGGTGCTCATTAACGTCACACACAAACATAGTTGAACATCACAGACATTGCTGTTCCTTGGAGTGGTTGCACCACTCAAAAACCTAAAACAAAAAAAATAGTACATCATAGAGACACACGGGGACTACAAATTTCACGCCCCCAAATGAGACAGCGTCCCCACTTCTGGTCCGTTGGCACGGATACTGCAGGCCAGCCCATAGAAGTCTATTGAAATTCAACTGTAGTTAGCCTACTTTTAAAATAATATGAAATGAACTGAAGACTATATTGATTTGAATAAAAATGTTTCCAAATGTATGAAGTGTCTTTGTCAACATATATTGTTGTTTTCTCAATAGAGGATGTATTTCACATTTAATTTACCACTTGAATGAGTTAACCATAATGTTAACGGAGCAGAGGGTTGACAGCAGACAGAGAACCTGTCGCTTTTACGGGATGTCACTGCCTTTACGAGGCTACGAGCACCGTCTTTGAAGAGTGGAATTCTCAATATACATCCCGATCCCGACTGACTTTGTTATTCATGTCTATATTTTGAACATGTCACAGGATTACTATATATGTTCTACCTACCACGGAGCTCCGACGGTGTGTTTTACCGCTGTCAACTTGTTGTATAATTAACTTTGCTGAATAGTTGCATGGGAAAATAACGCAGCTAAATGGAGGAGTGACATCCTGACATTTTCAACTACCTAGTGAATTCTCCAGATGAGTATTAATAATAGTCTTGCAAGATGCTGTTTAGATCATTTTCAACAAATACATAGCATATAAAACGAAATACAACAAATATATCTGGGTATTGAAAACCTCAAGGGATGCATCCGTGGCGTATATACCGTGCGACCACTTTGACTTGAGATTTACAATGCTAGCACTTTTCACAAACTGATGGAGTATATTATAGTACATTGTAGGATGTATATTGAAATGGCAGGTATGTGACATTGAAAAGGACAAATTAAACATATGGGACACTTTATTAGAACACAAAAAAAAATCGCTATAGCCTCAGTAATGAACCAGTGAAATTAGGGTATTTTATGATGCCTCTCATAGGGATTGCATTGGCAGCTGCAGTACACAGTTGAAACGGACCAGAAGTGGGGCCGCTGTCTCATTTGGGGGCGTGAAATTTGTAGTCCCCGTGTGTCTCTATACACAGATCAGATCATGGCTCGCTAGACTCGAGAGCTTTTTCCTTATTTTTGAAAGGC
This sequence comes from Electrona antarctica, assembly GCF_951216825.1. NCBI lineage: Eukaryota > Metazoa > Chordata > Actinopteri > Myctophiformes > Myctophidae > Electrona > Electrona antarctica. The sequence goes on along the minus strand of NC_136808.1, from coordinate 17,328,478 downwards.
AGACAGGCAGTTAGGAAGACAACCAAGATCCATAGGCATTAGGCAATAAACAAATTTATTTTGTGCACCCTTCAATCCCAATGTCTTTAATCTACGTGACACCCACTACATTGCTGTACATTCCACATTAATGTAATAGTAAATATATTGGACGACATAGACTAAGAACACAACACAGTTTAAACATAAAAATCCGAAACAAGCAGTAAAACATTCAATATTTTATCAAAATTTCACCAATGTTGCAAGGTTGGTATTGGTACTCATAGGCTTATAACATGGAAGTATCTCAAAATACAAGCTGTGATCTATGCCTGTTCACTTCCTTGAAATGGAAGGTGTTGGACCTAATCAGTGATGCTAGATCACTGCTGTATCAATTCTGAGAGCCTTTACATACAGTATATAAGGCCCTGGAACAGTCAAGTGGGAGCACCAATCATTCTTGGAAAATTCTTATGAAAATCACTTATAAAAAAGGGAGAGAATTATCAAAAGAAAACTATTATAAAAATATTCTATTGACCATAACAATATATAAACAAGAATAACTGTTAGAAACCTGATCAAATTTCATCATGGATTAAGTCAGCAAATACATGTAACATTCTAAGGACAGCAAGGCCAACTAACCAATACAACAGGTTGTGGCTAGTTTACGTATTTTGTGACGTATGTGAAGTATTGTATATTTAATATCTAACTGGGAAATTCAAGGGAATACACAACCCATATTTCTGATATTTTGAGAATTAGATGATTAAATTCGTTTTTATTTAAATATTAACTCCACTACATACTATGAAAAGTTCACGTAGAAAATATCCCTATTCCATTGTGAATGTAGTAGTTTTTTACATTTCATGCACTTCTGTTCTTATCTGATCTGTATTCACATTATCTACATTTGCATGAAGACCAATATTCCAATATGCCGCCCCCCCTCGTCATCTACAGTTTATGGCTAATTTGATTTCATTATGAAAGTTATTATTGCAACAAGATCTCGTATACATCTCATCTGAACTAGAGTACCTGAATTAGCCAGAGCCCAGGCCATCTTTTGAACGATCCATTCAATTTAAGATTATACATTTCAAATGCCACATCATGTAGTATTCCTTTAAACATTTCTGCACAAGAGGTTGAAGTCCTAAATAACTGCTTACAGTAAAAAGTGATGTTTAATCTGCACTATTAAAGTTGACCTTGCATAGATGCTTGATTTAACACCTCTCAGATATATTGTCTTTAGTGATTATGCAATAGAAATGTTTACTAAATTTAAGCATTTCTTCCACTAGATTTCAGGTACAAGGTATTTCATGTCACAAATATTACTTAATTTAATTAAACTTTCTCGACTCGGAAACATTTACAAACGGAGAAATAAAAGTTATGTACAATAAGAAGATGTTCAGGTAACTGGGTAGATGTTTTGCCACCATACATTTACTACCATGGATGTGAAATGGGAGTTCAAGAGTGCAAAATGCCTCCGAACAATTTTAGTGATTTCAAAAGTGACATACAAAACCTGACAATAATAAATTAAAAGGGATATTTCACTTTCAAGCATGTTCGGGGTAATTTAAACATCTACTCAGGCTTTTGTGAGCACCCCAGACAGTTTTTGTTGCTTGATTCTATTTAGACATTTTCCATTTATTTGATGGTGCCCCTTCCTATACAAACCAATTGTAACTCCAAACTCCATTTTAACCATGTTAGATTAATTGAAAAGACCTTTTGGTCCATGTGACTGATGTATTACAGTAATGTAAAATATGCATAAATTATAGTTAATTCAAATTAAGATAATTTACAATCCACTAACCATTGTGTAAAATCATACTTAACATGGTCACATTAAACTCCATAGTTCAGTTACACAGATCTTCAAATCAAAAGTGAAGTAAGAACATAGTTTGAAGTGGCTTATTGTCTGCATATCTATCCATCCCACCTACCACCTTGTAAGGGTGCTAGACCAGGGAGATGGATTGCTGAGGTGGCGCGACACTGCCACAACTAGTCTGGTACCACTACTTACCTCGCCTTGCTTGCGGAAAATAACAGATTTTCAATATTTTCAGCATAGGTAGTGAGTCGTTGGTAAAACACATGCCTTTGAATCACAAGGTTCTGGGTTCAATAACAGGCAATGCCAACTCAGTGTATGAGTAGTATGGCTTGGGCAACTAAAGTGTGGCATAATTACTGGGAGCCTAGGATAAGTGTGGGATCCGTCTCAGCAATCCATCTCCCGGGTAGACTAGGAGGCAGCAAAAAAAACCTGTCATTCAAACTGCCCTGTCTCTGGGCATTTGGATCCTGCAGAACAGGACCCAGGATCAGTTTCAGTGATGCAGTCGAACAACAAAATATAGTGCGTAGCCGTAGACTATTTCAAATTACAGAAAACATTTACGTCTACAACGTCCATATTTACAAGTAAGTGGGAATTAGACACACTAGAATTCGACCGGCCTTCGGCTGGTCTCACTCTAGCGCCACGCCATCCAGGTGGCCAGTGTACTGTACAGTACCATACTGTAGCAGGCTGTACTGTACTGTAGCATACTGTACTGTACAATACTGTCCCATACTGTGCTGTGCTGTACAATACTGTTCTGTGCTGTGCTGTACTGTACAATACTGTACCGTACTGTAGCATAATGTGCCGTACTGTACCGCTGCGCCCTGTGTGGTGGAAAGGGGAATGGCCTAAAACGTGATGTAATTTGCATCACTGTGACATTTTTCATGCAAATGCAAACTGTACAGTAATTATGACAGTTGCATGGATGCAACATAGTGCGTTATGTCTGGACAGGCATGCAGTAGGTATTGTGCATGGAGAGATTTGTGCAGTGTGGTTTGGTAGGAGAAGACGAACAAAGGTGCACGTATAAACGGTGGACCCCTTTCAATTAGTGTAGCAAGACAACCTTTTAAATTTAGCCCGTTATCTTCATTTCCAGGGGTATTACCATAATGTGGTTTTATATACACATGTGAATCCTTTAACCAGCAATTGCTTATTTGCATTCCACATAACCTATAACTTTAGTTTGTAAACTACAGTAACTCTTCAGCTTACTGGTAGCAGTGCCAGTAAATGTATGTAACAAATGCAAATCAAATCATGCTAAAAAGCTGGTTTAGAAAAACTAACATTGTTCTTTAATATCAGATAATGGCAAGGAGAAAAAAAATGTTCACTGAAAATGTCATGGTTACCCTAACATATTTTCATTTACGCCAAATGGCTCACATATTAGTGTCTCAGGCTTTTTTGTTTATTTAAATCAGTGGTTCTCAAAGTCGAATCTGGGGGCCCATGGGTCCTTGAGTGTTCCAGGAGGTCCCTAGTGTAATGTGTTAACACCATACAAGATGTAGTGTTAGAATTCTTCAATATAGAGCGCCGAATACTGACGTCACTTGCTCATCCCCTGGTTCCAAGGGGTCCACGGAAGTAATTTCTCTATAGAGAATAACATGGCTCATCTTAAAATCGTTTCATATAAGCATTGTGGTCCAAAAATAAAAAAAGCTGTCTCTGCGCTATTGTCAGGGAGGGGTGTCTGTATCGTTTGCGACAGTCAGTCACTCATATATGATAGTCTGTTTCTAGCAAAAATGTAACAATTTTTGTAGCAGTATCAATAGCGTTTTCTCTCAGTCAGTTGATTCTTCATATCCATATGAGTGAAACGGCCCGGATGACATTTTTCAAACACAGTTCTTATATGAGGCGATCTAAAATCCCCTATGGGGATTACAATGCAAATAAAAAGTACATGAACCCATGGATTTGCGCCCTCTACCGATATAGACGTCAGACTTCGGTGCTCTATATACACATTTCTTCCGTGTTCTCTTTTTTTTTATATTTTAAACTGATTTTGAAGCCATATTTTCTTGGTTTACTTTAAGTGATGTGCATATTCGTTTTTTGTAAAAATAACATACATTCAATTTGGCCTTAAAGGACAACTTTAGTTTTTCAGCCACAGTCCATGTTTAAGGTTGTTATTAGAGAAAGTAAAAGACGAGTTCTTTTATTTAGTACCCCCTTCACATTCAGTAGATCCTGTGATCTTTTGTGGCCAGATGTAATGTCCTTGGGTCTAGTAGGACTATAGTAAATAAAGTAATAAATAATATAAATATAAAATGTATAAATAGCCAAATGTTCGAATGCCCCCGCCCCCGCCCCCCCTGGCAAAAATAGCTAAAATCGCTAAAACGAAAGAAAGCCGCAAATGAAAAAAAATTAACACTCATCTTTTACTTTCTCCAATAAACTAAAACATGAACCTTGGTTGAAAAAAAACTAAAGTTGTCCTTTAAACAAAGACCATGAAGAACAGAATGTGTGTTGCCCTGAGGCACTTAGCGACTGTACACAAACAAAAAACATAAAGATACGTAAGCATAAGGAACATTTGTAATGTGAATTAAATAAACCAAAATGTTAATTTAAAAATTATGATCAGTTTAGTGTTCAGCAGTGTCAAGTACAACTTCAATTTGTGGATTATAAAACTCTACAGAAAAAATCATTAACATGTGACTACAAACTGAACTCAGTTCAATATCATCGTCATTACAGGGAGTTAAGTGGGGGACAGGGACAGATGAGGCAGATAAAATAATTGAGCATTCATTTAGAGCAGGGGTGTCAAACTGGTGATCCGTGGGCCGCATGCGGCCCAGGGAGAGGTCCAATGCGGCCCTCGAGATGATTTTCAAAAAGGAAACAACGCTGCTACTCCCCCTCCCCCACCCGCCCTGCTAATGGCCCTGCTGTAGACGGCTTTGTCTCTGCCCAGGTGCGGAATGTTGTCACTGATGGGCTCGTTAAGTCTATTCAACTACTAGTTGAGTTGTTGTGGATTACTCTCCTCACACTCTGATACAGCAGGACATGGAGAGGCTAACCATAGTTGTTACAGCTCATTAGAGTTTAATTTCAATGATTGAAACCCACTATTTTCGAGTGGTTTATTGGGTATTTTTTCCACCTCTCATACCAAACGTCTTGTAGCCTACAATACAAATAAAGTCAATTTATGTCAAACAGTCTAGAAAACAAAGCCAAGTGACAACTGTGTAAGTCAACGCACGTGAGCTGCAACTGGCTGCGGCCCTCATCAAGTCACCTTTCGCGCAATGTGGCCCTTGCCCCAAAATGAGTTTGACACCCCTGATTTAGAGGAAAACACTACTGGGGATAGTTGTTCTGTTGCCGGCGCTTTGCCGACCTCATTTTCTCAAAACGTGACTCCATTTCCTCTAGGACTTTAGGGGTGTACCTTACTACCAGCTTGACTGTACCCTGAGCTGCCTTGAGGAGTTCCACAGCTTTCTCGTGATGCTCCCCTTCCACACTCTGTAGAAAGCAAGAGAAAGTCATGAGAGTGTGTGTGTAAGGTGAGAGATGCAATAATATAAAAGCAAGAATGACACTCAAGTCATAACTGCCAGGTGCAACCAGCGTTGATGCTTGGCTGTCTCCGTCTCTTATCCCCTTATTTTTATTTGTCCCTGATTTTATTTAATTGTCTTTTTTGGTGTTTTTACTTGTTTCTCTGTCATAACCACCCAGCCGTTGTTTTCGCTCGTTTCCGACATTCTTTTGTTGGTTCAAGCACCGCGTTTGAACTAACCGTGAGTTAGCTCCAGTTAGCTCATAACATTTGCTGCTGTAGCTACTTCCTCCGCGTTGTGGCGTTCAGAGTATGGGGTTTTACTCCCATTGGCGTGGAAGGCAGCCAATCATGACTAGGTCGCTAGTAGTAAGGTCGTGAGGAGGCAGCCAATCATGACTAGGCCGTGTTTAGAGTCGTTTATACGGTCGCTATAACCGCTTTTCCCCCATTCATTAATCACAATTGAGGCAAAAGTTGGAAATAATTGTGATATGTGACGTTGTCAACCACTTCTATTCACGTGACAATGAGGAGTTTCACCAGTAGGGCAATCAGGGCATGATGCAAGGAGAGAACACACCATCGTTCCACGTTCCGGTCCTCGCTGAACAGGGTCCCTGACCAACCTGTAGGAGTTGCCTCTCCACCCGACTATCCCCCTGAACATGAGCAATAGGCTCTGTGCAGAACTGTAAGGTGGTGTAACAGTTTTCTTTAACGGTTCAGTTTTCCGTAGCTTTGTTTGATTGGCTCGGCAGCAGCTTTGAACCGGAAACATGTGTTTGTTTGCACAGAGCCTATTAGTGTTCATTGGAGCACCCGACCACGTCCAAGCCGGATGCATCATGGTGGTGGGCAGGAACTTTATCCCTGCACCACCCGGACCAACAGGAGAGCATTGCCCACTTTGAAATGTATCGTTTACCCCTTACCCATTGTTTTAATTAATCAGGTGCCCACTCTGTACTGACATTTTACATTTATTTTGCTCTATGATTTCTGAACTTTATGATAAAAATATCAGTTATCAGTATCACATGAATTTGTTGTATTATGAACAAATCAAATGAGAGGCACATGTTGTGGATCATATCATTGTGTAAAGCTGAAACAACAATTTGTTATGAACATACCACTCCATTAACAGAAAGAAGCTGATCGCCTCTCTTGAGGCCACCATGGCGGTCAGCAATGCCCCCTGGGATGATCCTTGATATGTAAATAGGAGAGTTTTGTTCTTTTCCACCCATTATGTTAAATCCGAGGCCTTCTTCCGTCTTGGGTAGCTCCACAACACGAGGGTGTGAGTGACCCTCACTTGCTGCGAAAGCTGCAACAGTAGCCTAAAAAGAGAATTAATGTTGTCAATACACAAAGGAGTCTCAAAAATCATGTATTTTGTTCTCTAGTCTAGTGTTCAGTTTGATTCTACCTTGGCTGTGGCATTGGCCCTGATCTCAGGACTGCTGTTGATGTCCACTGTTTCATACACATGTTCATACACCTGAAGAGACATTGAATGTATTCAAGATGGAAAATGTTACTCTTCAAAATAAAACAGGTTTACAAAAAGAACATTGGTTTGTAAACTTTGCATTTGTAATATGCATAAGGGCAATTTACTAACTGGAGCCGAGTGTGGAGAAAAGATAAATGACTAACTTCTCGAACAGCATTACAGAACTCGCTCTGCAGAACCCTTTGCAGTGCCTGCAGCTTCTGAGGAGGCACTTCTCCTGTTCTCTGGAGCTTGTCAAGAAGTTCAATAGCACGAGAAATATCTGCAGAAACAAAGGGAAGAACAACAGAACAATCAGAGATCTTCCCAACAACAATGAGGTGTGTTAGCATTTGTGAGACCAGTTCAAACATGTATGCTATGGAGGAAAGTGGCAACACTAGGGGTGTAAATCTTGGACCACAACGATTATGATTTTTTTTAATAACAATTCATGCAATGAATCACAAAATCGCCAATTTCACCATGATGACTATTTGATTATTTCAATAAAGATTTTTTTTCTCATGCAGTTCTGTAATACAATACTTTAGTATTAGAAAATACGTTAGTGGATATAGCTAGGCAATAACAATTTATAACAAGCTTCATGTTCAACAAAATCTTTTTCAAAAAGTGCCACATTTGACATTACAGTTGAATTACCACCTTAAGATCGACGTTGTGGACTCTGTATTGATTGCAAAATATGATATCAATAATTTGATCAAAATCTTAAAGGGAGGCCAATCATTTTCCAATATTTTTCAAAGGGTGTGAGAGCTCAATCAAAATAACAATCATATTCCCTTTTATTTGCCAAGTAAGTTTGTGCATACTAGATAGGAACGTCGCTGACGATTTGGTTGCCCTATTGGCATATATTTGTGCTGCCCCTCCTCCCGATGAGAGTGCTGCGTTATATCATGCAGATCGGCTACTTTCGCCGTTTTCGAGAACGCACACAAATATGAAAACTTTTTTTACGATGAAGGGGTTGTTTGTCAACGCTGTAGTCCCGCAACCGGAGTCAGACTCCATTGGCATGTATGGAAAATGGTAATGCAATTTCTGTGACGTGGCCAAAAAATTTATCGAGCAAATCATAATTTATCTAGGGATCTGAAGGTCAGAGGTCTTTTGATGAATGAGTGTGAGCTTCAGTTACTGAGGGATCCACACAGCCCTCAACCATATTGCCAAATTTCGTGAAAAACGATAGCTCAGAACTGCCCAAACTGCTAAAACAGCGGATACGATAACAAAAGGGGTCTATGCCCTTTGGGCTTGACCCCCATTAATAAAAATAAAAAAATCACACCTGTGCATGTGAAGTGAGGGTCATCGTCATGACCCAACATGTCGATTTGCTCAGACACATATGACGTAAATTCTCCATCATCAATGGGAATTTAACAAAAATACCGATTTGCTCAGACACATGACGTAAATTTTCTCAAATACATATGATGTCAATTCTCCATTCATTGTCAATGGCATTTAATGTTTGTGTAAGGACAAAAAATCACACCTGTGTGAGGGGTGCTAAATATATTAAAGTCTAACTTATGTTGGTTAGGTGATGTAATGGTGATGTAAAACAAACGGTGCAAACAAACATTAAACGCCATCAACAATAAAGAGACAATATGACACATGACATAAATGTTCCCTTCATTGTCAATGGCGTTTACAAAACAAACATTGAACTAAAGACAAACATTAAACCTGTGTATAGGAGGGGCTAGCGCCTCAAAATCTAAACTATAGCTACAACCCTTAACAACTTGATTTGTTACAAGCAGGGATGCAGCGGTTCTCTTAGCCCCTTTCGGAACCCTCCGTAAAGCTTTTCTGAATTTTGATCTCGCTTTACGTAGGGTCCCTGTGCATTTCTTCCACGCGCTATGGTAGGCAGATGTACATACCCTCCGTTCAGGCCGTGCTGCGGCCTGGTGGTGGTGGTGAGATGTTTCAAAAGATGCATAAAGCGGCTATAGGAGACAATGGAAACGTGGGAGAAATTGAATTTGTCGCAGATGCCGTTAAGTAAGTTTGTTTGACCGTTTTGGCTTCTCTCTTCCTCACTTCCTTGACTTCCTTATTGACTTCCCATTGTACCGCCTCGCGCACTGAGAGTGGCTAGCTGCGCGTCCCTACGTTCCTGCCTCTGATCTGCTCTGTCTCAGCTAGCCACTAGTCTCGGTGCGGGAGGCGGTACAATGGGAAGTCAATAAGGAAGTCAAGGAAGTGAGGAAGAGAGAAGCCAAAACGGTCAAACAAAGATTAAAAATACTTAACGGCATCTGTGCCAAATGAAATTTCTCCCACGTTTCCATTGTCTCCTATAGCCGCTTTATGCATCTTTGGAAACATCTCACCACCACCACCAGGCCGCAGCACGGCCTGAACGGAGGGTATGTACATCTGTCTACCATAGTGCGTGGAAGAAATGCACAGGGACCCTACGTAAAGCGAGATCAAAATTCAGAAAAGCTTTACGGAGGGTACCAAAAGGGGCTATGGAGCCTATGGTTCTCTCAATGTGGAGTGCAAAGATTATGTACAGGTGAATTCAACTAGGCCAGTAATTCTGTCAGTAATTATGACAACCATATGAGACCAAATCATGTAACAGTAAAAATGTTCTTAGATTGGGGTCCAGATAAAAATAAAAATATTTAAAATTAAATTGAAAATTCGAATTGAGACTGGTTCCCTTCAATCGTGCAGTACATTTTAACCACTTAAACCAATAAAAAGAAGAATGTAACATTTGCCCAAAATAGGAACGTCAGTGGATACTGGACAGTGGTTAACCTGTCCAACCTGTCCATTTTTTGCAAATTCTAACCATCAACCTACTAACCTAGCCCCTTCAGGTCCCAAATACAGAAAAAGTGAACTAGAGTCCCCAGCGTCAGAGAGAAATCCTGCTCAATTAACATTACATCACGTACCGTTTACATCATCCGTGGTTGTCCACACCATAAACCAAGTTGAAGCGAAAACCAAAATATGGTATAATACACAACTGGTTGAATAATAAGCACAAAACAACAATGGCTTCCCCCCAGCTCGCGTATGCTAAGCTATCGTTTGCAACTTCTGGACAATAACAATTAAATATGTAAGCTAGCTTGTTCACGTTACCTCTTTCCAACCGCACAGGTTCGCCAAGCGACGCCATTCTTTGACCGTGGAGGCAGTGGGCGCTGGGCAAAGGTTGCGTTAACAATTAAATGCGAGTATAAAAGCTTTACTTGGGCGTCAACCATAGGCGTCAAGTTGAAGTGAGTCGAAAATCTGATTAGATTAGCTGTAGCTCATTTGGTTAGCTTGCTAGCTATTTTCCAGAACATCATGATGGTGCGTTCGCGTAAGCCTTGTAAAGTGCCGTGGCAGTGGACGGTAAACAGAGAAAGAAATGTCGGTCTATACTATACTGCCCTCCACCGGGGAGTGTGTGTAGAACAGTAGACACTGTGTGTGTGTGTGTGTGTGTGTGTGTGTGTGTGTGTGTGTGTGTGTGTGTGTGTGTGTGTGTGTGTGTGTGCGTGCGCGTGCGTGTGTGTGTGTGTGTGTGTGTGTGTGTGTGTGTGTGTGTGTGTGCGTGCATGCGTGCGTGTGTATAATCCCTCCAGGGAACCCCATAACTGACTGAGAGTGTAAATGGAACCAAATGTGGAACCAAATGGTCCATATGGTTCCTTTTATACACTGTGCAGAGTTGCAGGCCTGGCTGTAAGGGTCCATTTACCTCCCTAAGGAACCCTAGGGTTCTTGGTCCCTATACTAGTTTGAGTTCGAGAACCACACATAAGGTCATAAATAGCTATATATATATATATATATATATATATATATATATATATATATATATATATATATATATATATCAATCAAAGGAAGTAAAGAGAAATAGCTAGAGTAACATGGTAAGGGAGCTATATCTTTCCTCCATGTTAGAGACCTTAAGAAAGGACCATTATTTTGGAAGGTGTGGGGATATGCCCAATTTAAAGTTTTCTGTGCAACTGAGCACATATTCTGGACCACATTTTTATTCAAACTTGGTGAATATTCTTTTTGCAGACCTGTCAGCCACTGCTGTTGTCAACTACTATGTCTTGTTACAGTGCAAACTGAAGTTAAGTTACCAACAGTCATTAAGACATGCGAATCCCTTGACTCCTTCAAAACCGCTCTCAAAGGGCACCTACGGACGGCTGCAATTCGAAACTGTCCCCCGTAAAATCTGAATCCCCAACCCACCTCTTTTACTTTCCCCCTCACTGTATATGTTTTTTTCCCCCTTTTTACCTCCTCTATGATGATTTCCTGTTTTTGGCTATATAGAAGTGTATATTTGTATATGTCTAAATGTTATGATGAATGATGAAACAAAAGTGCAATGCTTTATGGTGTCGTCCACATTTAACAGTTTTGTATTGAGTTGTGCTTGAAATGTACTGTAATTCTCCAATCTGTTAATAAATACTTCAATCAATCAATCAATCAATCAATCAATCAATCAAAGCTACTTTAAACTAACTGTTGGTTTGTTTCTTAATTGCAAATAACTGGTTGGTCAATATTTAGCAGTTAGCTTTTAGTGTTCAAAATATCAGTGGCGTGCACAGATAGACACTAGGGGGTGCTAGAGCACCCCCTGCCCTTTTGGCAATGTGCCCTTTTGAAGAAAAAAAAAATAGCAGATCTACAAGTTCGTAGCGCGCCACTCGGTGGCGCGCTATGAGCTTGTAGATCTGCTATTTTTCAATAGCTAAAGCATAACATAATGCTAACACCAAAAGGGGTTCCCGCCCAAAATAGATTAAGGCAACCGGCCGGTTCCACGCGCTGCACAAGGTGTCCTTTTTTAACTTGAGCACCTGCCCCTCTAAATGTCTGTGCACGCCACTGCAAAATATGATAGGCAGGTAACTGGTTAGTTTAAGAAATTAACATTTAAATGAACAGAGATGAACTCACCCCTGTGACAGTTTCACATGATCTAGCAGCTATGGAAAACTAGGCAGATGTATCTTGGCTACCTAATGGGTGTACTCTTTTTATGATACAGCCATGTTGTGCCAAGTCATCATCCTAAATTAGGTACATACCCATTCATATGACAAGGGTACCCCCAATGAGACTGCATTGGGAACTGCTGAATAAACAGTAAAGTCCTCAGTGTGAATTTAACGCAGAGTGACTGTACAAAGTGTACAATCTGTTAGATACATTATTTTTTTCCCCCAGTGTACATGCCCTCGTTCAGTTCTATACTTCTTCTCATGCAGTTCCCCACATTAAAATCTGTGACTTGCCCTGTAATATTGTTATCTACTCTACTGTAGTGTCTACTGCTGTTGGCTATAACATCTGGGAAAATCAAATATACAGCACTTCGAAGGAACATCGCAGTCTATCTTTCAGTGTTTGTTTGGGTGAGAACTTATAGGTTTATAGGTTTATAGGTTTAACCATTATATTGAGTGAACCTCTGTATCTCTTTAAAGTAATGGCAGTGGTCAGAGATATACTAATCTTGTCATCATTCTCAAAGATGGCATAGAAACTGTTTTGTCTTAGTTCACTAATCATATTAATCACTTTCCACCTGTTGTCCCTTATTTTGGCATGTAATTGTAGGTGGACTAAATGGCTACATACTTTTTCTCCATATGTACGTAACGTTGAAGATTAGCGTCAAACTCAGAAATTTTTCATTTGGAACCGTTTCATGACTCAAGATTTCAAGTACGTTTCTCTCTAAGAAAGAAAGAAAGAAAGAAAGAAAGATTATCAGTCTATAACTACTATTATAATGAAACTCCCTGGGGTATGAACTGAGAAATACATGGATTCTTTACAAAGTTAGATATTGAGTCATTATAGCAAACATTACTGATGTCCAGGAATGTGACAGCAATTTACTTGGTGTTGTTCCATCCTCTTTACCTGTCAAGTGATCACAGCGGTTGTCTGTGAAGCCCTGCATTGTCCCAATACCCACCATCTTCTAGCCTTTAGATCACAATGGCCATATAATCAAAATCCTTGAAAATTGTTTACATATATGATGTACATAACTCCAATCCTAATCCTATACACACATAATTTCTTAGGATTTGTTATTGTACTCTTTCAACAATTTTGTGGATCATTGCTACTAACACTGTATGTATGTATGTATGTATGTATGTATGTGTGTATGTGTGTGTGTGTGTGTGTGTGTGTGTGTGTGTGTGTGTGTGTGTGTGTGTGTGTGTGTGTGTGTGTGTGTGTGTGTCTCTATCTATCTATCTATCTATCTATCTATCTATCTAATACGTTTTAATGTTATGGTAGTGTTCAAATATGTTCACATATGAACTGTGTTACTTGAAACAATTTGATGCATTTTTGGAATGCAAGTGTCTTTAACAATTAAGGTTAGTCATTCTAAATTAAGCTGCTATACTTCAGCAGTAGAATGTGTCCATTATTGTGGCATGACTGGCATCCTTAACACTACCTGTCAACAAGATTATTATTATTGTGGGACTTGCTGAAGGATAGTTCATTTCATTTCGCAGGAGATTGTGTGCACATCTTGTACCTGTAGTTAGGCCAGGTGCTGGACATCAAGGCAAGAATCAAGGAGAAGGTAAAAACATCTGCACACTGGTTTAAAGCTGTTGTTAGCGTTTTACGTTCTTCTCCCTATTTAATTAGATTTTAAATCCCCATACCATGGCAACCAAGGATCTCTATCTGTCTGTCTGTCTCTGTCCGCCCGTCTGACCGCCCGTCTGTCCGACCATCCTATCGCATCCGTCCATCCGTCCATCCGTCCATCCATCCATCCATCCATCCATCCATCCATCCATCCATCCATCCATCCATCCATCCATCCATCCATCAGTTAGCTATCTAACTTTCTAGTTCCACTGGTAAATTTATTCTACTTAAAAATACATGATCCAAACTTTATCAACATTATTTTTGTTTTTCATTTGCCTATAGTCATTTTTATTTCTTCAAATATTTCAGTTTAATATTGCAAACAACTTCACAACATACAAAATGAATAATATTAACCCAGAAACATGTCAATGAATAAATTTTATATATATGTATATATATATACTCTTATATATCTTGTCCTCTGGTGGGGATAAAAAAATAAACAGCAAAGCTTTGACAACAGCACCTTGACATAGTATGTAATTCCAACATTACCTTGAGAAGTTTAGAACAGTAAACAGATAAATTACTTGAGAGGAAAACCGTTTTCTTTTGAGTATGTAAACGGAATGTTTTGGTCAGCTTCATATCATTTTTTTTCCTTAAGTGGAGAATTTCTCAATTCACAATTGAAGCAGCATGCAAGCTTTTGAAGATGGAACTGTCCTGTCTCCTTTCTTGCCTCTTTGTTCCTTCATTTTCAAATTCTTGGCAACGTAAACAAATCACAATGTCTTGAGGAATGTGATATAGTAATTTAAACTGGGCGCAAATGACTGATCAGATTTTTTAAAATTGTTTACAAGGTCATGGATATGTTCAATAAATAGACTGTAGTATCACTTTTACTGTATAAACTTTTTTTTACATGCAGTCCATAAAATTTTCATTTGACGGAATAATTTACCCTGTTATGTATATATACAAATAGATATTTTCTCTTTATTCTCTTTTTTAAACTCTTCAATAAAATCTATACATTGTATACACTATCTCCCTCTTTTAATGGTCAATGTGCATACACATGAAGTGTCTATCCTTATGAAGCGCCAGCCAATCTTCTTTTTGCTATCCATGGTAAGCGCTCGCACATAGGACTGGGTTGTCCTGCATTGGGAATTATAATGCCGTTTGTCTATTCCTCGGCAGCCGTCCTTCGTATACCCCATGGGGTTGCATTTGGTCTCATAAAAGTATTGCTTGAGTTGGCCATTGGGGACAGGGACCTTTTCCATGACGGTAACTGTCTGCCCAGACATGTCTATTGCCGTCTTTTTATCCACAGCGGTCACCCACTGGCTAATACTGTCACACACGCTGAGCTCTCCACGCCGCGAAGGGTCAGAGTGTCGCCGCACCCTCATGGACATGTTAGCGGCATCCAGATAGTTTTTGTATTCCTCCAGAAGAAAGAGCAACGGCGGCTCCAAAGGCACTTGGTTGCTGATCATCACCCGCGAATCGTACAGGTCATCATCCTTTGTCTCTGCGCCATTCACAGAGGACCGGCCTCCACCACCCTGGCCTTTATCAGCCCCCGGTCCCAATTGGGCCTCCTCTCCCTCCACCTCCAGCAGCTCTTCGATCACCTGCTCAAATGTGTCTGTGAGTGAAGGCAATGCCCCCCGTTGGCCTGGCCCACCCCCACTCTGCGGAGTCCCATGGGCTCGGGCAGCCGTCGCCGCGGCGCCCAAGTAGCCTTCCGTCCGGTGGCCCCGCATGCCCAGGGCATCTCTCAGGGGCGCAGCTCTCATGCAACTGAAGTATGAAATAACCATAGTAAGGAACAGGATGGTCATCACTCTTCTGACCTGGTGGAACTGGATAGAAAAGAAAGAGAGATAAAAGACAGGACAGGGAGAGAGGAAGAGAACATTAGTCACAGAGTCTATGAAGCAGTTTCTTAAATATATTGGCTTTGCTCTGTAATGCACACTGTAAGGATCTCCTGTTGTTTACATTCTCCTGTCTTTACCTTCAAGTCAACAAAAGAGCCAGTAGCAACACTCAATTCAGTCCCCTGACAACCTTCTATAGCTTTGGAAAATATCACACAAATATCTATTTGGAAGAAATAATTTGTGCAAGTTAAACATTGGAAGCTATCATTTAAAGCAAATAAGCAATGCTATACAAGTTTTCAAGTTGACCGTGAGCAGTGCTTTCATTCCACTCCCAGTTCCTGTTAATCTCCCTACACTGTCATAACCACAATTAACTCCAGTCCATACCAAAGATTGTGAGAAGACTGCAAGACTTGAAGCAATACTATACTATACTATACTATACTATACTATACTATACTATACTATACTATACTATACTATACTATACTATACTGAACTGCTTAGAAGACTGCAAGAACGCTGCAGAGGAGGGAATGTTTTTGCCCTGACACATTTCAAGCAGGTACAAAGCCTGATGCCTTCAGTGGGATTGGCAGATCATATCCCGAACCATGGCCCTACCAAGAACCACCTCTAACTGAATCCTAAACATTGGGGGTGGTACACAGCTTGGGATCAAAGTGCTGCCTGAGATAAATGCAGGGTAAGAAAGTCTTGTAAACAAGTAACTGTAGGACCTACAGTGTAGGTGGCCGCACCTAACCACTTTGGGGCCTAGCAGAAACAACTTGGTGTATTAAATTGCGAGTACATAGAATAACTTAATTAACTAGCCTAATTTTAAATAAATTGTAGTGCAGCTTTAAGTGTCATTAATTGTCAGCAATTTGTTTTATTTTTTTTTAGTTATGTAGACTTGTGTCCCGTTATCATTCTTTTCTTATGCATGATGTAACTTTTAAGTTGGTTATCATGCAAAAAATCATGCAAAACAATTGGGCCTTTGTAACCTGATCAGGTTACAAAGGCCCAATTATTTTCAATTCCACTTCCACTCCGTATTTAACAATTTAACAAACTTATGATCTAGCTCTTCCATTCCTTCACTCAAATTCCCTAAAAGGGAGATTCAAAAGAAATATGAAGGAAATTCTATATGAATGAAACAAAATATGTTTTTTCAAGAGTTCATAAGAGTGATTTCAAAACTGTGAACATATTATTGTTTACACAAACGCGTGCACGCACGCACGCACGCACGCACGCACGCACGCACGCACGCACGCGCGCACACACACACACACACACACACACACACACACACACACACACTACCAGTAAGATGCTGAGGGCCGCGAGAAGCGACCTCGCCCTAAAGGTCGAGACGTGGCACGCATCCGGCGAGCGCTGGTACTTTGGAATGGGGGGTCAGATCAACATATCCGCCTGGGTGGCAGCAGACTGCTGGGCGAGCGCTGGTGCTTTGGCATGGGGGTCAGATTAACATATGGAATGAATTCTGTACTGGCCATATATGGAACGTGTCTTGAGTGTATAGGGTTTGATGAGGTCAGATCAACATATGGAATGTCAGAACAGGTCAGCTCCATATATGGAGATCTAAGGGTGGCAGCGGGGACAGTGTCTTGAGTGTACAGGGTTTGATGAGGGTCCAGGTAGGGCCGAGCCTTAATAAAGGGCCTGTTGAGAACTCTAGTTTTCGCCAGCTGCCGGACGCGGCTGCACTAATAACTTTGGGGCAGGCCCGTCTAGAGTTTAAATGGACAGGTATCAGTCAAAAGGGAAACATCAAAGAGGATGGATGGATGGGGAAGGATCAACATATGGAATGTCAGAACAGGTCAGCTCTATATATGGAGATGTAAGGGTTTGAGGTCAGATGTAGAGTTGCTGGCCAATATTGATGACATCAGGGATCTCCATATATGGGTTTAATATTGATGACATCATCCCTGATGATTTCACGTGATGTCACAAGGCATGACCATATATGGTCATGTCTGGGGTGACCAACCAACCAACACACTGACAGGAAATGCACGATTCCTTAGTTAAATGCAACCTTCAGTTGCAACAATATGTGTTTACTATCACCTATACTATAAACTAAGTAAAACTAATCAGGATTGTGTCCTAGTAAATTTGTATTACATGCTTTAGTTTAAACCAAATGGCTCATATAATAACGTTCTAACTGACTCATTACGTTACTTATTCCTGACATGGTGAATATTATTATTACGATGTTATTTACAGTGCAGCCTGAGTCCTGTGAAAGCTACCATACTAAATCATGGGAAGCAAGGCTTATTGAGGGACAATTGTTTTGGCAGATGAATGAAGAGCATGATGGAAACAACTAACAGGGTGTCAGGGCTTAGGAGTGATGGCAGTCTGAAGAATTGGCATCTTTCTCTCACTCTAAAGAGTACAGTTTTACACAGTAAAATCCTCAGTGTTAACACCACTCTGAGTGTACAAATGTAACCAAAAAGGCAATTTGCTTACATTCATATACACTCTGATCAGCAAATGGATAAAATAGCTCTTTTATAGCAATAGCAAGTTTCGAGCAGCAACTTCAACTCACATGATAAGATGTGAAAACGGGGAAAACGTTTAAAAGTTTTGTGAGATTTGCCAAACTATTACATATCGTATCCCTAGGTTACTCCTGTGCATACGGTAGATGCAGCATCCCTTACCTTTAAGTAGGTCTAAGAGCCACAGCAAATTTATGAATTGGTAGATATCCCATGCAGCCACAGTTATCGAAAGCAACCAAACTGAGAAAAAATCTAGATCTAGAGCCTTCCAGAGGGGGAATTTAAAAATAGCCCGCATGCAAGGCTTTGACTGCACTTTGAATGCCATCCTTTTTCATGTCCTGGAATATGCACAGAGCAGATTTTTACAACTAGTCAGAATGGACAGGAGGACCATAGCAGAACACAGGAGCAAACCCCACCTAAAACGCCTTTGTTTCATTCTTAATTGGTGTCTTGGGCAATTAACCAACACCACGGTGACTGCCATAGAGATATCTTGTCTATAAATAGGCGGGCTGGGAGTCTCACAGTCTCTATTCAGAATATCACATCCTTCTTCTTAATGAGCCACTCAGTCCCAGAGCTCAGTGACGCACTCCTCCAGTGTGAGAGAGTGTGGTGGTGGTGGTGGTGTGTGTGCGTGCGTGCGTGCGTGTGTGTGTGTGTGTGTGTGTGGGGTCTTGCATGTGTATGCAGGGTAACGGGGGGAATCTTTTATAGTAGAAACAAAGGCGAGAGTTTTGATATGAAATGCAAAGCTGTTAATGTTCTAAACTACACGTTCCCAGTCCAATTCAGACTTCATGTTGGAGATGCTGCAGATGAAGTGCTGTATCTTCCCTGACAGACCACAGGGGTAATATTGCAGTAGCAGGGGGGCGGAGAGTGTGCCAGCGTCATTTCGCAGCATAACAACTGCGAATGACGTCCCTCCCAGGTATCCATTGGGGAGAGAATTGAAGGGGAGGAGGCTGTTGGGGGTATAATGCTTAATTTATGCTGTCATGCGACGGTGTCGCACAAATGAAAATAGCAGATCTACATGCTCACAGTGCGCTACAGCCACGACGGGTTGTGAGCTTGTAGATCAGCTATTTTCGGCATGTGACACCACAGTACGACTAAATATAAATCAGGCTTAATGCCACTCATCAGTGTGCAATTGCTTGCCAGTCCTCTGGGTATCCCCACGCCGAGAACAACAAACACTTTTATTTCTATCTCTGTGATTTCCTGTTTCCATCAGGAGAATCAATATGGCTTATGCTCTCAATCAACATCCTGTTAAAATGCAATATAACCAACGAATCATTTAATTGCTGTGGGACCAGCTCGGAATCGCTATGCTCTACCAGAAACGATGTGTGATGACTCCTTTGCTCTCATTTTGTACATTTAATGTAAGAGCATTCTGTGTGCTATGTTTCCAGCTACATTTCCTGGTTAACCATCAAGCTTATATGCCTAATGATAAGATATATCTGTGATCTAGAAAGATCAAGCTATATATCCACAAATGTAGTCAAGAAGATGTAGCCACACACAATTGTATGTGTGAAAAAGCAAACCACTCAAATGTGAGTGTCACACAGCACATCCAAAGAATGTGTAAAAAATAAAAAACATACTGCAAAATAAATTAACACTATGTTACTGTGCAATGCAGGCTAAAACCATGCACTGGATGGAGGTATAGAGCTCTGCATACCAATACTCAAACACACTTGTATTTGTGAAAAGGAGCATGTGTGAATCATAATAAAGAATAAAGGTCAGTGTGTAGACCCTGTAGAGTCTAAAATCCTGTTAAATTAACTCTGAGAATGTATGGAACCAAATTGAGAGTCTTTTCTGCCTCCACACAAGCACCTGTTGGGCTATGTATGTAACATACCCTTGCATTTAGTCTTTATATGCCAGGTGGGGATTATCCCTTCTTTGGCAGAAATCCTTCCTTTGACAGATGCCGAAAAGTTTCTCTAAACATCAAAGTACTAGCATGCCAAGTGTTGTTATACACCCAGACTATAATGGGTTGTACCTGTGTGCAAATGTCAGCACATTACTGTATGCATCGTCTTTACTATAGTGTACACTGCTGTTTAGAAATCGTTTAATGAACATCAATCAAGAATCAGTATCACATGAAAGTGAACAATGATGTCTGAAAACAACGATACATTTAATAGAATGTCCTACTTGCACATTTTATCTTCTATTTCTGTCACAACTCCCTCGGGGGCACGTCTTTTCGTTAAAATCTTGAGGAAAAGAGTTAGCTTCACAAAACGTGTATTGTCATGTCTGATCTGTAGCACCCAACAGATTGCATGCCAAATGTTCATCTTTGAAGAGAGATATACCGAAAACCTACTTTCACAACAACCAATATCATACTTCTTACAAGAAAGAAGCAATGTTTGAGATTTGTGAAAGCTTTTATTTGTGAGATCTGCTTCCATCTGATAAACACTGACATTTCAAACAATAATTAAGAAATGGATGAGCATTACCAGAGATTAGGACTAACGCCTAAATACTATAACTCCAGGCAAACTATGTAAAATCACACCTGTGTGAAGTGAGGGGCGCTCTTATACGTCATCATACATCATCTCATTCTGGCCAATCACAATTTGCGTCCATCCTCACTTTTGTCTTCAATGTTTGTGTTTACACACTTCTGCCTTCAATGATTGTGTTTATACAAACACTCAAAGCTGGGCATACCGCCCCTCAAAAATAAGGCAAAACAAAATAGTTGCTGGGTGATCTAGGTTACCTAAATAAGTTCTGGCTTCCTTCCTGCAGTAAAAGGAGATGTAGTCCGCACAATGTTTAGCAGCTCCCAAGGTAGTTTTATTTAAGTTATCCTAACCTAACTAAAATAAAACTACCTTGGGTAGTGTGCGGACTCCTTTTCCTGTACGTATCTTTTGTTCAGCACCTGAAAGTTTTTTTTTTAGATGTGCGTAGGCCTACTTTCTTGTGGATTATATTTCCCTCCTGCAGTGCCATATAAGTGAATAAGACAGAAATATGTCATCAAAATATTTTGTCACTCACTTGTCTACAGCACGGATTAATCCACTATATCAACATGAATTCACGGCTCATGTTCCTCAACGCCAAATGATCCAAACATTACAAACATTTGTTACAGCTGAACAAGAATAAATGCAAAAAAAATCCATTTTCCCGTACCCACTGACTCCGGTAATGTTATGCAATGCTGTGATACATTTATATCACTAAATAATACGTCACATCACATTGCCTACTGGCCTGGGTCTGACACAAGTAATTGGCATGCGATTATATCCGCGGGCCATTTTTTCCAAATCAACGTTATTAGGCAGTTCCCAAACATGTACGCTAGATGGCAGTCGAGACCATGACATTTTTAAGCAAAGCCTCTCTTTTCACTCCCCCCATCTGTTTATGTGCCCAACACAGACAGACAGACAGACAGACAGACAGACAGACAGACAGACAGACAGACAGACAGACAGACAGACAGACAGACAGACAGACAGACGCATGCAAACAAATATGGCCTTCATACATAGGCTACTAATGTATAATTAAACCAAACAGGATACGTGTGTAAGCTGCACACTGTGCACACTATAGGTAAAGTCATTCACACTCACACGTTAATTTAGCCAGTGGAAGGAATGGACGGGGACCCGATGAGGTGTTCTTTGGAATTTGCAGCAGACAGTCATGTAACCTAATTGAGTTTTCCTGTCCACTGTCACACAGCGGGAAAACTCCAAGACGTTTTTTTTTAAAATTCATGTTCATTCTCGCCTTTTGAGGTCATCCAGTAGCGACTAGACCATGAAGTAGCGTAGACCAACGCCGTGGGTCTCAAATGTCTTATAAAGTCTTAATGAGTTCATGAAACTTTTTTTTTATCTGCAAAAAAAGGAGTGGATGGGGCGAGCGTAAGTGGTCTTACTTTTCTAATTTAGAATATTGAATAACCTTATGGGCTATACAAGTTAGACTACTTTTATAAGTTAAGTGCCAAGTGGCGGATTCAATTGTTTATAGACACATCTATTGTTTCTTGACAAATAAACCACAAACATTGTTTATCATCATCATAATAAAGCAAAACTGTTTGCGAAACTACACTGAATCCTACTGGGTCTCTCAGTCATAGAAACTCAATCAACATAATAACTCCGTTTTTTATTAATGAACGAGAGGATAAGATTACATATCCCCTCTCTCGTGCTGCGGCACCGTCTGTGCGTTTGTAGGATAACCCAACTTGATCGGGCTACTTTTAGATCTCCCCGACTCTGAAACGGCATCGAACACAAGCGAAAGTGATCAAACAAGTCTAACAAAAACATACCTTTACTGCCCAGTCGTAAAAGAGACCATTCAACAGGACAGTGTCATCTGTGGTGTTTTGGACAACTCCCTGAGTAATTACTTTAAGCGTTATTTCCACTGTAGGTTAGACTCTCCCGACAGCTTCAGGATATCTCTTCAGCTTTGGAGCAAATAGATTAAATTATTGATGGTGGAAATTGCATGGATGAGGTAATGGACTCCCATGGCTGCGCGGCTCCTTTGCAGATCGCTTGAAACAGAAGTTGTTCCCTGCCATACGCTGCGTCGCAGCAGCACCAACGGGATGAGAGACCTCTTGAGCTTGAAATGACGATCCTTTGCAACTACAGTAACTTACTACACACATTCACAATGACGTTGCAACATGTGACCCGCCGCTTGGCTGACTGGCCACCAAACTCAGTTAAAGAGCCCTGGCATCCATAGGCTACCTATATCTACTAGGCTACAGCTGGAATTATATACTTTAACACAGGATATAGATAGGCTATAGCCAACTGTAGCTACAATTTTCACGGGATATATATATACACGCACGCACGCGCACGCGCACACACACACACACACACACACACACACACACACACACACACACACACACACACACACACACACACACACACACACACACACACACACACACACACACACACACACGTATACATATATATAAACACACACGTATACATATATATAAAGGGTGAGTGCAAGGCATATACCTGTCATCAAGCTATACTTTTGTGTCATCAAAATGCTTTTAAACACTATGGCTCTTCACTGTTATTTCAACCCATTTTGGTAAAATTGTTAATCGCAAAGCTTATGATCTTTATAATATACTTTGATATAGTTAGACCATATCTATCTATCTATCTATCTATCTATCTATCTATCTATCTATCTATCTATCTATCTATCTATCTATCTATCTATCTATCTGTCTGTCTATCAAAGAAGTGCTATGGTATTCATTCATACTGTGATCCCATCATCCATGTCCCCGCGCTTCGGACCTTTGATGTGTCGGATCTGCGTGTGCACCCCGATCCTCTAGTACAATTAAGATGAACTAGAATTAGTTTTCAATTTCACTTTGATATGTTCACAATTTGAGTTCAGATAAAGTCGTTGCCAAGAGGGTAGAACGCACGCACGCACGCACGCACGCACGCACGCACACGCACGCGCGCACACACACACACACACACACACACACACACACACACACACACACACACACACACACACACACACACACACACACACACGCTCCCTCAAAGGGATACAAGTCTAAAATAATAAAGAAAAAATAAGCTCATTATCCTTGGGGCTTGGACAACCTCCAATGCAAAGATTTATTGTGATGCGTTTGCGATATTGCAATGATGATTCTTCTCTGCACGAGCTAATGAGTTGGAGGGCTCTTGTTTGGCGTATAGCAGTATGGGAGTGGATGCTCGCACCTGCTCAATGAGTCACTCCCACCTCCAACACACCCGGGGACATGCCAAGATGAATATAGCCCTCCCCGAAGGCTCACAGGAGGTGAGGGCAAACTCTGGATGACAAAGAGTTGCATCAGCAATCGCTGAGCGACATGACTCCAAAAAGAAAGGAAAAAAACTTGCGCACTGCACAAGGGGGCTGTTCCAACCAAGTAATTCATAAATAAATCACTTGGCATCTCATTAGAAGAGCAAAAACAACAACATGGTCTCTCATTTCTGCAAAGACAGCACAATATAAGGTAGCATGGGCTCTCAAGAGTGAGCTAGATTTGGCTCACATGCAAGAAGAAGTTTAATATAGGCTAGCTAGCCCATATAAAATTAGGTATAAATTGCCCCACGGGGGTAACAGAAACCCTGGAATAGCGTTGGATAGGATATAGGATACACGTTTCATCATTATATATTAGCGCGACACCGAAATATGAATCGGGATTAGGATATAGGCAAATTTTTTCATTGAGCAAAGATAATTAATGCCTCCAATATCTCATGGAATCTTTCCCACCACAAAACTATATGGCATAGCCATATGGAACATATAAAAAAGGGGATTCCAGTCTTTTGAACTATAGATTGTGATTAAGTCACAAATCATAAGCGTTGACAGGTGTCTGAGACTCAGAGCCCATGTGAATGAAAACCTCCAGTAAACTATATCTATAAGTCTGTATACCAGATATTTAACTGCTGCTGTCAGGATTAATGTCCAGCTCTCCAAATAAATAATAGCCTACAGCAATAATGTCTGACGTAAGCATCGAGCAGTCAACAAGCCAGAGCACTTTCTCATACCTTATTATCAGGTCTTAATACAAGGGTTATCTCTAGTGGCATAAGCTACAAATCACTCCAAATGAAGCCCCCCCTCTTCTGATTCTCTCTAGCTTCCTCGCACGCGCACGCAGTCACGCAGACGCGTCACACAATCAACAACACATTACGGTTGAATAAACACTGAATGCATAAATTGCACGTCACCACAAAAACAAAAACATTCAACTATTTCCTGTAATAGTCAAAAATATATGCTAGAAAATATAGCCTAATAAAATAATGATATGCAAGTAGGCTGAAAAGCAAAATCATTAAATGGACTAGCCTATATTTCTACGCCATTAACTTGTCAAAAACGTTCTATGAAATGTAATTTGTTAAACAAACAATCTCAGCTATAATGGCAGATTTATAGTCATAGCCCATGTAAAAAAATGCAAGAACGATACAAATCAGCACAGGCGTAGCCTATCAGTTCTATACCTCCCTCTGACTGACTCACCATGTTCTAAACCTTCATTCATAGGCTCAACATCACAGTGATTTCGGAAAGAGGACATCATTTAGCGATGTAGGCTACATTAATAGACTCCCAAATTTCAAAACGCGACATTGTGAATCCTCGCCCCGCAGTGGCGTCTTGCCACTAGATAGGCTACCTGGTCTGACACGCACGCCAGCATCCGTGCAACTTGTCATAGGATTGCACGTTAGATGTTTCTAACGTTATCGCAAAACCTAAAATTCCAATGAAGAAAAATAAAATAAAAGAATGAAATGAAATATGAAAATGAAAATAGGCTAATAGAATATTAAAAAAAATTGTATAGCTTCGTAACAAGATGTTATGCTTCAGCTTCACTGCGCGTCCGAACTTGTTTGGACGAGACTGTTAATTGGTTGAGGGTGCTGATGCTGAAGAGGTGACGATGATAGCAATGATGACGGCGATGTAGGATACATTTTCATTTTCATTAGGGGTTTCTCGAGAAATTATTCTCGTGCTATGTGGGTCTAATTGGTAACATAGCCTACATTCATGCGGAATTTCATATATCCCGCACTAAATAGTATAGGCTACAATTAGACAGACTCACAGACATATCTCACAGAATAAATAAACATATGCTTATTAGTCTATTTAATAATCACACAAAGAATGGTGAATAAAACGAACTTGACACCCTCGAATCCCAATTAAGCTGTTTTAGATCCTTTATTGAAAACAAAAAATGAAAAAAGAACTATTGCCATAAAATAAGAACAACACGGTTTCAACTAATTCTTAAGCCAAAGACCATGGTGGTCGGAACCGAAAATGAGACATAAACCCAATATAGACTATATATATATTTATATAGCCTATATAGAGAGAATTGTTGTTGCTGCGAACAGTAGGCTATAGGCCTAACGAATATAATAACCCTATAGGCTATGAATCTTTTGAAGAATGCAGTATGCATATTTTGTCAAGTGCAGGTGCCAAAAGCATTTAATCTTATTTGGAATGAAACCTACCATCAGATTTGTTATTGCCGCCCACCCCATACCAACTCTGCAGCGCTAAGAGTTGGTATGGAGAAAGAGAGAGAGAGAGAGAGAGAGAGAGAGAGAGAGAGAGAGAGAGAGAGAGAGAGAGAGAGAGAGAGAGAGAGAGAGAGAGAGATGGGGGGTGGGCGTGCAGGCAGGCAGGCAGGGAGATTCTCAGTAAGATAACACAGCCCCATTTATGGACTGATCCGATGACGTACATTGCAGAAAGTTCTATAAAAAACCTTCATACATACAAAGTGTGTCGTGCCACCCCACAGACCCCTCCTAACCCGCCTCCGCCTTCCCCTCCCCCACCACGTTCCACGCCCACGCCATAGTCCCACGTCTCGGGACGAGTTTTCAGCAAAAAATTAAAAATACAGAAAAAAAGCTACATTGCTATAGAAAGATATAAAAAGGCAGAAAGAAAAAAACATATAGAATATGGGGCCCAGAAGATGAAAACACCACAAATGACTATTATCATGGCCAATAAATCCTAAATCCCAAGTCATACATTATTATGTATCTAAAAATATCTGTGTCCCTAATGCGAGTTCCCCCGAACCTTAAATAGACTATATTACTTTAATAAGTTAAATTAATTAGGCCTATACGCCTATTGTTGAATGTAGCCTATTTTTTCTATAGGTTAGTCTACATGTGCACATAACAACCTATCGCCATGGTTAAAATATAATTGAATTGTGCCCAATACAGGACAGGTGTTACGCAGCCTCATCACCTGATAAGAACTTACGAATGTCACTTATAACCTATTTTGATTAACCATCAGATATAGGTTACAATTATTATTAACAGGGAATCAATCGCTCGATGTCTTTTCTGTGTGTGCATAAAATGGTTTATGAAGGCAAAAAACAATATTGAAAGACGATGCTGAAGAAGTCATAATTCAAGCGCAAAAAAATGTTGGATAGGATGAATAATTCTTTGAAATGCACTTCTCCGGAAGCGTGCTAAGGGCTGCCAGTGGGCGTTGGGGTTTTCTTGCAGCTGTTTGCAATGCAATTGCTTCGTTCTGATCCAAATGTGGTCAAGAAAAAAGACCGACAAAGCAGGCAATATCCACCGCTTCTTTCACTGCTGCGGGACGGATTTTAAAGTCCTTCAGGAAGGCGGGGGGAAACAACGCAAATTCTGTCTTTTAGACCAGACAGTTTAGTGATAATCGCAATCTAATATGCCTGATTGTATTTCGAACATTTCTACACTGTCCAAACAATTGCATATCAAGCTATCCAATCTCCCCCGTCTTCAGCCATAACATCTGTCAATAGAGGCACTTTGACCACGCCTATCTGTATTGTAATGTTATACAGCATAATGTCACAATTTGCATACTGTTGGGCTCCCATAGGGTATCCCGGTGAATTATATTGCACTAAATGGTTGAGGGTTTATATTTTTGATTTCATTTTTATTTTAAGTTGTAGGCTATATGTGGCAGGCAGGGAACGTGGACTGCACAGAGAAGCGAGCGGACAAAGGGGTCGGGTGGCAGGTGAAGCCACAGCATGAGTGAAAGCAGTGAAGCACCTTATGAATGAAACCGAGGAGCGGCCGTAGTAAAAACACAAGTGATTTGATCGCGATGACGGGAGATAAGAGTAGGCTATGAAATCCAGAGTGCAACAAAACAGCTTAATATTAACACAAGCAATGCATGTATGCAGGCAACTGAAACTGAAATAGATAGTTGTAGCCATATGGGATGTTCAGACGCTATATGTGTATCTGCATTATTATTTCACTTCGTGCGGGGTAGAGGGACCACTGCAGCGCTAAAGTTCCACATTGGGAGAATGATTAGGCACAACGCAACGATTACGCAAATTATGTTGCAGTGTGTTTGCAAACTCCAAAAAGCGCTTGAAAAAGCTTTATCTAAATCCGAACGTCTCCATTTTGCATGGTAAAGACCGGCATACGCAACCTTTTGAAAGATACATTCATTTAAATGGAACTGACTGAACATTCAACATGAAATTGTTATGAAATTTCCATTCAGGGTATTTTGTATATGGCCTGCCCTACATACACCTAGACGAAGGTGCATATAGTCTACTAAATTGAACTTAATCTTATAAGAACAAGCGTAAAGACGACAAAAGCATGAGTGACATGAAAACAATGGATTGTACTCTTACCTTTATAAGGGCTGATAACCACTATATGTGGTTAGATCTCCGCGATCAAGACTTGCATCTCCCAAAGTTTAACACGGTAGGCTATACCGAGAATGTAGCATGTACAGAACGCACGCCCTACAGCGGCTCTAACATTTCAACTTTCACATGCTCTAGAACTGGCGCAACAAATTTCAAAGCACAGGCTCTTTTATTGGCAAGCGCTTTTATCCCGTTTTCCGTTATAGACCACAGGACTTCCTCAGTATAGGCTTACCAAAAGTTGAAAAAAGAATCCCAGGTTTGGCAAGGGGTTGCAAAAGAGAGAGTTGGCGTCCACTCGGTGTTTTAATCCATGCACGAGTCCGGTGCCTCTGTCCAACGTGCTGAAAGCATAACACAGCGAGGGTAACTATGGGGCAAAAATCTATAGTTTTGTTAAGTGCCACTTGAAACTGCTTTACACTGCTGCTTCCCCGAGCCTTGTCACGTGAATTTCTCCTTGCCAAGCCAGTCCTGTTAATATTTGATCACATGTTGGTCGGACATTTCCTTTAGAAAAACAGCACCTATACCAAAAGCCGGTCACATCTGTTTAGTCGCCTCAAAATGTGTCAATTTCACACCAAATTTGCCCCTACAAAACTAATAGGCTACTGTTGCACTATGTATAGGGTAGTGCGACAGTCACGCACATGTTGCTTTTTTCAATGGTCACCGCACTCCAAAACATGCATAAAAATAAAGCTCTTATTGCCGAAACACAACCGTCCAAAACACCACATCCACAGATTCCACACATTGCGCGCAGAGACAATGCAATATTTCCCCCACAGTCCTTACCTCTCTCACTGTACCGGCATATCCTGAGCTGAGAAATGCCACACAATCTTTTTTACACAAGCTTTGTCAACATCAGCCTCATCAGAAACTGGGTCTTCCTCAAGTAGCCAATGAGTCGAACCCATCCAGCATTTGGGGGAGTAGTAAGCACGACTATTTTTATTGATAATCATTCCTTTATATGATGGTGTTTCAATGCTACTTACCATTTTCCCTTACGCTGTCCTGGAGATAGAAGTGTCTTAATATCCACTCACTCCAACCACTGCTGGTTGGTAATGTGTCTTGTTTGAAGTCATCATATGATAACTTCTGCTGCGCTCAGATCGCCCACCATTTCGGTGACTTATGAATCTAATAACCCTTTGCAATATCCGCGTACTTAAACTCCTTTACACCTTGGTGGCTCTACAGCTGAGGACAAATATCAAACTAGCCTCTATTTTCAGAAAACCTTGTATAGATATACGCAATATATATACCCTAGCCCGGACAGCGCCATTATAGGGGTCTATTGAAATAAGGCAGGCTACGTTTATGGGGGATAGTGGTTCTTGAGCCTTGACTGATCACCCTGCATCCAATGATTTAAATCCTTTAATCTGCATATTGATAGATCCCTAAAACTTCTGATGTATGTTTTCACGTGCGTAATTGGAGGATAACCCCCCTCTTTGGCGAAAGGCCATAGGCCTTTACGCATATTACGCACAACTCTTTTCCCCCAACGAGGTGGAACACAGTCAGGTAGGCTAAAATAAGACATTTCATTCATTGCGTTCCTTGTCTGTGAGATCAAGTTCTTGGGAAACTTGTTGCTACTTAAAAGAAAGCTGGCTGCGCTTAGAGAACGAAACGGTCTCATACTTACATTGTACAATACTGTTAAGTGCTTCATTTTCATGTATAAAGAAACGGAAAAGTTAATCCACGTCTTCGAGGGGCGTAACTGGCCAAAGCTTTACACTGTCAAAATTTGATTTGAATCGGAAATGATACGTTTCCAATCACAAATATCCGAAGTTCAAACGCGAAATCTGAATGCAGTGAAATTCCATCAGTTGCATTGCGAACACTGAGTAGGCCTATCTAATTGTTATTCAGTGCACGTGTGCCACAAATGTAGCCTACTCGGTAAGTAACATGATCGTAATTGGTGATATTTGACTGCCTGTCTGTGCTGTGCCAGCCAGGAATCGAACTATATCGGGAGTCCTAAAAGACAGTGTAGGCATATAAATAACTCAGAGTAGGCTACATGGAAACCCACTGGATAAGTGGTGGAGCTCGCTCGAACACGCACCAAACTATTCCGACTAATTTGGCAAACCGCCGGATCATATAGTGCATGATGCCATTAAAGACCGGAATGCGATCGCCCCACATATGGACGCTCAATAGCCTATAAGGACACTCTTAACTCACCTCAGGTATAATATGCATTATGTGTGCATGCATGGGAGGATACTGTTAGTAGAACTGTAGCAGTGGCAATGAGTCTAATAATAATAATAAAAAAACATGTTTTCCTGTTTCAAAAGTCACATTAGAAAATATGTTGACGCACAGCAGCCTCAGTCTATTGGGGCTTAAGGCAATGGCCAAAGTGATGTGCAATAATGCATGGTACATCTTTTAACAACTATTTTCAAAATGCTGCCCAAAGATATCGTGGGCTATAAACAAAAGGGAGTGACGCAGAGAGGGAGAGAGAGAGAGACATAGATAGAGAGAGAGAGAGAGAGAGAGAGAGAGAGAGAGAGTGGGGGGGGGGGGGGGGGGGGGGTACGAGAGAGACCACTTAAGTTTTTGTTGACAACAGAGATGTTACTACATGCACGCACCTGAGCATCCGAATATAAGTTGCCCCTCTACAAGTTTAAGCGAGCTATAATAACGTTTGTACTTTCACACAGTCTCCAATACTCTCACAGCTTTTTGCCTTATGACGTACGTGGTATGGTAGCCCGACCCGCTTCTTCTACTTATGATGTTGTTAACGCTTCCTCTGCTCCCACGTCTTTCGCAGACTCTGTCACTGACTCATGCTCGCCCCCATTCCACTATCCATGCCCTCCCCCACTCTCTGCACCACAATATCTTATGGCTGAGTCCGAGGTCACAGATCGATCACTCCATCCCCAGGGCTGCATATGACTACAAGTACATGGCATTCTGGCTCTATAGTCTGCAATAGGCTATATACTTCACCTCTTTTGAACCTACTCTGGAACTTTAAAGCGGTGATTCTCATTTCAAATTTTCGATCAAATTTGGCCACGGCTGGTAGACCCCCATTTGAAAAGATATTGTGCCATGAGGATCTCCAGAAGAGAACATTTGTGTTAAAATTATTCTAGATTATTATTAGGGGACAAGCCCGAAGGGAAGATGACCCCTATTGTTTTTCTACCGTCTTTTCTTCTTCTGCCACGTTTTGCAGTTCTGTGCTCCCTCCTTACTGGTCTATACCGGAATGCGCACTTAAGCCTCTCCAATTGACCGCACTGCCGCACAGAGTACAAAACTCTGATGCTGGCATTCAAAGCAACCAAAGGTATGGCACCCCCATATCTTGCTATAGTCTGATTGAACCCCACAAGCCCTCCCGCTCGCTCAGATTAGCCAATGCAGGGAAGCTGGAGGTATACCTTCACTAAAAACACCAGGACAACGTTCCACATGTCCCAAACTCTTCTCCCCAGGTCCCAAACTCTTCTTCCCTTCTTGCAATCAGAACTGCAGAGCAGACTCACTCCCAATCTTCCGCTTTAGTCTGAAAACCCACCTCTTCAGACTCCATCTTAGTACTTGCTGTAGCACTTGCCATTGCCCCGACGACTTTACAGGCGTACGCAAAGGCTCAACTTGTGTAACTTAGATAGCATTTTATGTAGACATAGCACTATATAGTATATATGCATATTTCATTATATAGATATTCCACTGTAATAGGTTCTTAGCATACGTATGATTCATGATGACTATTTTTATTACCATGTCTTTTATTCCTGCTTACTGTAAATCGCTCTGGATTAAGAGCGTCTGCTAAATGCCTAAATTGTAAATTGTGCTGTCGCTTTCCACGAAATTCGACAATATGGTATAGACTATGGGTCATGCATGGAAACGGTCAAGAAAAGATGCTCACAGTGATTCGTCAAAGGACCCCTGACCTTTAGATCTCCCAATTATATATGATTGTATGAGGTATATGATCCACTCCTGACCTGAGTCTGGACCCTACTAATGCATGGTTGGATGCGGGAGTACAGCGCTGACAGACAGCCCCTTCAGCCAATCAGTGTAACAAAAAAAGTGACATCATCTCCAATCTCCAACTTTATGGCTTGGAGTTGGCCCCATTTTATCGCTGCTTGCAGCTGTATTTATTTATTTTTGAGGGGCGCTAGCCCCTCCTATGCCCAGCTTTCTGGGTTTGTGTAAACACAAACATTTAAGACAAAAGTGAAGACGCAAATTGTGATTGGCCAGAATGAGATGATGTATGATGAGTAGCTTACAGTATAATGACACACGGTGTATATATATACAGTATAATGATAAGAGCATGCACCCCTCACTTCACACGGGTGAAAATAGCCTGGTGTGTGCACGTGAGGTGTGTCGTCTGTTCTCTCTCTCTCTCACACACACACACGCACACACGCAAACACATGCACACACGCAAACACGCAAACACACACACACACACACACACACACACACACACACACACACACACACACACACACACACACACACACACACACACACACACACACACACACACTGACACACATGTAGGCCTACAGAACTATCAGCTTGCAGTCCTGGTCTGGTTGCTCTATTTCAGGGGTTCCCAAACTTTTTCAGCTTGAGACACAAAAGAGACATTTGGTGCCTCAGGACCCAAACGTACAAAATAACATTAATTAATCACTTTAGCCCAATTTCATGAACTGCGAAAAAAGGCCAATCTACAATCAAGAAGGTATTATTTGTCACTAACTTGTAGGATATTCAAGTAGCGAAATGTTGTTGGGACTCAACATGCTCACAACCTGTCGCATCACAACGTTGGGAGCTTGTAGTCCAGTGTTATGGCTAACAACAGATAGCCATCCGAAGCTAATGTGAGTAGCCTTTTCGACTAGATCGGATCAAAACATTTATACAACTGAATTAACGTAATTTACGTGAATTGGAGCTTGCCAAGATGAGTCAATTTTGAGTCAATTAACGTAGTAATGTTTTTCGGCGGGGATTGTTGCTTTCAGCATACAAGAAGGTTAAAACGATAATGTTGAAAAAGTATACTCAAGTAAAGTAAAAGTACATCGAAACTTTACTTGAGTACATTTACTTAGTTAAATAAATGTTCCACCACTGGTGTCAACATACAAAAAAACTAAAGTAAACAAAAGCATTGTTTAACCACTTGGGATTCTTTGGGATTATGTAGCACCTGTAACATGTTTCTTGGGTCCTAATTACATTTGGGCCCTGTCTGGTCTCAGGAATCATTACCAAATGTAGAGTGCCAGCCTAAAATTTTGAGTCCATCAGCACTTTCCTTCCCTCCCTGTAATGACAACTATTAAGGGTGAATGGATCCAGTGGGGACTGTGTATCATTACTCTCTCTTAATCTTTGTTCCATAAATATTGATAACAATGGCACCCACGTCATGGGTTACTAGTACCTGCAGTTAAAAATAGCATAGACTCGCTGATGGCAGGTTATCTCTTATAGTCTGATCTCAGTATACGGTATATCCCCTGTCTCTAAGTATGTGTTTGTATCTACAGGAAGCAGGGCTACAGCACAAACAAAAGCAGACAACAACTGCTCCAGTTACACATCAGTAAATCAACCTACTTCATGTCCCTTCTCTTGCCATGAGGTTTCACATATCTGATCAAATATGTTTGTGAATAAATAAATAAATAAATAAATAAATAAATAAATAAATAAATAAATAAATAAATACAAAAAAATAATAATAAAATAATAATAAAGTAAAGTAAAGTAAAGTAAAGTAAAGTAAAGTAAAGTAAAGTAAAGTAAAGTAAAGTAAAGTAAAATAAAATAAAATAAAATAAAATAAAATAAAATAAAATAAAATAAAATAAAATAAAATAAAATAAAATAAAATAAAATAAAATAAAATAAAATAAAATAAAATAAATAAATAAATAAATAAATAAATAGTGTGTCTATTGTCTGTGTATTAGTGAAATAATCAATAAAAAACATAGGTGGCGTAAGTTATTTGAATTACTAACATATTTTCCCATGTTGAATACTTAAAAAAGTATAAAACATATTGTATGTGAAAAGAAACATAGTTGGAGGTCTGTAACCTACTGACAGTGTGCGCACAAGACATTTGGTGCTGATCGGTCGGTCCATTGGTTCGAAGAATCTGCTCTGGACAGTGGACACACTGACCCTCGTATACACTGTTACTGTAACAGGCAAAACATCTTGTGCACACTGCCATCGGGATAACTTAGTACCTCCAGTGAATTATGTTTTTATTGACAAAAATCAGGACACCAATTTTATCCAATCGGGAGGGAGAACTCCACAAAGGTAATTTATCAGCTTCAGTTTTATAGTGTTCCAGTTCCAATTTTGTGTGCTCATTTGCATTGTTCTTTATTCCTGTATCAGTTTGCTCTCCTGATTGGATGGCATCCCGTCCCGACAATGTGTGTTCTGTTTACTAAAGAGCTGAAGAGGTGGGTGACTGTTATACTTGATCATACAACTGTGTCACCTTCCAAAAAGAACAGAAAAATGTGACACATTGCATCACGTTTTTAAGTTGACATTTTTAAAGATGGAGTGCCACGATTTTTTTCCACCCTAAAACATGATCATCAGGTATTATCATAATATAAGGAGGAAGAACAAAATGTGTACAGTATATGTTAAAATCATGCTTTTATGTGGACACGCCAACCAGTTCATTAAGTATGCCTGGTTTGCCTGGTGGGTGGTGATGGGTGGTAATCCACCTGAACTGAAGCCGCACCCACAGCTGTAGTTGTATGATAAAGGGGGGGTTAGGGGAGGGGCTGATAGTGTGATGTCACTATATTACTGTTTATTTCATTGGCCCGTTTGACTGTCAAGGGTTCAGCCTCCAGGAAGAAACCCTAAATACAAAGTTAATACACCATTGCACATAAAAACGACTCCAGGGTGTCTAATGAAGTACTGTCACCTCATAGACACATGAAAAACTGGAAAAATACAAAAATTGTGGCACTCCATCTTTAATAATTTGTTCTACTTCCCAATATTATTAATCCATTATTCATACATGGCAGACAAAAACAATCCAGTAAGCTGGACCTTTAGCTGTTTTGCCAAAAAGATCTGGGGCTGTGTATATGACTTGCAGGTGTGGACTTTAATGATCTCTTAAGCCTGATTTGGTGTGTCTGCTCGAAGACAGAGGTCAGAGAGGTGGATGTTGCTACATGTATGTTTATCGAATAATCAAAAAGCAGGCTTTTGTTGTTGTTGAATTTCTTTTACATTTCCTATAACGACAAATACGACATGAACACATTTTATAGATTTTTATAATCAAATAAATAGATTAGTCTGATGAACCACTTAACCCTATCCCCTCATTATACAATAATGATGTGGAAAAATAATGACAACTGAACTACAAGAGAGTCCGCACACAGGATTGCTCCAATGGTGTTCTTTTATTGAAACACCATAGTTAAGACACAACGTTTCGACCGCAGGCGGCCTTCATCACCTGATGAAGGCCACCTGCGGTCGAAACGTCGTGTCTTAAGTAGGTGTTTCAATTAAGCAATATTACACGAGAGGGTGTGGGTTAACGTGATTATTGCCACGACAGGGATGCGGTGAGGAACGAGACGAAGTCGAGTTCCGCAAGCATCACTGAAGTGGCAATAATCACGTTAACCCACACCCTCGAGTGTAATATTGCAATTATACAACAGTTACCCTTAAAACTAAGAAAATCGCTGAAAGAATATATTTTTTTAATGACAGATGTAGTCACTACGACCACAAATGTCCCAAGAAACTAGCTAGCCTAGCCACCGAGTTTGCTAGCGCTCTGGGAGAACAGAGCAGCTGAATTCTTTGTTTTGATTAGGTGGTGAATGGTGCTGGTTTAACCCACGGCTAGAAGGTTGTTTCAACCAATCAGATTGCTTCCTCGAAACGACCTGTGGTATAATAAAAGAACACCATTGGAGCAATCCTGTGTGCGGACTCTCTTCATTTCACTGTACTTGCCTTGGTCCGGCACCAGCCAGGAACTGGATGTGCGCAAGCCACCTGCCTTTTAAACTGAACTACGTAAGGGATAATATCTGGCTAGGTGGTCATTGTCGGGAGATAATTCACCGACAGGGAGTTTAACCACCGAGGCGAAGCCGAGGTGGTTACACTCCCTGAAGGTGAATTATATCCCGACAATGACCACCTAGCCAGATATTATCCCGCTTATTACATGGCTAACTAACATAAATTAATCCATTGATCCAAAACACAACAAAAAAAGTATTCCATAACTTCGCGCTGGCTGAGTCTGCCCAGCTGCAGGGCTGAAGCACTGTCGGAAAACAAGGAAGTGAGTTGATCAAATAGAATCAATTTTCGGGTCCAGCTGCTTCGTCTATTTCTCGCTCAAATGTTTTCAAAAACAATGTTTTAAGAGCAATGTTTAGCTGTAAATTACATTGTGTGTCAGTAGTGTGTGTGTTTACATGGCTGTTATGTTGGAAACGGCAGTAAATCAAGCGGGCGCAGCCGCGCAGCTGGTGGTGCTCAGAGGGTTTGATTAGGCAGCGGTCATTATACAGCGGAGCGGTCATTATCATGAGATAACTCACCGCTGAATTAAGCGATTGACCAATCAGAATCAAGCATTCAACCAAGCCATGTAATAAAAGCTCATAACACGCCACGACACATTGCTTGCAGATCTGCATTTTTTACCATTTGAAAAATAATAATCATTAATTTAATCGTAATAGAGGCAAAAGTTTGGAAAAATCATGATATTGATTTGAGGTCATGGCCCAGCTCCAGCTAGACTCCTCCGG
This sequence comes from Electrona antarctica, assembly GCF_951216825.1. NCBI lineage: Eukaryota > Metazoa > Chordata > Actinopteri > Myctophiformes > Myctophidae > Electrona > Electrona antarctica. The sequence goes on along the minus strand of NC_136808.1, from coordinate 17,291,094 downwards.
AGTGTTCAAATCCATGGAACTAATTGGACACTAGCATGGGTCTATTTGTACTCTCAGAGTTACAAATGGATAAGCTAACATTTAGGATTTTACTGTGCATTCATAAAATCTTGAGCAGTACAGATTAAATTGGTCTAGGAATGATTTTTAAGGTAAACCCGCAGGCTTATTGTAACTTTAACGTGGGGTCAAATATTCTATAGCTTTAAATATGACATGATGAGATGAATGTGTCACATACTCACATTCTAATTGTTTAATGAAGTGCACTGAGATCTGATTACATGTGAACATTTTGTATTTGTGTGGAGTGGTACAAATTTGAATAGATGTATTTGCATGTTGTTGCTTGTTGCTTAGCATTATTGGTTCCCTGTGGCTCTAAATTTTGCATGCACGGCAACTCTGCAAATGGTAGCACTTTATGACTTCCAACATATTAGAGTACACAATGAAAGTGTGATTTATTGGCCTTCAATGCAACACAATGAACACATCTTGACAAAGAAAGTTATAATTCACTGGTTATGGTTCTGTACTTATGTTCCCAATCAAAGCTAAAGGGAAATATCTGAGGGTAAACAGCAGTTACATTTACTAATGTCTAATAGTAAGGCATTCAGAGGTCTATTTGATAACTTAAACCACTGTCCTTTATAACGATTTAGTAGAATATAGGCCTAATTGGGTGCCAAATCAGTGTGGACCAAGATAAAATGTAAAATGACTGGTGAAAAAACTAACAGGATCAGGAGCTTAGTGATGTGTATGGGTGCATGGCAGTCATTATTTTGACCGACTGACCAAAGGTCGCAGTTTACTATGAAAACCTGCATTTCCCGTCAGTCATGCGGGCGGTCACGGCTCCATATGTTCAAAGTGTGCATTTTCAATTGAGTGCTATAGCGCCACCCTTTGGCCAATGGTCATGGGCTTCGCGTCCTCACCGTCCTCATCTAGCCCTCTACCATATTGCCAAGTTTAGCGAAAACCGACTGCACGGTTAAGTCAGAACTGCTATTTTTGGCGAATACCGGAGAAGTTGCCGAGTTACGAACTCGCCGCAGCGTAAAGTGGAGAGAAACAAGTTTCAAAGTCTTCATCAACATGCTAACATGCTGTCTTCATCAGTATAGTATGTGAAACCCACTGATGCTATAGTTCATTTCCAAAGTGATCAAATTATTTTGTGCAATTAAGTGGTCAGCTATAATGATAAAAAGGTGAGTCTATACTGGTATGTGAATACAATAAAGTAATGATCTGTGCATTCTTCAGGATTATTCCTAAATCCGAACACTTACTAAATAGCTCATGTAGTGTACATTCTAAACAACTATCCTCTCTCTCTCTCTCTCTCTCTCTATCACTCTCTCTATCACTCTCTCTATTCAATGCAATTACAATAAGTGTAAAGTGTGTTCACTAGTGAAGTAAAACTAAAATGCACTGAACCGCGGCGAGTCGGAAAACCGGCGACTTCTCCCGGTTACCCTTTTGGCAGGAGAAGGAGGAGAAGAAGAAGAAACTAGAAAAAGTGCTCTTTGGGGCTCAAGGTCTCCAACAGGCCAGGTCAGGTTGTGGCCTCCTGGTGGCGCTATAATAGGCCAATGTGAAACGGGTGGCATTTGTTCTTACGCCTTTGATGGCAATTGGATGGCAATTGGATGTTTTGCATGTTTTGCACAAGTAGGCCATACATGGCCTACTTGTGCGCAGCAGAGCGCGCAAGTACTGCTACTAACTAATGTCTATTACAACTGCTGTTCTAAATCCTTTAGACCGGAAAAACTGGAACTGGAACACTATAAAATAGCTGCAAGCAGCGATAAGACGGAATCAAACAATAAGAAAAACCACACCTGTGTGAACTGAGCAGTGCAGGCTGTTCAACAACACTGCTGGCTGGCTGCAGTTATAGTTATATTGCTCAGTGTGAATGGCCCTTTTAGGCTGCTCAACAGTGCCACTTTAGGTCACCCAGTGGTATTGCAGCTGTTCCTACCCCAAACATACATACAGACAGACAGACAGACGAGGCATGAGTTATGCCTGTTCAAAGCGCTTGTTATCGCTGCTTGCAACTATATTTATTTTACGTCCTTCTTGGGCGCGAGACAGAAACTTTACATACACTCACATACTCGCAGGAGTATGGGTCCTTGCGTCATGACGTAGTGCGCAACCCCTCCCCCTGAGGGCATAAGTGTGCGCACTCGGCTACTGACGCTATTCGGCGACTTTTTCTTCTGCCGTAGCAAGTGAGTAGGGTCACCTGGCGAATTGTTCCCTTATTCTATTTATATAACCACGGTTATTTGTAACCCCCATGTCTGAAAGACGTCGCCACACCCTGGTGTAGGCTAGTAACCCCCATGTCTGAAAGACGTCGCCACACCCTGGTGTAGGCTAGTAACCCCCATGTCTGCAGCTGTGTACGGTCTAGTCTTTGCAGTAGCCTCTTTAGTCTTCTTAGTTTAAGTATTTTCCTCTCCTTTATCGTCACACACATAGTCTCCAGTGCACACACGTATGATAGGCACACGCTTTTACAGATCAGATAAGCTCACTCACCAGAGTTCCAGGAGACAGATCCTCCATATGGCTTTAATGCAAGGGAGGATCCTTGGCTGAACGGTGCGGTAACAGTGCCACACCGTTCACCGTTCACCGTACGACAAGACGCGTAGACTACGCGTCTTGTCGAGAGCTAGGAGAAGGAGAGAGAGGAGTGGGTTCATTAATAGGTAAACACTCAGGGTCTTTGTTACCATGTGTTACTCCGCTTGGAGGCTGTGGGCAGTTGTTCTCACCCCCTTTTTTCTTGAGAGAGAGGTGTCTGATACCTGGCCCATGATATTGTTGCTGCGAGTTGGGACCGTAGTCCAAAACACAGCTATAAGGAGACGCCGCTACGTTGAGGCTCCAGAGGTGCCTCAGATTATGGGGTGCCCGCCCTTGAACTAGCAATTGATGTTAGTGAGCGGGAGAGAACCACTAGCCCTGCCACGTGCGGTGCCTATTGAACCTTAGGTGGCAAGGGGGGGCTATTTGGACCAGCCCTGTGCCGAACGGGGTTGTTTATTACCCAGGGAGGGAGCTTTAGCTCGCGCCCGAGTGACTGTGGCGTGCTGTATCGGCAAACCGATGAATACCCAACCTATCTGTAACCAGTTGGCTACAGCGTGGGACCTGGGAAATACGTTGGGTACAACGCGACGTCCCAGTTACTGGGTAGTCTATGATTTGCTAGCCCCGTCTATTGTTAGTCGCCACGTGTTGGTAAGATAAAAGACTAGTCGGGCTAGGCTACACGCTTCTGTGTCGGTATGTCCGCAGGATCCAGGCCATAGGATACTGCGTTTAGCGGTTAGCACCACCGTATTAACGTTTAGCTGCTGTGTGCCAGCTTATTAAGGGTTTTCCCTCTCTTTTTGTAAGAGGAGCCTAGCGCTTCTGCACTGGTAGTGGTGGGTTAAGCTAGCTGCTATAAGCTAGCGCGATAATGGATCGGCGGACCGGCTACCCGCACTTAGTCTTATAGTGCCTGTAAGCCTTGGCTTGGAGGCGCTATAGTAGCTGTCGTTAGCTGTTAGGCTAGTACAACCAAGGCAAACGTAACGAGGAAGCAAAGAGTCCACTCACACAACCTTATTGCCGTTAGCTGCTAGGCTAACGCAACAGGGAAGCAGAGAGTCCGTTAACACAACCTTACCGTCGTTAGCTGTTGGGCTAACGCGACAAGGAAGCAAAAGAGTCTGTTTAATACAACCTTATTATTGTTAGCTGTTAGGTTAACGTACAGGCTACACGCCTGAATAATTACAGTAGGAGCTGTTGACCAGATGCTAACCTTGCTTTGGGGCTCTGAGCCCGGTGCAGGGTTATATCATTGTTAGCAGGTTACTCGCCTGCAGATAATGTGAACACAGGTCTTAGCCTATGTCATATGGGCCTCGTAGTCTACTCGGCTACGAGAACCACTAGCCCAGCCACGTGCGGTGCCTATTGTTTCCCCCCAGCATGCTGGGTGCTGGTATTATTTTCTTTAACAATTTTACGGAAGCAGTACTGCGCATGCGAACAGGAGTTGACTGGCCACAGGCTGACTAAATATGCAATTTAAGCCTGATTTAGCAGTTGTTTCAGCCCCAATTTCTACAAGCCTGTCCTAAATTTATCATCTATAGCTAGCCAGAATAACTAAAAAACATTGCATGGATGCACCTGGGACGTATCCTCAGTGATGTATCCTGAGGTTAACGGGGTTTCGGGTCTCTCAACATCATACCCCTCACTCAGGCGACCCAGCCGGGAGTGATCAAGTCCCGACTTACGTCCCAGTAGCTACCCTCAATCAGACCCACTAGGGAAAAACCAGGGGCACACAATCCGTTGGAACTACTCCAGAACTACTCTGCCAGGGCTGGGAGGTACACTTCTGGTGCATGGAGGGACTAGGCTCTGTGGGTTGTCTCCTGTCCGGGCCCCTCCTACGTCTCACCAGGTCCACTCCTGCTCTCACCAGGAGTAGAGCGAGGACCTGTGCGTTGCACCAGAGTCCCAGCACCAGACAGTTCATTCAGGAGAAATATCTTTACTTTTTGTAAATGATAATGCGAAAAGGGTTTTTGCCACTGTTTTTGAACGGCTCAACCTCTTCTCGGAGCATAGCGTGAGGTTCCAAACGGAGCTTGGAAGATCTGTTACTTACTCTAGGACCTGGCTAAGATATGTATGCGCTTATCATTTAGCGGAGAATATCTCAACTGTTCTTTGCTAATATGACCGCTGCGAACAACATGGGAACTGTGAACAATTGTCTATCTGGGGCGAAATACCCGGAAATGACCACACCAGACAGCTACTTCAAACATATGGCTCTATCTTCTAAACTGTTTGTGGGACTATCTAATTGTATTAAATGATGTCAAACTCACTAAAATTGCAGCTGTACGAAAAGCTTGAATGATGCTCTTTCTATCTGTTAAGTGTTTGTTTCATAAAAATCCACCATAGACATGTTATGAGATACTTTATGTCAAGAAATTCCTTGCAGGTGATTTTTTTAAGTGTTGGAGTTTGGAAGCGCTCCCTTTCAGTAACGCAACATCCTGCTGCCTCCTGCATTATGTGCAAATTCAAAGCAGGTGGTACGCAGGGCTGTTGAGTGATTAATCAACGAGCACTTCCAAACTCCAATACTTAGAAAAAAATCACCTGCAAGGAATTTCTTGACATAAAGTAGCTCATAACATGTCCGTGGACTTTTATGAAACAAACACTTTGCAGATAGAAAGAGCATCATTCAAGCTTTTCGTACAGCTGCAATTTTAGTTTGACATCATTTAATGCAATAGATAGGACTTTGTCTGTTTAGATGTATGGGCATGTATGGGTCATTGGCAAATGTGCACAAACTATAGAGCCATGTTTGAAGTAGCTGTCTGGTGTGGTCATTTCCGGGTATTTCGCCCCGGATAGAGAATATTTCACAGTTGCAGCGGTCATATTAGCCAAGAACAGTTGAGATATTCTCCGCTAAATGAAGCGCATACATGTCTTAGCCAGGTCCTAGAGTAACTGAACAAACACTCTAATCTATAGCAATGATTACTATCAGAATATAGTGATTTAACCTTTTAACAAAAATCATTTTGTTTTAACCAAAAATTATCACTAAAGGCCTATTCATACTCCCACACCCACATGACATCACTTTTAGGTGATAAGGTGACCACCAAAATGGTGGTTAGTAAAAACAGAGAGATGTGTACTATACCTTTAACATTGTCTAGTTAGTAGCTGCAATCAGGTATGGCTGCTGCGTCGTGGCAAGAACACGGTACACCTGTGCTCTGTGGAACCCAAAGTTTGGATCTCATACAGTGGGTTAAACTGAGGGGGCCCGAAGTACAATCTGCCTGGGCCTGGGCCCAGCCCGTAGACCACAGCCTGACAGACACATGGCACTAACAAACACACAAACAGGGGTGGAAACCTCTTAATCTTGTCTCTGCCGGGCAGAGACAAGATTAATATAAAAAGAGTACAAATAAAATCCAATTCCAGTGGGTTATAGACGCCAATCCTTTGTTTCTGGGGTCAGGTAGAAGTTAATGAAAATTAGTCTGACGAAATTTGAATGGAGTGAAATAAATTCCTACAGCTAGTTGGGAAGAAACTTAGGCATTGAAGAAACGTAATGAAAATGTGACCCTAAAGTTTCACACTTTCTGGTAATCTCTCTGTGCATAGTCCATCTTAATCAGAGCATAGCCTAATGCAGGGGTTCTCAACCCGTGGGTCGCGACCCCTCGGGGGGTCGCCAAATAATTTTAGGGGGTCCCCAAATTATTTTCAAAAAAAAAAAAAAAAAAAGATTTTTGTGTTTTCATTTTTTTTTCACGATTTTTCAAAAATAGCAGACCTACAAGCTCGTAGCGCGCGCTATGAGCTTGTAGATCTGCTATTTTTAAATAGCTAAATTATAACAATGCTTAAAACACCAAAAGGGGTTCCCGCCCAAAATGGTTTAAGGTTATTGTAGCAGTCAATTTATATTGGGGGTCGGGAGGGGGCGGGGCGGGGGTCCCGAGACGTTGCCAAAGCATTTTCGGGGGTCCCCGGCCAAAAACGTTGAGAACCCCTGGCCTAATGTATTTCTTCTATACACTGTCCTATGCATGGGGAAGCTGTTTGAGCCACAAGAGAACTTGAAAAACCAAACCAAAAGGCACAAATGGGTGGCTCAGAGAATTATGCTGCCTTAATTACTATAGATAGATAGACTCACAAATGATGAGTTAAGTTAAAAGACAAATGGCAAAAGTCTACTTTTAACTCACAACCTGTAGAAATGATGTATATAATCATCAATTTATTTCTAACAATGAAGTCGAAATAAGAACTATTAAAACTGGAAAACGAATTTACATAATGAACAATCAAGAAAGTAGATTTAAAATAATAAAGAACTGAAAAGCTATAATTGTGTTGTTATCAGCTGTCAACAGCATTGCCCATAGCACTGGAAAAATCCCCTCTACAATCAAATCAAGCAAGATTCCCCATGACATTGTGCGCACAACGTTTAAAGTTAAGGTCTTAAAGGGAATAAAGGCTCTGTAGTGAATGGAGAGGGAATTGTTAAGGATAATATGAAGGAGTGGGATTTCTCATGCATTTGTCTGTGAGGGATATCCCAGCCAAAGTTCCTCTATACATCAAAGGGCCGCCGCAAATAAAAGCACACTTGTCAGGGGTGAACAAACTGCCTCCTTTGTGCATTCTACCAGCCAAATTCAGAGACACAAAGCCTTTGGATGTACTACACTGCAAAGAAGACGCACTATTCAGATGACATGCTTTGCTCTCTGGTGGTTTGCTGTGTGCTTTTGTCTGCCCTGACCAGGACAGATATATAATATCACTGGATCAAAATCCTTTCAGTCCCTTTTACTCTCTGTTAAAGACTCCCATTACACTCCTCCCCCATACACTCCACTATTCTTTCTATTCTTAAACAAAGTAAACTTGATGCAGCCAGATAACACTTGCGGCCCTCAGGCCTAATGCCCAAAATGAGTCTCAGTTTCTTTCTGGCTTTAGCAAAGAAGCCTCTCTTTACACTCTGTGGTCAGACAGATTGGACATGTTTCTCCCTCTGTTGCCCGGGGAAATTTACGTCCCTTTTGGCTTTGTAATTCTTTAAACATCTGTCATCTGAATCTCTTACATCTCTATCGGTGATAAATCTATCACGTACGAAGGCTTTTCTAATGTCACAGAGCAAAACATCAATAAAAAATCACACCCGTGTGAAGTGAGGGGCGCTCTTATCATGCTATGATTAGGTGATGGAATGATGATGTAAAACAAACGGTGTCAAAACAAACATTAAATTCTCTTTATTGTTAATGGGATTTAATGTTTGTCTTAGGGACAAGATGACGTAAATTTTCCCTTCATTGTCAATGGCGTTTTTAAAACAAACATTGAACTAAAAACAAACATTAAACCTGTATATAGGAGGGAAAACCCACTTGTGTGAAGTGAGGGGCGCCTTTGTTTGCTTTTGTACGTCACAGGGGGCATGCTTAAAGCAAACATAAAAAGTCCAAAGGCTGCCACATGACATCACAGGGTCTTGCTGATTTTTGGGGCCGCATGAACAAGACAAACATTAAAAGTCCATAGACTTGGCTGCCACATGTTCTCATGTTTGAAAGCCAGATGAAAATGGGACTAATGCTCCACATTAGTCCCATTTTCATGAATCACACAAGCTGTTGCTATCAGTGTGGTCATCTCCAGGCTGAAAGGCATGACCGAGACAGTGTTTTGTACCCTGTCCGTCCGTTCGTGAGTGTGTGTGACCAGATAATCTCCGGCACCGTTGGACCATGCATTCTCAGCTAAACTGATCACGCACAGTCGCACACTCCCTGGATGCCAGAGCAGAACCTAGCTCCACTTTTCAGATCGGCCTGTTATATCGCCACCAGGAGGACGATTTTTGCAAAACAATTTTTTTTACAGTACTCCTACAGATTTAGTCTAAAATACAAAACAGGTCTTTCATATTTTTCATATTTCATCCTGATTGGCTAAGAGTGGCTTCCAAAGTTTTACAGGAGTGCTCCGTTTTGAAGAACAAAAATGCCTCAAATCATGTAGCCTGAAAAAGACCCATGTTGTTTTGGCTTTTTCTGCCTTTATTGATAGGTTGAAAGTAATCTGACAGGACGTCATCACATTTTGGCAAGTTGCTATGGCCAAATTTAGCCCAATGAGTGTTTTTATGCAAAACTAATGCTAGGAATGGATTCAGCATCATGAAAACCCCCTAGTTTGATATGTCACATGCTACTTAAAGCATAAGGAAATTTAGAAAATATTGCCTTATAATAGGATGTCAATGGTGGCCATACTGTACAGGCCATTTCAACACTTTCCCCTCAGACAATTCCAGGCAACGTTTTTTCTGTTATTCAGGATATATTGAAGATGCAAAATCAGTTGAGTTTGGTTTTTTTGCAATTAGTTAGAGGTTGATCCTGTATTTTCCATAGATTTCCTGTACACACTGCGTTGCTACCACTCAAGTGACTACTTTTGAAAATGTTATACCGTTTTGAAAAAGTGGTTTATACCACTTTTAAAACGGTATAACATAAAGTGGTATACCACTTTTAAAAGTGGTAAAGAAATTGGAAAATTAAGCTCACGCACGGCTTTCACTTGCCGCGGAGGCAAGGGTTTCCAGTTCTCTGGCCGACGCTGCAAGTTGCAGCATTTCCATCCACCAGCTGTTTAAAAACCAGGAAGAGTTGCCTGCCGCTCGCGGCATTTGGCATCTTTGTGAATCTACTGTGTGGATGCAGTCAGAGAGAGACAAGAGAGAGGAGTGTGTGTGAGTGAGAGATTGAATACAGGTGCGCAGGGCATGATCTAATCAAGGAGAAAGAGAGAGGAGTTTAGCGCTATGCCACATTTTCAGGGGGTCTCTCCCAGGCTTTTTTTCCTTTTTTAAAACAAAACGACTGCGGTCTCTGAGGCTATACATATCATGAACATAGCCTGCAATTTCTGTGAAATTTTGCACGTATATTCCCACTAGGCAGAGGAAGAAATGCCACCATTTTTAAATCAGCCTCAGGGTGGCACTATAACAGGCCGATTTGTGTTTTTACCTATAACTGCACCGAAGAATCTGACAGTGGACTACTGAATCGTTTACGTTTTACCGTAGGTTTTTACTCTCGAGTCACGGGGCTATTTTTTCAACAGTGCAAAGCATGGACAGAGTGGCGTTGGCTGATGACATATCAGCAACAACGTGGCTACGTAACAGTTGACATTATGAAATGCAAGTCAAGCAGCCTCTGTCCAGACTGGGTAGCGCGTGCCAATTCAGATTCATGGAACGCAGCGATGCAGGCTGGAACCCAGGCTACCCATTTTGAACAAAATGCTGCAAATCATGACCGCAGCATACGATTGTGGTGGAACTTTGCACGGACATTCGCACTATGTTTAGGAACAAATGCCACCCTTTTATAGCCCCACCACCAGGAGGCAGATTTTTGTAAAAAGATATCGGAACCTAATAATACCCGTTGTCAACTTGTGATAGCACCCGTTTTAACTATCTGTCTGTGTCCCTTTTGTCCCCATACTGTATATGGATATCTCTGTAGTATGCAATACCCATTGTCATAGCACCCATTTTAAAGATGGAGTGCCACAATTTTTGTATTTTTCCAGTTTTTCCATGTGTTTATGAGGTGACAGTACTTCATTAGACACCCTGGAGTCGTTTTGATGTGCAATGGTGTATTAACTTTGTATTTAGGGTTTCTTCCTGGAGGCTGAACCCTTGACAGTCAAACGGGCCAATGAAATAAACAGTAATATAGTGACATCACACTACCAGCCCCTCCCCTAATCCCTCCCCTTTTATCATACTACAGTTCAGGTGGATCACCACCCATCAGGCAAACCAAGCATACTTAATGAACTGGTGGGCGTGCCCACATAAAAACAACATTTTAACAAATACTGTACACTTTTTTGAAAAAAATATACCTCCTTATATAACAATAAGACCTGATGATCATGTTTTAGGGTGGAAAAAAATCACGGCACTCCATCTTTAACTGTCTGTCTGTGTCCCACATGGAGATCTCTGTATCTGTCTGTCATGGAGATCTTTTGTGGTGGTTCTGGAACGCGTGTGTCGAATTTGAAGTCGGTGGGGCAAACGGTTCTCGAGTTATGTGCATTACAACCGCACACACTCGCACGCACACACACGCACACACGTGGCACATTTATAGTTAAGTAGGATTATCTATATCTCTAGTCAAGTGATCAAGACGGATCCATCAGATTTGTCATATTCCATCGTGATTGGCGAATTCCAAACATTGTTGGCTACCTGCCTGGCGGACACCTGTGCTCTGACGAGCACTTTTTCTTGTTACTTAATGTGAAAATATCAGTCTGTTACAGTGTTACAGTATGTGTTGTTTAAACAGTGACAATACCAAGTAAAGTATATTTGGAACTAACTGAAAGTATCATGTGCACCTATGGATGATATATCACTAAAGATTTTCTCAAATAGTCTCTAACACATTTTTTTTGTGTGTTCTGAAAATATTGTATTCATGCAACAAAAGCCTCATGAATTAAAAACACATTTAATTTGTTATCATCGTTAAAATACATTTTAAACTCTCTTTCCTACCATTCACTATTCAATTCATCCCTCATTTGTTTTAATGTCAAAGCACATTTACAAAACACACACAAAAAAGGCACACCCAACTTATTGATTATTTGTAAATGTCACATAAAAGCCCATGATCATGGAAGGAGGCATAGCATAATATAAACAGCTACTGCACAACGATGACATTGCATCAAAGGCTTAAGGGAGGGTATGTGAAATCAAAGACTGATTTCAAGGATCACGTTAATTTGTTGTTAATATGCTTGTTCTTTTCAACACTGGAATTATTCAGTGTTTATTCAATGTTTCCAACACTGAAATTATTCAGTGTTGGGAGAAAAAAAAACAGGTCTCAGAGTGAATGCAATGACTCATCACCAGGGTCATTTGCCTTTCACTGCAAATGAGTGTGGGTGTCTTACTAACTTGGAGATATAAGGTGGGTATTGTTTTTTCTTTTTTTTTCATATCGTAGGAGAGATATCTGTACAAGAAAAGAAAAAAATAGAAAAGTTAAATAGTTGAAAAAAGTTTACTTTTTCTTTTCTTTTTTACATCTCTCAATCCAGTAAGATCTTGGCGATGTGGATACATGGCAGTCATATGAATCTCACCCCCACATGATATAATTAAACAGAGCTAGGTAAAATAAAGTAAGATCAATTTGTTGTGCCCAAACAGGATATGGAATGCTTCTGCAACATGATGACACAGAACTGATTCTTTGACATTCACATTCTCGTTTAGTCCAAATGGTTCTTAAGCTTTCTCATCTAACTTGGAATAAATAGCTGTTGGGGGAGGGGGGATTATGTTGCTTTAAATGTAATTGAAAACCTTTGAAACTCACTCAAGATTACCCTGTCTCTGGTGTGGTTATAGGTAGAGGACACGTGTATGCATAATACAAGGGAGAGAGTGCAAGGCATTTATGCAAATAATACCATGCTATGACAAGAAACTACTGAGAAAATGAAGCACAGTAGTCAGGTCAAAGCAGGCTAGTTGACATACTGACAATATCTTTCAGGGTGAGATGGAGAGTAGATGTGCCAGTCCGCCCTTCATCAGGGCATCATAATGCTATGATAAAGGCTATATGAGTTGGTAGTGGTAGCGCAATAAAAAGGTGAACCTGAGCCAAGTCTTGAATTTTTGTATAATCCTTTGGAGTTCCGCAATAGCTTTTGTTTTCTTTGAAACATATGTAAGTCAAAGAGCAACACAGGCACAAGTCTAGAGGAACAGGAGTAATGGGTGAAGGGCCACACAGGCACAAGTCTAGAGGAACAGGAGTAATGGGTGAAGGGCCATAGCACTAGCACTGCATAAATGGAATAAGGTGACATGAAGGAGGTAGCCCCCTGCAATCAGTATCGAAGAGATTGAGATGCTCACAAAAAGTTGGTTTGGTCTTTTAAATTTGATATTTAAACAATGATTCAATACATGACACACAACCAGTACCGTAAAGCCATTCTTTTTTGTTCACTAGTCAAACATCCATAGCGGATAATGAACTCCCTATTTGTCCAACAGAAGTGAGCTAAATTTACTCAGAATTTCATATATTTTGGCTACTAGCAAAGTGAGTCCAAAATGTTGACCTGACATTTCACAATCACACCTAAATGTCTTGAATACAATACAACACGTGCAGTTGCACAGGCCAGGTGCAACCTAATATTCATTGTTTGAATGGGCAGTGAACAGTGTGTACAGGCTTTACAGTACTGTCACAATGCCTTTTCATTAACAGACACAGTTCCTCAGGCTTTTCATTCAACATGTATTAATGTGGTCTCTGTGGTTTAAGGGTTATCATTACAGGTGGAAAATCATAAATGAACTGACCCTGCAGCTATTATTTTAACCTCTATGCACATATAAACAGCTTTTAACCTCAAATAATGTACTACTAAACTGTCAAAAAAGAGCTTCATTGAACTCTGCTAATGGTACCTTTTTTCCCGTTTCTTTTTGCAAGGCTGCCTGCACCATACAGCCCATTCCTGTGAGGATGAGTCATCCAGACTCCATACATTTAAGGTAGGCTTTGGCTAAAATCTGGCGTAAGAAGTGTGGGGTGGTGGAGAACAGTGCTGAGCCATCAAAGCAGTACTGATTTTCTGTCACATTATTTCAGAACAGCAGACATTACCTGGTAAAGGAGGCTGTAAATGCTGCCCATCCCCCACTACACAGTTCTGTCACTGATCAACATTGTATTGATAAACAGATGCAGTTTTTTTTAAAACTGCCCTTGAAAAAACACACACACACAAAATTATAGTAAGTTTAACCTAAAATATTTTTCCACTCAACATCCGCCTGAGTCAGTAAGAATGGCTATGTGCTTTATGTTAAAGTATTATAATAATATAATTAGTAATATTTTAAACTAATTTATCCAGTATAATGTACTTTTCTGTTCTGCAATAATTGTCCTGTAAGGATGAATGTTTGTTTACCACAGATAGTCAGGGGCCATTAGATAACAAAATAAAATGATTGAAAGAAAGATAACAAAATAACGTTGTGAATATTCAAGGATATATACCGTATATTCAACACAAGTGTAGAATATGGAGGAAATATCCAGTGCTTTAGAAAACGAAGGTACTGATCATCACAAAAAAACAACAAAGATAAACTAAAAATAAATATTTATTCATGTTCGAGAACCGCTATGGCTCTGACCTCTGTACTCCTTACAATTGTTGTGAGTTGTATAGTGATGAGGAAATTGAAGCTTATGTCTAGTTTAGGCTTTGTCGTATGACAAATTATGAATCTGACTTCATTCTTCAGTTTTACTTGCTCTTGATAGTATTATATTTAAATGCCTAAAATCTAAATGTATCAACGCTTACCTTATCTGTAGCCCCAAATCCAGTGGACAACAATAAAGTCCTCAAATAAATTCCTGCTGTATCTTTGCTCTCCACTGTTGTGTATGTGAATATGCTGGACAAGGATAGAGTTGGTATGAAAACAATCTTTGTAGTCTTGTTTTACATGTCAAATTCAGGTTGCATCCCAAGAATTTCCATAAACCCCATTTACATTTGCATCAAGCATCACAGGAAAGTGAACAGCAAGTAAATATTGTAGTTTTTCTGAGTATCCAAAGACGCTTTACATGGGGCATGGGAAAACAACTTCAGTACTCAGACTTTCATTTCAATAAAAGTACATCTGCAAAGTAACTAAAGTTTTCAAATAATTAGAGTGGATAAAAAGTACAATATTTGCCTCAGATGAAGTCAAGTATAAGTATAAACAAATATAAATCCTCAAGCAAAAATGCCACAAATGTATTAAAACTAACGATAATGCTGTGAGGGAAAGTTCTATGGGTAAAATGCATAAGGAATACAGGTGGCAGACTATCCTAATGCTTCATGGATGTTGTACTAAAGTGAAGTATTGCTTTAAGATATCTCTAATTAGCCAGGGGACAAAAGGATCATAGCTGACGTGTTGCCTTGTGGGAGTCAAAGTATTGTAGGAGAGATTGCACATGTTTAGGCCAATGTGTGGGAGTCTGTGCATGTCTTACTGGTCATGAGAAAAAGTAACTATTTTTAAACTCTTGGAACCCCCAACATATTAACTATATCCATAATTAAAATAATACTTGGATGATTGTAGTCTGTCCTGTTTCATTAAACTACATAGAGGTTGATCTTTGTCTAGTACTAATTGTTTCTGTATAACTACTATAGTGACTACAGAATTGAGGATCATTATGTTATTATGTTATGTTATTAGCCATTAAATTAGTAGCAAAAAAATCACAACTTATGTTTAATTCCAAAGGATAGGCAATTATGGTAAAACTGCTTCATGTAGTAACTTAAAGACAAGATAATAAGTCCTGTCTTAAAGCGGAAATACCAGTCAAGTCAATATGGTCGTTATTAAATAATACAAAAATAGAGTTCTCAACTTTGTGACGCAATTGCAGAGGTATGTTTTCCTAACAAATCACAACACATATCATGTAATGTCTCTCAGGGAGGCAACACAAGAATGGGTCCGACATGATCTGAGATTCTACCTGCAGTTGCTAAGCAACATCCACCTCCAACCTCTGAGTCTGCCCCATTGGTCAGTGGGAAAAACGCACAAGGCAACCCATTGGCTAACAGAAAGTTAATAAACTTTAGCCAAGACATGCCTCCCTGTAAGTGCACGTGCGTGCATGCATGCGCGCGCACACACACAGAGAGTGAAGAGATTCTTGTGAATGAGAGCAGGAGAGGGTGTCAGTACTTGCGCAGTACAGTGCTGATATATGCATTGAGCTTCTGAGCTAAAAATAAAGATCACACTGAATGCTGTGCCACTGGAAGTTGCAAGACTGAATTCAAAGTGACAAGTCTAGTTCTCTCCAGACTACTGAGGTTACACTCTCACTACGGTTGAAGTATGTTTCGCCATTCATGTTTAGTACAGGGTTGTCATAGGCTTACCAGTGTTGCCATTTACCACAAATGATTAATATAAAGATTTTCATGTTAAATTAGAAATATCAGTGGCTCAAACGAGGAACACACTGCAGACAAACCTTGGAGTCACAATTCAGCTTTCCACAAGAACTTCACTGGTGGTTGTACAGCTATGTAGAAGCAAACCTCATTTAATTCTAATTGCCATTTACAATTAATGATAAAACTATACTGTATATACTTTCGGTACACAGCGGCAGGACCATTGTCTTCTATTGGACAGCGTTCCCATTTCCCATTGTGAGTTATGAGAGAATGACCATCCAAAAGCCCACATGAAATTTGTAAAAACATTTAATGTTTTATCTTGAACTCAGATTGGCCTATTAAGAATCATTTCCTGTGCATGGGATTTAGGAAGAAGCACAGCACTTGACAAAGTCTACCGTGACCCGATAGCTACACTTCTCTTGACCACTGCTATTAAAACAAACAAAATACTGCGAGTAACGAAGACATTTGAACACTGTACTGGAGACACTTTCAAAGGATTGGTCATTTTTGGGTAGTGGTAGTCTTAAATCTGGAGATGAGAGCTTTTGACAAGAATGTCAACAGTTGGAATCCCTGGATAATTTGGCAAGTAATGCTATTCACTCCCTCAGCAATCCCTGCTGAGATGCCCTGGGCCTAGAGCAAAGCACATAACTAATGTTAATTAATTCTTAAAGGTATATTCAGTGATTTTACTTAATTCAAATATCACTTATTTTTTCTGGATAATCCTCCCTACTATAGAGTGTGCTGACCATATAAGGAGTTCCTCCCTGTCCCCAGTTAGCCCCTGAGGTAAAAAAAACCCCCCTAGTTTCAGTTTTGGTGGCGGGTGGCAAAGCCTTCATCCAATCAGGATGAGAGGGGCCTTCCTCCAATCATGATCGACTGGGGGCGGGCCTTGGTGCACATGCTGTTGGCCTGTTGCACTTCCCCCCACTGTAGAGCGTGCATGTGCACATTTTGTTACCGGGGCGGACTGGGTGGTTTTCCAAATCACCCAAATCACTGAATGCTCCTTTAAGATTATTATATTATTTTAAAAAAAATATATGAGAGGGGGCAAAGGAGCTGTGCTTTGAGTTTATGGCAAAGTGGTCCATTTAATTACATTGACTCCTAAAAAAAGAAAATAAAGGGTGCTTGGGTAGCGCAGTGGTAAAGCAACAGCAGTGACAACACACATTTTTGTAGGCAGAATTCATTGAAATAATGACTACATTGGGGAGAAAAAGGGGTATAATAATACCTCTACAAGTTTGGCAGATTCACACAGGAATATTTTCTTTCAGTATATTCTTTTCCCTTTTCTTGTAAACGGCAAATGATGGGAATTTAAAAACAGGTGTTTCACTGATGCCTTCATCAGGGTCTCTAGTGCCTTTCTTCAGCAATAAACAAACAAAAAACAGAAATAAAAATAAAAATAAATTATCTTTTAAGCATGTTTTTCTATAAAATGATTAGTTTATTATGTACATCAACATTTTGTGAAAATAACAACAACAAAACAAGGTATGAAATTTGCTGTACTACAAAAAAACAGCAACACATTTTTAAAACCAAAATGGCCAGATGATGGGGAAATGATTACTTTTTACATCCTCCTGGTGACACTCTTGAAGGTTTTGTAGAAAATTGACTTTGACTTTTGAGGTTCAAGACGGCTGAGATTACCCTCAGAGATGCTTCTTACCACTCTTCTGGCAGGCTGATTCTCTGCTGATGCTAGGGGCAGAAAGGAGAAAAGTAAGGAGCATTAGAGGTGATTTAAGTGGCTGCCATGTATGAATAAGGCGGAAAACTAAAAACTAAACAAAGAGCAATAAAATCAATCCTCAAAAATACAACACTATAGCTATAGCCTGAGAAAAGCGAGCCAATCACGTTCCAGTAGGTTTGGATTTATAATGTTGAAGCTGCTACATTGTCTCAGTGAAACGGATTAAGAAATATTAGGTAACCCTAGGTTACCTCCTCCTTCAATCAGGAAAAACTGATATTGTCTGCTGATACTCACCTCCAAAACGACGACGCACTTTCAGGGGTCTAATGGCCACAGAAGGCTCTACCTTTACACGCTTAGCTGCTGAAAGGCCCTGTTTTTCCTCTTCCGTGGAGGCCCTTAATGAAAGGGTAGAAACATATAGGTTCAAGCTCCAATACTATCATTTTTTACAATTGCTCAAAAAACGAACCAAAACATACATAAAACTATAATTGCACTCTGTCGAGTGCACTAGTAGGCCATAAATGGCCTACTAGTGCGCAAGCAGAGCGTGCAAGTTGAAATTAAATACTAAAACAAATAAACAAAACGTATTATTATAACTGGCTGTCGACGGTGACGTAATTACGATATGTTTCAATATTGGTTGGGTAACATATGTATGTATACATATGGTATGCACGCATACCATACGTACATACGTCCAGCCGACCACAATACTTGCGCGCTCTGCTTGCGCAAGTAATTAAGTTATTCAATAAACCATTTTGATGTTTAGTTATAACATAATGCATTATGAAGATGTAACCAATCAATGTAAGTGTAAAAATAATTCACCTTACCGGGGTAATTTACGCTTTACTTGTGCAGCTGACGTCAAAGCCATGTAGGGCGGCTCTGTGCGTCTCATCATGTCTGATAAAGCTGGGATCGGTTCTCTGTAGGGCACAAATTACCGTTAGTGTGGTATTGCTTGTTTGGATTAAGAGCTTGGAATACTTTTTATTTTGTACTATTTGTATTATGTTATTATTGGGTATTAATTTTGGTGAAAAAAGAAAAAAAAGAAAAAAGACAGTCAGACAAAAAGGTCTTTGATCACTAAAATTCTTTGGTGAGACCACCTGGTCGCGCAAAGTAAAAAAGAAAGTTTTCTTTCATCTAAAATATCACATGCGCAAATGTTTTGGATTGTGTCATCGCAAGGAGACGCACAACACAACACAGCATGGACCTGTACCGTGTCTGTCATCTGCCTGTGCAAAGCACCGCCACAAATAATTCGATTGAATACTAAATCATTTGCAGACATAATTAAGGAGGTGAAACAGTGCCGGTGTCGGTTTTCGTCCGCAGAAGGGAGACACGACCGAGCGGATAAATGGACGGTGATCTCAGCCGACATACTCTTCCCCCCCACGCTCTAGGCTCCCAGGCTGGGTGCGTGTTGGCCATGTTCGACTTTAAGTATCTAGCCCTGAGATGCGAGGAGGCGGCCTCGGAGCGTCCTTCGGCTCATGCCTCTGCCCCTCCATCAGCATTTGACCGGCTGTTTGCAGCCCAACAAAACGTACACCTGCCCAAAGCCAAAGTAGCCCAGAACAAAAAGGAGGAGTTGTTTAACGACGTACACGACTTACTACGAGAGAGAAAAGTCGGGGGAAAAAATCCTTGCTACCCATCCTTCCAACGAAAAAAATATATATAATAAAATAAATTCCCTACCTACCAAAAATGACAGCCAATCGGAAACCAAAGTATTTTTTTGTAAGGCCTTATTAGGAAAGCCACACAATAGTGCCAGACAATATTGTTGGCAGCTAGGAGCGTAACAGAAAAAGTGAAATCAAGAGAAACTTGTCCAGCGCACAAGTAAAGATTTATTACTTGTCCAGGACAACAGGACAAGCCTTAATGTCAAGCCCTGCATACAATTGTGTATGAAAACTTAAATCAATCCACAGGGGTGTTCAACAGTATAAACATTCATTTCAGTTGCACCACTCCATTCAAGGCCAAATCATTCAGCTTTGCAATTTCGCAAATTGGAGTATATTGTTGTTCCATTTTTTCAGGTTTTTCTTGTCATTAATTTTTCAGAACTTGAAAACGTTATTGTTCAGAGAACAATATCCTTGTGGTTAGAGCGTTTGCCCAGATATTGGGACCCAATGCCTTCCTGCTTGGCACTCAAATGATAACCATTGCACTAGATCGTCTTGTTTAGAAATCCATTTTGGACTGCCCTTTCTCTTACACACATTTATTTGCGGCCTCTATTATTTGGTAGTTCTTATTGTAATTTTGGTATTTTCTATTAAATTATTCAGGTCTAGTCAGGTGGCTGTTAAGTATGCATGAATGAATTGTTAAGTTAATTTATTACCACTGTATTACCAACAAGAGCATTGTACAACCACTTCAAACAATGTGCCTACACTTCAATCTACAGATCTTAGATTAACTTGCATTGAAAATGGCCAGTCCAATTTCAGGGGATTTATACTGCCAAGTAGAAATGAAACAAACAACAACAAAGATTCTTTCACCTTTTGGCGGTCTGTTGCTTCCAGATGTTGGTCCCAGTAGGCTTGAGAGGTTGGTTGTGGACCGAGTGGGCTGCAGATGTTGATGCTTCACAAAAGCTGGCAGTTTCTACTATGATGGTTGAATTAGCGATTGGACCATCAGACTCGGTAATTTCAAAAGTCATATTCGGATCAATCGTTACAGGTGGATGGAGTGGCAGGGTCAATGGAGCATGTTCAACAGGTTCTGGTGTGCATTGGAGTGGTAACATGCCCTCCTCAAAGCCTTGTGACTGGGCAAAACCAATGGTCTTGGGGCTCTGTGGTGGCATTGACACAGCAAGATTTCTTCGGGTGGGCTTCCTTGAAGGGGCGTCGTCATTCATCCCAATGGTATGATCTCCTGTACCACAAATGCAATACAATAATTACAAGATAATCCAGAATCAAGTAAAACAAGTTCAGTCAAGCCAGAACGTATTTTGTGGGCTCAATAATTATGAAAAGTATATAATATTAGCTGGCAGTGACATAGCTTTGGAATATGCCTATAACATGGTTTCCCCAGATCGGCAACATTATAATTAAGGGACCAAGCCCGAAGGAACTTCTTGGTCCGCCAAAAATAGCAGTTCTGGCTTAAGGCTCATACATAGTCTGGATTTTCGGTGGTGGGGTGACCACCGAACTACAACATGACGTCACGAGCCGCGGTGAAGAGCAAACCACCGCCACCGCTCCAGCCCTTCTCTGTTTTTACTCACCACCGCTCAACGTTATTTCAGCTCCGGTGGTCAGCTCACCTCATCACCGAAATCCAGACTATGAATGAGCGTTTAACCGTGCAGTCGGTTTTCGCGAAACTTGGCAATATGGTAGAAGGCTATGCCAAACTGTGAGGACGCGAAGCCCATGACCACTGGCCAAAGGGTGGCGCTATAGCACTCAATTGAAAATGCAAACTTTGAACAGTCATAGCTCATGAACTGTTTCACAGTCAGCAATACAACTTCATACACATGTGTCTCCTCATGCCGAACAACTTTCAGCGATCCAGTTTGATATCAATAATAAAGCTTATCAGACGGAAAATTACGCCAGAAGCAGTTGCTAGTTGGATTCCTTCTGACAGAACGTTCCGCCACGAGCAGCTAATTGGTTAAAAACTGTCAATGAGAAATCACGTTTGATGTCTCACATCCTTACTCAAATGGACCTCCCAGGGGCGGAGCTAGACTCTCAGTTCAAATTTGGCAAAGCACTCTTGAGGTGTCCTCACTATACCCACTTTCATATCACAATATCTTCATAATATCTGCCCAGATCTAATGTATGTTTGTCTTTCCTTCGCATATAGAGAACCTTTCATGCAACCAACTACATACTTTGTGGGTGTACTTCTGATTAAGGCAATCAGATGTCTATTCACAGTTGTGCATCTTGTGCTGACCATACACGTGTGTGTGCATTTGACTTGCTCAACGATTGTTTCGCATAGTGTGCATAGTGTGCAATAGCAATTTTTTTAAACCCTTCTCCCGATAATAAAGACGGCTTCAATACAACAATAATGCTAGTGTAAAAAATACATTAGCTGCAACAAATACTGTTTTACATGCTTACATAAATGGATCACATATACTTAATTAATTTGACAAATGTAATTTATGACTGTCATAATACATAAATAAAAATATGCGGAAATGTGAAGATGATTAATGGAACTATACATAACATTACACTGAATAGCAATAACACAAAAACGTAATATTTAACACAATTTAGTCAGAGCTCAGACTACACTGCAGGATGAGGGAACAATGATAAATGGCTCATTTCTGTGACGGAGGAGTTGTCCCTAGCAATAAATGGCGGCAGAGTTCCTTCAATCACATATTTTTGGATGTAGGGGATTAATACATGCATGAGTTGCTATTTTTGGTCGGAGCTGACTGAATTAGGGTCGCCTGGTTGCTACTGTCTGTTTTTTTTCATGGTGCTGCTTTTTTAGCTGGTGGGCAGGGGAGACTACGTCTGCTGACGTCGTCCCTGCCCTGCTTTGGATTAGCATTTTCATGAATGAAGCTCAAGAGGGGTTGGGGTGAGAGATTGTAGATAGACAGGGAACAAATAGAGAAGGGGGGGGGGGTGTATACACAGAGGCAAAGAATGGTCCAATAATAGCAATAACCAGACTGACGGACACTGGGAGAAAAAAGAACAAAAGAAGCGCGAAGGACACGAAGGAAGAAAAATGTGGCGGGGAGAGAGGAGAGAGTATGAGGATTTAAGATGACGCGAGAGCTAGGAGGTAGACAAAAAAAAACTGACAAACGAGAGGAAAGGGAAGGAAGATAAAATAAATAGAAATTTGGCAGCACAGCATGCTCATTTAGGCAAATAATGTCCCTCTCCTGTGAACCTGAGCGTTTGCGGCAATGTCCCTTCCAATATTTTTGAGTAATCTCAGTTTGGCTATTTATATCCACTCCACAAAGAGTTAACATTTCCAAATCCATGCCCTAAAAAAAAAAAAAAAAGAGGAAAAAAGGAAAAAGGGAACTTCAGTATGATTGGCTCACAAGGCTGCAGGGTGGAGCCATTTTTCATAACATGCAGTGACTAACAGAAAAAGCTGAGGAAGCAGCGAGGGATTGATGAGATTGATATCGATTAATGAGAAGGACAGAAATAGGCCATGAACCCCCACATTTGGTGTAATTGTTTTTTATCTCTGGGACCCGCAATCTACACAAAATCCTCAGTGTTAAACACCATAAGGGTCCATTTGTTTCCATTTAAATACTGTTGGGAGTTATGGACCAGTAACGGTCCATTTGGTTCCCATCAATCATTTAGCTGTGAAAACCCTTGTAACCCTCTAAGGACCCCTGGGGGTCGCTAGACCCCACTTTGAGAACCAGTCATAGAATATTAAAATACTGAACTATATAAAGTGAAAGCTATTTAATTGGCAGGCATTGTGATTTGGTTCTTGGCCAGCTAGACAGGACAGGTGTCACATTTTACCAGTAGTGCTTTGTGTGGATGTGAGATAATTCCACAGTTACCTTCAGTAGATACTAGTGTAGATAGACACAATCTGACAATGATCAGTGAGCTACTTAATACGTACAATGACATGAATCAGTGATATTATGCATGCACCACAACCAGTTTGCGTCCCGGCCCACGTGTTGTGAGCCAGAAACGTACTCCTAAGTGACTAACCCTAACCCTGATACTTAGGATGGGTTAAATGCGGATACATAGGTCTACTACATTTCACTGTATATGCAAATGTGTAGTGACAAATGGAGCAAAGTTTTATTAAATAATAACTTAATTGTATGTTGCGTTGTATTGTAGGGGTGTCATGATACTCATTTCACTATATTGGGCTCAAAACGATACATAAAATATTATTAAATTTGTATTATATATTCATCCAATTATCAACATTGGCCAATTGAAGTAAGTCCTCTCCAACTGTAAACCACATTGTGTCAGAGGACACATTGTGTCTTAGATTAGATGTAGTCCTATTTGACAGTGCATAAATATAATTGCCTTGATGCATGAAACATTAACGAGCGTGCAGCATACACAAGTGCTCTAAAATGAAGATGACTGGAGTCCGTTTCATTTCTCTCCAAAAGCCCTTGAATATGATGGAATGATTATTCCAGATTATGGTAAACTCACATTTCATATTGCACACCCTACAGTAAGAACTCCTTCCATGAACCGGAAGTACGGCTATGTAAAGTGTCGCACAATCGTTATTTAATCCAACCGAAACATACATTTTGTAACCGCAATCAGCAAAGCTTTATTTATGGGCCCTGAATAAAGTTTGTTTTGGAGAAGAAAAAAACGTAATCTGGGATCCGAGATAAATGCATTTTACGAGATAAATGCATTTTTTAAAAATATGTTTACATTGAAGAGGATGGTAGCCGACTTTTTCACGTCCGGCTCATTTCCGTTATTGTCGATCGCCTAGCAACCGCAAGGCATTTATACGTTGCATAAGTGTGCAATCTAACTTAATAAATAAAAACCCTTAATTGACTCGTCAAAACTCGTCAATGGCAGTGAATGTATAAAAAGTATAGCAATAGAGTATGATAATGGGTCTTGTTCACGAGTGAGGGGAGGACTGAGAAGGAGATCAGCCGGAGAATCGGAGCATCAGGGGCGGTATTGCAGTCGCTATACCGCACTGTTGTGACGAAAAGAGAGCTGAGCCAGAAAGCAAAGCTCTCTGTACCTTCGTTCCTACTCTCACCTATGGTCATAAAGTGTGGGTCATGACCGAAAGAATAAGGTCGCGAATACAGCCGGCCAAAATTAGTTTTCTTCAACGGGTGGCTAGCATCTTCCTTAGAGATAGGGTGAGAAGTTCAGTCACACGAGAGAGACTCAGACTAGAGTAGAGTCGCTGCTTCTTTGCTTGGAAAGGAGTCAGCTTAGGTGGTTTGGGCATCTGGTTAAGATGCCTCTCAGGCGTCTTAACCAGGGAGGTCTTCGAGGCACGTCCCACTGGGAGGAGACCCCTGGGCAGACCAAGGCGCAGTTGGAGGAATCACATCGACTCACTGGTCTTGGAATTTGCACTGCCTGTATGCATGACTGGCAAAGTATAGTTATCGTTCCGGAGTGTCTGTGTGGTTGGCTGAGAACAAAATAACCAGAGAACGGATGGGCAGATTTTCCTGGAACTTGGTAGTAATGAACAGTGGGCTGTCAAAGTCACCATCCAATTAAATAATTGGCCAGATCGGTGATGAGTGGTAGCATAAAATCATATCCCATCCCCACCCTTTGCTTATTTTTCTTACCAGGGTAATTACAACTAAGTGCACTTCTTCCCAAGTTCCCAACACCAACTCAGGATGGCATCCTACCACAACCACAACCTTTTCACTCTCAACCATACTTTTTGAAATGGTTTAGATATTTGCGTATGCACTGCATGTGATTATTATGCATACATTGTGCTTGCAGATGTTGAGTTTCCTTTGTGTATAAAGATTAACTAGCTGAATTTCTTTTATTAAAAAATAAATAAAAAGTGGTGTAAAAAGCAAAATTTCCCACAATCTGCTTCAATAAAATGGAGACCACCTGTTCAGTTGAAAATATCATTATAGTCAATTTGGGGGACTATATTTCACAAATGTCCGTGTTATGCTTCCCTAAAGGTTTGCATTGTGAACCTTTTCCTCCCTAAAGGAGGTCTTGAGTGTTCATTTCATTTCATTAGTTAACTTTGGGTCAGGCAGGATGTCTGCAGCGCTGCATAACTGTAAATCAAACTGAACTTTCATTTGTGAACTTTTTTGGTGCATATTTAGCACTCACAACTATCTGACCCTTAGATGACAACACCCCCCCCCCCCCCCCGTTATACAGAGTATAGTAACACAGAAATAGATGGACCGTGGTAGAGAAAGTTGGCTTTGATACAGGTATGCAGGGGTTTTAGATTAATGACCGGGTTAGCAGGGGATGGGGGGTAGATTTACCTTTGGATGATGAGGCGTGGCTGCGTGACATTCTTTTATTATGGCTCTCTGCACCTGCAAGTCAAATACATTGATTAAGAACAACTTCAGAACTATCAAAATAAAGATATAGTCAGACAGACAGACAGACTGTACAGTAAATGTACAGTACCATAGGCCACAGAGATGAATAACATAAGATTAACAACATAATGTACAGAAAATAAGGTTAGATATAACCAATCATAATAGGAATAATTCTTCTGAAACAAAGGCCATCGGGACATGAACCTGCGACGTGCTGTCATACTACCCTGAGCCTAGGTGCCCAGACCACAACACCAGCTATCCAGGCCTCCACTTACATTTTTGGCCGATATTTGGCCTGGAAGCGGTGAGGTTAAAAAACATTTTACACAAAAGATTGCAAGCTTTTATGCTTGGGGGCGTGGCAGCAGATGTGTGAAGCTCTATATGCTGCAGCTGCCTTTCAACTGGGAAACATACTGTATGTTGTCGCTGTCTGGTGGAAACCTCAAAACTGTTTTCAGGATGTAAAAAAATAAAATTGATCTTGTAGAGCTACTATTTTTGCTACTTGTGTGACACTGTAGTATGTCAAAGTAGGGCATTATGGCTAAGAAGTAAAAAAAAAAAAAAAACTCCCCCCAAAAAGTTCAACTATGGAGATCAGAGTTTTCTTCCCAACAGCAACGATATGAAATGTTGCAGTTATAGCAGGAACAAGACCATTTTACAAACATCTTTGGTAAAACACCAGTATTACAGGAAACAAATGTGAAGCTGTGTTTTGATTAAGGCAATATTTTAACTGCCTCAAACGGGCGAGTAGAGCACACACAGCCAGCTGATTCAGAGTGTTTCAACAGTGCGTCCAGCCAGCAGGCCATTTATAATGTTGAGCATTAATGTAAATATGTAGTAAAGAACCTGCAAATCTGACATAACGATCACATGACATCACCTGAAATTAAAACAAGGCAATAAGAAGGATGGAACCACGCAATAGGAAATGGCCAATGAATCATGTTAAATAGAGCTATGGTGGAGGAAATGAGCTCTGAAAAGAACCCTGATAAGAGACAATTTACTGTGAGTAAAATCAACAATGACACCTGTTAACAGACAGTATTACCTATAGAGCACTGGCACCATTATGTTTGTGCACAGGGGTTGTGAAGAACAAGGTGTCAAGTTACACCATATCATTCAGCTGCAAGAGCAGACAGACAGGCCAAAAAAAAGTACAAAATATAAGACACTAAGGGAACAAGAAAGCAGTGGCGGAGGGGGACAGGTGCAGAGTGCACTGGCTGACAAATGATGGACACCATCATAGTAATTGAGTATTGTTGGCCAGCTTTGGTTCACGCTCCATTGTCTGTTACAGCTAGGATGTCACGAAAGGCTTGACTGAAGTCTTGGCGCTGCTGGGTCACACAGGGATGACAGACCAAAAATACTGTATGTAGTACATTCCCATTCCCTCTGATGGTGTGTGTGTGTGTGTGTGCGCGCACAAAAACTATGCAATTAATCATGCAGTCACGTTTTCTTTAGAAAGAAAAACAAACAGAAATTGGTTGTACTGATAAGATTGTATCTAATTGAATTAGAGTTTTGTTGTTAAATTGTAACTACTCTAATATGTGGAATTGATGTCCTATAAAAGTATAATAATAGAATCTGTTCATCCGTAAATTGACAATACAAAGTGCCTGTCATCTGATCTCAGTAATTTTCATTATGGAATATTCAAGTCTTATCAGTCAGCAGAAATGAACATGTCTAAATCTAAGAACGTATTCCTTCATGTGTGTGTGTGTGAGACTGTGTCACACACACACACACACACAGTCAGTCTTAGTGATTCTGTCTGTCCTGGGCATAACTCGGGCACCGTCAGATTGAACTACCTCAAATGTGGTGTGTGCACCCCAGATGACCCGAGGGTGTGCAGTGCCAAACACTAAAATAAAAGAACACTAAGATCTGCATCACTTTGTTAGGGTTATATATTGTGTTGTCACTACTGTTGTACCCTACTGGCTCATCTGCCAATGAGGAGCCCACACCAGGAGGACATAGCGGCTGCCATTTAGAACCTCTTAAAATCAGGGGGTATTACAGAATTTGCTCAAACCGTGGCCTCGTTATGCGCCCTTTCATATTATGGAAGCCGTGCTGAACGCACACACATATACACACACACACACTTTCCTGCATATTTTAGCATTGTCCATATGTTAATTATATTCGCTTTGCACAATTTGCTATTAAGCCCCTTGACCTAAAAAGAATCAGGGCATACCGATTACACCTGGGTCTGACTACCTCTTAAATGCAAAAAGCAATGTTTGATTTTACACAAGAGCGATCTGTATTCTGTGCGCTGCTCAGCAGTGTTGCCATGTCTGTTTATTATAAGCGACTTTGGGCTTCTTTTTCTGTAAAGTTGCTTGTAAAAATTGGTAGTTGTGGTTGCTTTTCTTGTTTCTAAAGTGCTTATTTGGGTTTGTCTCCTAATGTTGTTTAAACCAGTGATCCTCAGTGACATTGCCATGTCAAGGACCCCCAGATGAATGCATTTTCCCAACTAAGGACCCTAATTCAAAAATATTTGGGCCAGTGACAGATTTGTGTTTTTAAATGTTTCAAAAATATTCCACAATTGTCACTTTTTTCCAAGATTCCTTTTTAAAATAGCAGATCTACCAGCTCACAATGCATCACATTGAGACACGTTGTGAGCTTGTAAATGGGCACCAGTGCCACATTGGCAAAAGGAGGGTGACAACTGAGTATTGTCGGTTTAAACATCTATAGTCAAATAACATTCTGCACAGCACATTCTATACATTCATTAAAACTATGAACTCTGACTGCATGGATATATTATAATGATCATTATAACGTGTGTGGGGGATTTGGCTGTGGAGACCCCTGGCCTCTACCCCCGGCCTAGTCTAAAGTGGCTATACCACTCACACGCTATTAATCAAAGCTTCATTTGCGCATATCGTACCGGGGATCAGCTGACTGTTAACACTTTGAGAGCCCAAAAATCACTTTCACCTAGAAAATCCATTCACATTTTTTATAATTCAGCTGACTGTGGAGACACATGCTGGAACTTTTTACTTTGAAATGTTTTATAGTTTGAGTTATTTAATTTAAACGCCAAATGCATTCTCAATGGCGAAAACACAAACTTTGGCACCACGTATTAAAAAAAAACAAAAAACATTGTTTTGATTTTTTGTATTAAAAAAAATATATATATATATATATATATATTTTTTTTCAAATACGTCTACAGACGTCTTGGGCTCTGCCCGTGCGGTAATACCAAAGACGTCCACAAACGTCTTGGGCACAAAATGTGTTAAAGGGAATGGCACCCACCAAGCTGTTTATGGAGGTGACGCCCTAAACACACCCATGACTATTTCAGGGCCGCTTTGCGCACACCACGTTGTCGTAGAGCACATTTCACCGTCTTCATAATTGCAAAATGACATTTGCCATGCCTCCACCTCTTAAATTATGTCATATTACATGGTGGAAAATAGGAAGTTCTAAATGGCACCCAGCGCCTCCTACTTCTCCCACCCAACAGACCCTGCTGACAGGGAGTGTGTGGAGTGGATAGAAATAACATCCCTAAACACAAACCCATAAGAACTATCAAAGTGAATCAGGGAATTGTGACTTACTGCAGGGGCTGTTCTGGTGGTAAAGCAGGTGGGAGAAAGTCAGGACAGGTGCTAGATCCTGGCAGAACGTGAACTGCCCTGCCTTGTCCATCTTGGGTAGTTCTTCCATAGTTTGCTCTCCTATCGGATTCTGCACACCTCCCTGGTCTGCCCACACCACACCTCTCTCTTTCAACACCAGTTGCTCTATCTCACGGTTTTCCACTTCATCTGCTGGTGTGAGAAGCGCAGCTCCATGCAGAGCACAGTATTGTCGACTGTAAGTGGGCAACAAGATGTTCACCATTCTGAAATATAACAGCAATCAGAACAGAAAGGTGTTAAGGACGAGTGCGGTTTCGGAGAAGCCTCGCTATTGAACATTGACATTCTAGTTGTGTGAAATCAGTGATACAGGCCCTGTCAACCTACTTCTGTATACGCTTGTTCTCCCGATCCTGAAGCACAGTGAGCTGGATCATCTGCTCAATGTGTTTTTTCAGGTCATTTACTTGCAGCTGCAGTCTGTGGATATGGAGGTCTTTCTTGAGGACCTGCAAGGGGCGAGAAGTGAGAACAGCCTATTCAGTAATTCAGATACTTGGAACTGGCCCTCTGGCAAGAAAGGTTATGGGAGCAAACCAAGGGGCCAGTGAGGCTATTCAACGTTGAAGCTCTGGGCCCTAGTGGTAGGAGGAGGGACTACAGGCGGACCCGTGGATTCATGACCGGGAAACCCCGTGCAGCTGGGCTTTAACATTGAGCGCTCGGTTGCACTTCCGCATTTGACCACCAAAATTTGGTGGTCAAATGCGGAAGTAGACGTTCTGAGACGGTACTTCCGGCAGTCTTCCGGGTGCTTCAAAACGCCACTGAGCAACTTCCACTGACATGAATAGCTGGGGGGGCGGAGCTTCGTGCCAGTTCAGTCTCTATCCTTTTATATACACTCTATGGAGCCAACACAAGCAGGAAAGCTTCAGAATTTCTCCTATGCCATGTTCCCTGTTCTTTGGCGAGGAAGGGTGAGGGAGGGGTGGTGGTGGTGCACAAAACAAAACAAACTCTGACGTAAGGAAAGTACGACACAACAGAAAAAGAGAACATTTGACCGGTGGGTGCATGATAGTTCTGAGCCACTTCCTGGAAAGAAGGATGAAGAAGAAATAAATAAATAAATGGTTTTAGGTAACTGGCGGCCGTGTGAGGGATGAGTAAAGGATATTGATTTATTCTCTTCAGTGATCCATGAGTGAGCCAGAGAAATAAAATGAGCACGGTTCTAATTACTGGGAGAACAGATGGGAAGAAAACAGTCACGACAACCAGTAGAGAGACAGCCTACCTTCCAAAACAAACAAACAAAAACACCAAGCAGTGAGTGAGCCTTAAAACTTGAAAGCATCAAAAATCACACACACACATGTTTTTCCCCCCTTATCTTATTATGTTCCGTTATTATCCCCAACTGTTCCAATTTACAAATCTAATAATTCAGCCGGGTGATTTATCGTCTCATAGTTTATATACACTTTAATAATAATAATATTGTTGTTGTATTACTGTTTTTTTGTATGTAATCTCGGCATCATTGTAAATGAGGGGTTCCCTCAATGGTCTCTCCGAGAATTTAAATAAAATGTTGAATGAATGAATAAAATTGAAAGTCTAAAATATAATAAAGAATAAATATTTGGGCACAACTGGCCATTAATTGCATCAATTCACAGCTTTCTAGGCTGTGGCAAGCCGCTTTGTATTTGCAAGCAAGTCAAAATGATGAACATATGTAACTAAACTACTGTAGCCAAGATGCAGCAGCACCCTGAAATTATTAAAGCTGCATTGTGTGACTTGTGGCCCAGATAAACAAGTGGAATTACTATAACAAGCCGTTGTGTTTCAAAACAAGGCAGGTCTTCTCCTCCACATGTCACCTCCCTTGGGCTCCTCAGTCTATCAAATGCCTTCACACACACACACACACACACACACACACACACACACACACACACACACACCCCTTTCTCCCATGGGAAAGACTGGAAATGAGGTTACACACAGACACGCTAGCTAAACTTGGCTAATACTGGCAGTCTGCTTCCGCTTTGTTTTCACGTCACGGGAAGAGATGCTGTCACAGGCGTGTGCACTAATTGGCCGATTATGTTCACCCAGCATATTATCGTTCGTTTGAATAGTCCTAAAACTATTTGACTACATTCAAATAAATATTTTAAATGTAAAAAAAAAAAAAAAACGACATTTTGACCACCATTTGATCTGCCGTCAATCTAAGGGTGTCATTATCTTCCAGGAAGCATGAAGGTGTGCAGCACATTCCGTGTCAATCCAGCCAGCAGGTCTTTTTATTTTTTTTATTTCCAGGGAAAATAGATTTGACTGCACAAGAGTTTTAGGCCAAAGGGTAAAGCTGCCATTATAGTACCACCGTGAAGCCAATTATAGTGCCACAAATTAGGCTGATTTGAAAACATTGGGGTGGAATGACTTCGGTCCAGCTGTTTGCGAGATCAGCTACGCAAACATACAACAGTCACACACCGAAAACATTCTCCTCCTCCCAGCCTGTCGGGAGGGTGCTCAGGTGGCACATGGGTCAAGTAGCTGTCCATCACAGGTACGTTATCTAGGGGTTTGTATCCACAGTGATGCATCCGGCTTGCCAAGCATCGACACAAACACAGCTGGCCATGTTCAAGGGATGCAATCTTTCTCACTGCACTAACGACTTAAAAATTACTCGATACATTTGATTGCGTTTTCACTCACGTGAGTTTGTCTGTTTGTGAGCAGGTAATCTTGGGCACTGTTGAACCGATGTTGGGATTTGCAACAGTTGACGGGTCAGGCAATGCATTCAAGGTAGGCTTACACAGCACACATCAAAGACCGTCAGTGAGCACTGCTTTGTTTGAATTGTCATTATAGCAGTAGGCATGGTTACTAATCGTATCGGTTTATATTTTTACAATGCCCAGTTTTTTTAATCACCCAACAGATTAATTCCAAATGACATGACGTAGGTTGTGTTTACCTCTGGGGGCTGGGCATCCGGCCCCAGCAGCTTCATCTCATTCTCTACCCGATGAAGGCAGCCGTCATTCTCCAGGAACCGTCTTTCTGCCTCCTCCATACGCTTGTGTATGTGCTGTTTCTTTGTGAGCAAAGCGGCCATCCTGCGCTCATGTTTACAGGTGGCCTGATGGAAACGAAATATAGATTCAAATGTATCATCATTTACAGATGTTACATGAAAATACTTTGAGAAGGGTTATGCAGAGAGCAGTATGACGCATAGTCTTTGAATATCAACAATGCTCAACCAAAGGAATAAAACTAAGTATTTGGAATGGAAAAACAGTTGGAATCAATTTGTCAGCCTCATAAGGTTACAGCAAACCCAGAGCTTAGAGCAGCATTGTCACTGTCCCATAGGGGTGTGAAAGAGTGGCTAAAATATCCATAATGCAGGGAAAAGTGGAACAATGACTCAGCAGTGGTTGTTTCTGAGGAGATGAAATAATCTGTAGACAGCAAAATTATGTATCGTTACCTTCTCAGTCTTTTCTCTGCCACAGAAGAATTGGATCTGCAGGTTGTTCTCCTCACTGTGGCGCTGGCGCAGCTCATTCTCCTTCAGTTGTCTCTCCAAATCCAGCTGTTCACTCCTGACCTGGGCCCGGCTGGAGAAAATTGTCTGCAAAGATTCGGACACCCTAGAGACAGAAAACGGTACAACTTAAATATTTACTTTTCAGAATTCTTTTACTTAACACCTTGAGGGACCAGACCTATTTAATCCATTAATAAAATGTGCCCATCATTTATAGCGCCCGGACCACTTTTACCGGGGGACCGGAAGTTGTTGTGAATGTCTGTGTAGCAGCTAACAATAGCCACACCACTCTAGAGTTGATCGACAACAGCGGGAGGTAAGAATAAATCTATCGCGACTAGCGACTGGACCGCCGTCTAACACAGGATCTTTTTTCATAATTAGACGGGATGATTTAGATCGCGAGTTATGAACGTTTTAAGATTTTCGCTTTCGTCCGCTAAACAGGCAGGGAACATTTTCGATGACGTGTCACTGTTGTGCAACACCGAGGATTGGGCAACAAGCGCTCCTAGGCTGTGGAGCGATGCGACCGGTTTTGATATCATTAATCTCCGTCCCGTTTATCAATCTCCGTCCTGGTCAACTGACCATGAACTTGATCTCCGTCTGGGGCCCTTAAACTGTTAATATAGTGGTTGCAACTTTATTAATCGATTGTCCCGTGGTGGGAGTTCTGCTCTGGTTTTGGCGAAATATTAAGTAGTTCCGGTCATTTTGTGGGGGGCACAGGGGGCCACACATTAAAAGTAATTTGTATTTGTATTGCTGACCTATTTCTACCATATAGTGCAACTTTCGTTCATTTTTGACCCCTCTATCAAACAGAACTGTTTTGTGTGTCACTACGCCCAAAAAATAGTTCCATGTGATAGAGGGTGTGCCCCCCACAAAATGACTGGAACTACTTAATATTCACCAAAACCAAAGAACTGTACCGACATTTATTAATGTGCCATGTAGCAATGAGGTGCCATGAAAAGTGTTACACAGAAAGGTTTAACAATTTCACCCAAATATTGAAACATAGTGCACTAGCTTTTCCTCATTCATTTCTCCCTTTGGAGATGACACCAAATAATTAGTAAGTGAGTCGTCTCATCATTTCGAAGAACAATATTGTCCAGTAATCTATAGAATATTCTTATGATATTCTAGCATTTAACTAGATAATTAATAATAATAATAATCTGAGAAAGGTGGTGGTTACTGAACCTCATATAGAAGTTAATTTGTTTAAAATTGGGTTGACAGATGGGCTGCATATAAATGCAGTCCCTGTCAGGCAGAGGACAGGAGGTAAATAAGCAAACTGGAGTGCTGTCGCTGAAATGTGACTGCACTCTCCAATGTAACCCTTGTGACGTAGGAACCGTCGTGGCCTTGCTAGACTGCTGAATTTTTAATAGTGAAGCGTGCAGCCTCTCTACAGAGGCTCTCATTGTGCGAGTTGTGAATTCTGATGCCGATGAATGAAATGTGTGGGACTGAGACTCATTCAGTTTTTCAGCGCCATCTTCACAGCAGGTCCACCTAAAACCTGAATATCTGAGACGCTACCCGATAGTTGGGTTCACAATCTTGTCTTACACAAAATTACAATAATTCATGAGTCCTATTTGCCATTGTCTCAGGTAAATTAGAAACAGTTCAGGTGGTACATGCACAATTGCACACCCAACATTTTGACGGGTGCGGGATAAAAAAAAAAACGTACACTTGCAGTGAGAGAAAATGAATAGTCAATTGATCACAATTAGATTTACATGTAGGCCTATGGACCTGCAGGGCTCTGGCCAGCTTTTTCCCTTCTCCACAATGTGCTTACTCAATCACTTAATTTTTAAAATATTTGGGAACCATGCAAGTCAGGAATGATGTAAATAAGGAATGCAAGGCCCACCCGTTATAACTGTTGTCAGTACCTGTTCTAACAGTCCGTCTTTGCAGAGCCATTGTGTCTGTGTTCCTTTTGTGCCTATATATGGAGATCTTGGAGTCTGTCTGCCTGCCTGCGTCACTTTTATGCCCATAAATGGAGTTCTCCATATCTCTCCGTCCTTATCCCTTTTATGCCCATATATGGAAATCCCTAATGCCTGCAGTATATTGTCATATGTGGGAATTGCCCATATAAGCCGATCCACACAATTTGCATGTCAGGTGGATCGGCGGTTCTGGACAACTGGAACTCCAATATGCATAATACATTGATCATGACCTGACGAAGATGTGACTGATGCATCGAAACGTTGTCGCTTTTTTTTTAACTTGCACCCTGATAATAAATTAAGGGCTTAAACTGTCTGAGTTGCTCCAGTGCCTCCTTTCCTCCTGTAACCTGTCCTTTTTTTTATTAAGAAGTGATACATGTGCCATAAAAGTGTGCTCGGGATTGAACGTATGACCTTGTGGTCCAAACTTAAGGCGAAGAGAGCTCTGTATTGACTGAGCTACCCGGACTTGTAATGTATGTTTACTATTCTTTTATGAGTCTTTGGCACCAATGGAGCAGACAGAACTTCCAGTTGACTCAGTTGTTCTGCACAACTTGCGTCAGCCTCCTTTGACCTCGACCATCAATGAGCTGTTTTCAACCACTGGCCTGACGTCGGCTGCATGTCCTTTGAGTTGTGAACCATTGCAGATATACACGGACACTGTTGAGTGTGAAAAGCCCAGCAGTGTTGTACACAGAGACACATTCAAACCAGTGCGTCTGGCACCTACCATCAAGCCCCGTTCAAAGGCACTTAAATCTTTTTTTCCTCTACAATCCATGTCTTAAATAACTCATCTTTGAAAATCTATTTACACTACTCAACACTAAAATTAAAGGGATTTGCCCATGCCCACTTCAATTGTTTCCTTCTCTACATTTACCAATACACAGTAATACACAAGCTATAAATTGGGAGGGCCTAAAGGGCTTTACATGCTCACATTTAACAAAGAAACATACAACCTCCAGGGTGGACTACCTTCCAGGTGTGTGTCGAGGGGGCAATATTCAAACACACAAAGGAACAAAGCTGATGTCCATCCTGTTAAAGTGACAGTACTAATAACACATGTACTAGCCCCTAAGCTCAGCTCCAACACATCATGGCTGCACCACACATCTTCCATACACAAACGGTCTAGTTGTTGATGTTCTTCATTCTATCTTTGCATTTCACCTGCTGTGGTTACTGGTTGGTATACTGAAACACTGTAAAGGGGGATAGAGGCATATTCTTTCTTGAAATACGACTGGGGTCACTTTGTTTCAAATGAACACGTAATATTTAAGTAATTTATGTTTGCTGATTTTGGTCTATGGTCCCCCAAAATGGATAGTAAAATATTTTCATACACGGTTAACCATGTAACCACCCCATCCAGCTGGCAAGTCAATTTGATCTTAATGATAGGGCTATAACCTACACCACCATGCCTAATTAGATCCTAAACTACCTGACCCAATTCATTATTTATTATTGACCTAAAGCCGCCTGAACCGCTGGTAAAACCACAAGTCTCATGGCTTCTGGGCCAGTTCTTTTATCACAAGCAAATGGCTTTGTGCTTTGTCTCCAGAGCCAGAATTAGAAACGATGTCTCTCACTCTCACACAAACTTACTTTTTAAACTCTGCTTGTTTCTGAGAGGCGATCATGTTAGAATCCCCAGGCAAAGAGATTTCCTTCTTGTTGTCCTCATAAGCTTTCAGCTTCTGCTTCAACTCTGCAATCTTCAATAGAAATACAATATTAGATTAAAACTGAGGGTTAATAAAAATGCTTCTATACATTACCATGAAGACAAATGCAATATGAAAATGTTTGAAGACATTATTGGTAGGGATAACTGATGCCAGACTGTGAATGCATTTTTAAATGTGTATCTTGTCTGTGAGTAGAGTTGCTTGTTATAATACCTCTTGTCGCTGTTTTTCACATATTAATGCATACTGGCCAATGTGACTGTCCAAGGTGACAACATTGCTCTTCAGCTGATGACAGAGACAGAGGACACATATATTTCAAAACAAAGATTTTACTTTGGGTGGAAAAAAATATTACACAGTAATAGTAATTGAATAATTCTGTCAATGCTTCATTGAAATCGACTTAACAGCAAACAATTATTTTATAGAAAGCTAATATGATATAACTAGTATTGAGTTGACGTACCGAGGTCTTTATCTCCTTGGCCCTGTTAGCATACTTCAATGTGTTAAGGGTGTCGTCATACGACAGGGACGAGGGGCTGACATTGGCGATCATGACTGTCCTGCAGTTGCCTCCCAAGGAGTCTTTAAGAAGTCGTGTCAGCTTGCTGTCTCTGTATGGTATGTGAGCAGACTTCTTACGCTGAAACAAATTAATAACACATCAGCTTATTTAACAAGTGCATTTGATGAACAGGACGGAATAAAGGCTGTGGTGTTCCGATGAAAACTCTGCGGAATTACCGCAGAATTTTTACACGTTCATGTTGTAGTTTACTAGACCAGCGTGATTTATTTGGGTTAACCAGTGGACGCATCCCGCCCCGGCCCCCTCCTCTCATTGACATTGTGACTGCTGACTAAATGTTGTGAGCTGGTCTGGACTGACTGGACGAGATTATTATATAACTTCATCAAAATACAGTACAATGATATTGTGTTTATATATATATATATATATATAACACACAACTATTATAAAAAATTGATTGGTTGAGGCAGATATTCCTCTTGAGAAAGCCCCCAAGCTGGCCCCTGGCTATCTGGCTGGCTGGCTAACTGACAGAAAGCCACATGCTGGCTGACTGACTGACTCAGAATTCGTGACTGACTGACTGACTGATGGAAAGCCACTGACTGAAAGCCACTGGCTGGCTGGCTAAACTTGTATGTATGTTCATGTTTGACCAATTGTAAATTTCACATTTATTTGAATTGTAATAATGTTCATGAAGGAGTGAATTATTATTATATAAAAATTGACGAAATCGAAGGTTTGACTAATAGATCTTACTTTGTTGTGATACTTTAAGGTTTATTTAGCTTGTTTAGAGGTATTTTTGCTCCAGACACATTGATTATAGACCTGGATAACCTTAAAAGAAACATTAAAAAAAACACCCGCAGATTTTTCTCCGGAATCACCGCAGAAAAACAGAAAGAAACCTGCAGATTCCGTTTGGCCTAATGATGAGGTTATGTGGTTTGTTTTAAATACACAACGTAACAGGTTTGGTCATCAAGTAATATACCTGAAATACAAGCTGTTGGCGAAATAAGATTAAAACAAATGTGAAAACGTTTGTGTATTTATGGGGCGGAAAAAATACAATTCCTGAGTATATGATCACCCTGAACCAGCAAGATTGTATTCAGTATTGAACTGCACGGCTGTTCTCAAACAAACATGGGTCAGTCAGAATGAGGTGAAGTGAGAGCCATGGTTGCTAACAGAGGTTCCAGGCTAGCCAGATGCTGTTCCTGTCTAGCTGCACCTCAACTGGTGTAGTGGTAGGTGCGTGCCATGAGTCTGATAGTGTGGCTGAAGGGTTTCAGTATTGTCTTGAGTAATTCCCGACTTTGGCACTTTACTTCATAAAAACAAAACTGGCAATAGTTATTTTCAATTGCAATGTTTTCCAATTCACGCATTAAACCATTTACAAAAAAGGGGGGAAAAAAAGCAAGCTAAGCTGACAACAATGATCAATTAAGTATATCTCTGCAATATCTAAAGACATGTTATAGCAACCACATAATTAGTGGTCAATTCTTTCTTCCCAAAGGGGCAGATGATGACGATGGAATTCTCTACAAAGGGTGCAGCATAATTTAAGTGAATCTGAACAATCGTGCAAATATTATCTGATGTTTTCTAAAATGTTCATGCATGTACAATTGTACATACCCAGACCTAATGGAGGACATTGTGTTTTTCTGATGTAGACCTCTTGACTATATAGTCGACATGTGGGGTAGATTTAATGTTCTTGTCGAGTAGAGCATGAACACACGATTGCTGGGCTTTATGCTGCACAGTGCACACACTTTATAGAGTAATTCTCTGCACCTTGTATGCCGTTTAATTTTCAGCTCATATTATGAGGCCTCAAAAATCTAGGGCAAACACTAGACATTATTCTTGTGGTATGCAGACTCCTAGCTAATTGTTTGCTTACCATCTGTTAGTTCTGACACAAGGCAATACACCTGTGACATCCAGAATTGCATACAGTACACATGTCTGTGGTCGAGACTGTGGACACTGGACAGCCAATGTCTGTGGTCGAGACTATGTGGAGAGCCAAGAGATGTCTCAAATTAAACTTTTCTTTTTAATCAGACGGTGCCATTAGACTTCTTTTCATCCAGTTACAGTTCAACGTTTTCCATTACGATTTTGATTCGTTTTTTCTTAGGTTATAACCACACTGGAACAATCATTAGGATATCAGGCTTAAAAATAACCATGAATATGCCTGCGTTATGAACAAAATGTGTCCATATACACTTATACAGTAGAGTACACATTCTTTGACTCAACAGTTCCGTCAATGGCAGGTAACACTGAAAGATGGCTAGATTGACATTGTGTAATGTATGCTAAACTATTGTAATATCTCTGGAGTCACAGTTTTCAATGGTAACCCATTTTATTGGAACTCTGAACTAAGGATCAATGCCAGGTTAGAAAGGCACTTGGCACCGTATGGGTGTAAAACTAGACAACATAGTTGAATAAAGGCTGAAAGTAAAACCAAGAGT
Organism: Electrona antarctica; assembly: GCF_951216825.1. Lineage (NCBI taxonomy): Eukaryota > Metazoa > Chordata > Actinopteri > Myctophiformes > Myctophidae > Electrona > Electrona antarctica. The sequence continues at coordinate 17,251,467 of NC_136808.1, read as the reverse complement.
CATGACATTGGCTCATAAGCATCAACACTGGAGCACTAAGACACAAAGACAGCTCTGTTTACAACCACAGGTGAAGCTCATTAAGACTAAACTATGTGGTTTGAATCAGCAGCCACTGAAACCAATAGGAAACCAACCTCAATATGAAGAGTTAAGGTTGAGTTACAAACTGAAACAGACACCCTGACTGGTCTGCAGTCACTGTGCAGCTGGTCTATAGCTCTGTCTATAATGACAATAATGACACAGCTACAGGTGATTCTCAATCTCATGGAGATTCAAATTGCAAGAATTCAAAGGAAATGGTGTAGAAACACTGAAGGAAAACAATAATCTCTTCTCCGGCTTGCAGCTGCCATAGCTCCATTCAGCACTACATTTGGATCGAGCAAAACGTCAGTTTTTACGTCAGGGGTATTTATGACACATGGCAATTTGGTAACGGTAAGTCTTCCTTATTACAAGATGCAATACTTGCAATCACATTTGAGCAATCATTAGCAAATAAATCGCAGTTTCCCTCCACAAAGAAAAGCAGGTACTGATGTAAATCAGAGCCGAGTAGCCAATCACTGAATGAAAATAAGTGCTACAAGCATTTTTATCTGAAGTAAGTAGCAAAATGACATACTGAGTGCATGACAGCAGATGTTCCTGTCTGGTAAACAAACCACCACCTCTTTTTGAGACATAAATTCCCTGTGGGCCTACAGTAAACTGTACAGCACTGGTAACCTTTGGGATGGGGCGGTGTTATGGTTGGTACAGCATACAAAAGGAACAAAAATGCAACACTCGATTGGTGGCTAGTACCAGACTGACCCAGCACAGCAAGGACATAAAGATATCTTTCCCCAAGAATGAAACAAGCTGGTCGGGACGGGTCACATTTCACTATGGCGGTGGCACGTTTGAGCAGCATTTCCTAAATGCATGTGGCCTGCTTGCGTTTGGGCCCCTGGGACTGGTGCGTAAAACGAGACGACTGGTTGACAGGTTAATGTATGCAACTGGAATGAAATAATACCCAAATACTCCGTTGACTCCCCCCACTTCCCAGGCTCCTTGAATCATAGGGAGGTCAGATATTTACTCTATATTCCATGAGAATGTCAGGCACATTGTGTAAAATTACAAATGATCCCATTTAGCAATCAACAGTTATTGCTGAGCAACTACAAGTATAAAAACTAAAATACTTGTAGTAAACACCAGAAACAAAGGCCTGCAATGGGTTAATCTAGACTAGTTGAACATCAATATGCATCCATATATTTTGTAATGCATATACACAAGCGTTACAATTTCAGGATCACCAGTAAGAAGAAAACAACTAACAGTGGCAGTTATTGGGTTAATTTTAAAGTGTGAATTGTAGCCCTACTAGCCCAATCACCAATCACATTTTAACTGGTCGATAAAAAGAAAACATAATAGTACCATGTCATATGTAGGATTCTGTGTCACACCACACACACACACACACACACACACACACACACACACACACACACACACACACACACACACACACACACACACACACACACACACACACACACACACACACACACACACACACACACACACACACACACACACACACACACACACACACACACACACACACACACACACACACACACACACACACACACACACACACACACACACACACACACACACACACACACACACACACACACACACAAGAAGTACTAACACAGAATAAAGTGTTTACTGTATTTATTTTCTGAATTAGAATTAATTGGCATAGTATCTTCTCAAGACAAGTTGCTCTAGTATATGTTCGCTCAAAACACAAATGGAAATGCAAATTTCTGATAGGAAAGGAAAACTATCAAACTAATAACAAATGTCAGCTGACATAGTTTGAGCATACGTACATACATGTCTCAATGATATGTATAATATATAAGGGCTTGTCTGCACGCCTAACTAGGCAGGCATGGCAGAATGTTGCACTGGCTACAGTGTACTTAGAGAACACGTGTATAATGTAACATTGAACAATGTAACATTGAATACAGCATTCTTTCAGGCTTAGCTTTACTTATGCATGCGTGAATTACACACAAAGTACTGCATCTAAGTAGTACTCATAGACAGGGACAATTAGGGACAATTTTAACTTACCTTGGGATCAGCAAGAGCATTGATAACATTCCCTAGAGCGAGAAGTGACTTGTTGATGTTTGCGCCTTCACGGAAACGTGCTCCTTTGCAATTGGTGGCGCTGGCTCTCTCTGAGCCTGCCAGGTCTATCAGGCTCATTTTGGCCACACAGGCATTAGGATTGAGGCTGGCAGTCTTGTCCTTCTGCTTCAAGTAAATCTAGAGGATGAGAAACACAAACATGTCAACTCACGGTCAATCACATTGTGAATGATAAGAATATTTAGAGGCATGCTATCCCGTTGTTGAAATCTGTCTACTCTAAAGGCATCAGTGGTTAGAGTACTAATGATCATCATTAGATTCATTACAATTAGACCTAGTTCACCTTCCTCAATTGAAATACCTGAAATACAGCATGGGAGCGAGAAGAGTTGGCATTCATATCAGTTGGATGCTGTGTCCTGTTTTGATTGCCGTATTCCAAAGCCTCAAGAATGTGGTCTGCAGACTTGGGCTTCAAAGAGTCAAGAGGAGAATGACATGAAGTTCAATCACAATTGCACTGTGAGCCGTATGGCACGGTGTGTTGGTGTTCTTTCCGTTCAACATGTATGCCCCATCAGATTACATTAGGGTGCAGTGCACATACCCTCACACACAGACTAGAACCAAAACTCATGAAAAGTGATGAATCTTAACTTCTGATTGGTCTGTGGTAGATACTTTAGATGTAAAAGGCAAAGACAAACTCGGATAAAACAGAGATACGTTGGGGCATGATGGAGGTCAGAGCGACAGAAATATCAATTTATTTGACTATGCTAATGATATTTTATGAGAATAAAGTCCTTAATGATCCTTGTGATTGTTTAGTTTTCTCAAATTAAATTCAGTGTAGCTCCATGTGCACAAGTACACGGAAGCTGCATTGCTTTTATAAACCAGAAAGCAAAAAGTGGAAGAGCCAATCAGTTGCTGCGCTTTGGGCCCTGTGATTGACAGACCCCGATTGGCTCTTCCACTTGTTGGTTTCAGCAAAATGCCCAAACAGCTAGACCGGTCTGCAGGATAATGTGAATTCACGTGACCAGGATGGTTTACCAGGCTACTCCCCATATATTGAAGACCATGTATATTTTAGGCATGAAACATGGTGACTATCAATCTTGTATGCACCAAATTCTACAACAAGAGAACATAAACGATAGAGAGTTGACAGTTGAAATAGATTAGAATTGTCACTAACCCGATGCAATGTGAGGCCTGTCACCACGACTCCTTTACTATTGTCCTCCCTCACTGCCAGGGGGCCAACATTAGCCAACAAGTCTCTGATCTGCTCATTGTAAACCTGCAAACATGGAGAAATCAAGTATAAATCAGTGGCAGATTAATGAATCCGTCACACATTGATCTTGACTAATTAGCCCTTCGCTAAGTCCCTCCCCAACCCGTCCTTGTCCAATAGAGGGTATGCGCGTGACATCATCATCAAACCCGGAAGTTATGCGGAACGTCTACTGAGTGGAAAAAAACTACTTTCTAGCCTTGACAGCACATACATCCAAACAGAAAAGTTGTATTTGATTGCATGTTAAACCGTGTAAATATTCAACAACACAGCCACGCAAAATAACATTGACACCTATGAGGTGGCGAAAGCTTGACCCAATACAGTTCCTAAACTATTTTGATTGGCATTGGACAGCGATCACACAGCGATTTAGAAACACAGACCAGGCTTTCCTCCGAGGTGACGCGAGGTTAGCAAATGTCAGGTAGCAGAGTAATTTCTGACAGAAGCAGCCAATGTAGATCGCAAAAAGGAAAAAGAATACTCACCTCGAGATATGAGAATGAAATATCAAAGTCCTTCTCCTCCTTGAGTGACTCCATGCGCATGAACAGCTCCTTCATAGTGCGGTACATAACCCCCGGTTCATCTGGTGAGCCTAACATCGTATGCGTTTTGCCTGCTCCAGTGGCACCATAGGCAAACACTGCAGAAAAGAGGAGTCACACAATAAATAAATAAATTACAACATTGGTGGTGATGATGATGACCTTGTAAGCTTGAAAACTATATCAAGCCATACAAAGTAATAGAAACAAGTAACAATATAATGCATTTCACTAAGTGGCAAATAAATGCTGATGCATTATTTTGCACAATAAGAAAACCAGTAGTTTGTCCATTGTTATTACTAGAGCGGTGCCCATGGGGCCTCTACATGCAAGTGGGAAATGCATTCCCCACCAAGATACTATGTCTGTGTCCCTTTTATGCCCATATGGAGTTTCTTTGTCAGCATGCCCAAATATGGAGTCTATGCAGACATCAGAATGATGTCAGAACAGGCCAGCTCCATATATGAACACTGGGCAGGGGTCCTGTCCAGAGCCCGGGCAGAGGCCTTTTGTGGCGGTTCTGGGCAACCGTGGGTCCGACTCGACACAGGGCACTGCACTCCCTGTGGGGGTGTGGAACGCGTGTGTCGAATTTGAAGTAGGTGGGGCGAACGGTTCTCAAGGATATCGTCTCCGCCAGACCTAAGCTGTGAGCAGCTAATCTCCGGCACTGTTGGACCGATCTGCGTGATCTCAGCACACACTCTCCCTGGAGGCCAGAGCAGAACCAGAACCACATCGGCCTGTTATAGTGGCACCAGCAGGCCGATTACTTCCACAGATTTTGTCCAAAGATCACCCAAATTGGTACACATTATCTCTATAGTCAAGTGATCAAAACCATCTGTCCGATTTTTCATATTCCATCACGATAGGCTAAGATTGGCATCTAAAGTTAGCAGGAGTGGCTCGTTTTGAACAAATTGCCTCAAATCATGAACACAGCCACTGATTGCCATAAATCTTTGCACGCACATTCCCACTATGCAGAGGAAGAAAATGCCCCCTTTACACATTGTCCTGTTATAGCGCCACCAGGAGGTAGATTTGTGCAAAATATATTTTTTATATTACTCCTACAGAACAGACTTTGTCCAAACATGACACAAATCGGTACACATTATCTCTATGGTCATGTGTCAAGACGGATCTGTCCGATTAGATTGCCAATGCCATCTAAAAGTTTGCAGGAGTGGCTCGTTTTGAACAAAATTCCTCAAATCATGAATGCAGCATGATTGCTGTGAAACTTTGCACAAACATTCTTACTAAGTATGCTGAGGAAGAAATGCCACCCATTTGTCATTTGCCTATTATAGCACCACCAGCAGGATGATTTTTGCCATTTTTATATTACTCCTACAGATTTTGTCCAAAAACCACACAAACGCATTACAGTCATGTGATCAAGACGGATCTGTCAAATTTTTCATCTTCCTAACATAATCACTGTAACAAAATACATTTATCTTAAGTGAAACATACCTGTGCAGTTAAACCCAGCCAAGACTCCATCGAGAACTGTTTTCGTAGTGTTCTCAAAGATGTCCATTTGGATAGAGTCCTCTCCAAATACATGATCAAACACAAACTTGAGGTCTTTGTTTGGCCTCTTGTTCATGTCCCTGTTTCTTACACGTTTTGACCCAAAACACAAGATATCCTCCTGTTGCTTGGGATCAAATATCAGCATGTGATTGTCCACAACCTGGACCACGTTCCTGAAGTTGTCACGCTGCTTCTCATTGTCATTCTCTGGCCTCACTCTAACAACCACCTTCACATGACTGCATACCTCTCTTGCCATGATGTCTCTCTGTAGTGATGTTGAGCAAATGCTCTGCAAAACAAACAATGCCATAGTTAGACTCATGTAATACTGCCACATCAAGCTTTCAGTAGAAGTTCTTTTTTTGTTGTTGTGTGAATTCAAACAGTAAATAATATTTTAGTAACTAGTAAAGTGTGTGTGTGTGTGTGTGTGTGTGTGTGTTTGATTGATTGAAATATGTATTAACAGTTTGCAGAATTACAGTACATTTCAAGCACAAACTCAATACAAAGTCTGTTAACTGAGTGGACGACCCAATTAAGCATTACACTTGTTTACAAGAGGGTCCACCTTGTTCAATTCATCAAAACATTTAGAGACGTACAAATAAACACTTCTATATAGTCAAAGAACAGAACAGTGTGTGTGTGTGTGTGTGTGTCATACAGACAGTCACACACAATATTCTATATTATATTCATTCCAGTACACAACACAACCGTATTCATTACTGTCTAAAGACATCGAAATAATCATGAGTTCCTCAGGAACATCAGATATAGTTTCAGCCGGTGATGTTTATACATTGCACCGTACACTGCTTTACAGATGCTTTCGTAACGAGTGGGGTGGGCTACATGCAGTTAGCCTAACGTGGATGTCAGGGAAACTTTTTCAAAATGCTCATGTTCTTCTAGGTGCACGTACATTATATACGCAAGAAGGTGCTCAAACATTACTTTGACACCTGACATTATGTCTCATTTACATTAAAGACAGACGCATGATTCGGGCTCAACGAACGTGTAACGTACATGTTAGCTTGTTAGCCAAAGGAGCAATAGCAGCACAAAGAGCTACATATCTGCCAACGTTAGAATACTTTCTGCTAAGTTACCGGTTTATTTAATATAACTGACGCTGTGCCGCTCATATCTGGCGTAGTGTGCAACGTGTCTTACCTTTATCAAAAACTGGGGATCATTAGAAATGTAGTTTGAAGTCCGTGCTAGCAAGAGCTTAAAATGCGGAACAACATCAACAAGCGCCAATATTTTCAAACACAAGCCCTGAACGGTAGATCTTTTAAAGCTTTTGTGATTGGACAGACTGGTGATGACGTTTTGGTGTGACGAGTTTTGTAGTCCGGTCTGCGATCGATTCCAAAATCCAAAAACCTGGTGATGCAAGGATTGATATGGTTAGGATAATAATGAATTATAATAATTATATATAATAATATCATAAATAATAATAATAATAATAATAATAATAATAATAAACATTATTATTATTATTATTATTATTATTATTATTATTATTATTATTGTTATTGTTATTATTATTGTTATTATTATTATTATTATTATTATTATTATGTTTTATGATATTCACAAGATTATTCTTCACCAAGATAATCTCCAGAAATTAAACACACTTCTTCCGATGTAAGGGTATCCCGTCCATAACGCACTTCCGGACATATTTAGGACTACAATCATGGAAGTATTCGACTACAACTGTCACACCAAGGTGGAGCTACATAGACGTACCATATAGTCGATTCACGGTAACTATCTTACTGAGAATGTTAACACGTGCAGAATTTGTTTCGTTTTCTGACACTCTCTGATTTATTTAATTACTGGGTTATGGTTATGTGCTCGCAAATGCTACTGATGATGATAGTGATAGTGTAGTGCATCGATCTCGCCTTGTAATGTCACACATGACGTGCAGAGCTAACGTGTTAGCTGTCATTGTACTTTCTATTTGATTTGTGTGCCACACACACACACGCACACTCGCGCACGCACGCGCGTGCAAAAGCTCTGTGTGCTATAGCTTCTTCCATGGACAGATGTCATGATAAATACATAAACTGACAAACACAGGGACATTCCACAAATGTGGAGAGGACATTGCTTTCTTTTAAAGATTTAGAATGTGGTTACCTTTTATAGAATTTAAGTATTTTTCTGGGTGTTTTTATTGTGGTGTATTTATGTATTGTATTGTCTTGTCTTTAATGTTTGCATTGTCCCGAGCAAAACGTTTTCCCCTTCTGGATAACTTCTGATCTAATCTACAGTGACATTCTTAGCAATCCCACACTGTTTCTTCAGGAACAGTACTTTGTAGTTAGGCTATAAGATCCATTGTTTTTTGTTCTGTCGTAATGTGCACATTCTTTTTAAGAGTTAGTGTAACACAATTTCAGGTGTAAACCATAGGTGTATCAAAGTATTTGACATTTAATTATAAAGTCTCCCAAATATTCATCACATTGTACCATTTGCTTAATTATCATAATATGACCCATATGAATTATCATATTTTCCCCAGAGTTTCTGTCAGGAGTCAGGACCATGATATACCGTGATGTGTCCAAGCTCTGCTATTTGGGGTCAAGACAAGCAACTCTTTCTATTTGGAGAGTCAGGATGCCTTGGATGTTCTTTGTGCACTCATCAACAATTGGCTCATCTAGTCCGTGTTCCCAGGATAGATCTCAAGATCTTTCTTCCTTTGCAACTGAAAAGACTCCTCACAAACCGGTCATGCTCAAAGAAGTGCTTTGTTGCTTAGATGTCCAACCCGCACAGGTAATAATTATTTCTTCTATTTTCATCATTTCAAATTATACAGAGAGAACAGTCACACAACTATAATTCAACAATTATACTATTGTGTGCATCATGGATAAATAAATATATATGATATCATTCCTGGGTTATGACTGAATAGGACCTCATTGTGACTTGAGGGAATTTTGTGAAAATTCACCACTCCTTGTCATATGTAAGCCAGTACCTCGGCTTCAAACAGTTTTATGTACTATCCTATAGTATAGGGACAGATGGACATGACACAAAAGCCTGCTGGTGTGGTGGGCAGCAAAGGAGGGTTAATAATGGTGCCCTCCACACCTTGATATGCATAAACTGGGCAGGTGGGGGCCATGGGTCAACAACTTAGTCAGGGATTTCACCAATATAACAGTGTTGGCAGGACATAAAGTGCTGCATGAACTTAACACCTCTAAACTCCTCCGCTTCCTGCCCATTTGCCAACTGTCCCAACATAGCTTGCCAATTTGTTGCTATTAAAACAGATTATAACATTTGTTTGAGGAAAGTCATGCAGTACATACCATAACTTAGTGTTACAGTCTACCAAATTGTAATAATGCATAATTACAGTTGTAACTTGTAACCTATCGTCGATCGATATCTGTCAAGCAATCAAAAGTCAACACACTGCTATTAGCCTCTAATACAGCTACTGTACAATCAGGCAATCACATAATTGTAGTGGTTAAGTGAAGGTGTGACTATATTCAATGGCAGGGAGGAGCAAAACCTCCCTGTGTTATCAGACAAATTCCCTCTAAAATCACTGGGGACTAAGGTTAATATTTTTGAATGGTTGTTGTAAAGCAATCAGCCATGTGTAGCTGCTTTTTTCAGTCAAGCCAGAGTTTGTATAAATGGAGCACTCATGTGATTACGGGTGTCTGAGAGCAAATACTGCAATTAGACCAAAGTGGGTAAATGCAGCCTTTCAACACCGTGCTGTCTCCCACACATGAAATCTGTCTGTGGATATCTACTGAATATGGGCAGGAGTCATATTGCACTATTTTCACAATACATTGCACACACATTTTCACACATTGTCAGACACACAATAGTATTTTGTGCTATGTCTTTCATGAATACACACTAATTACATTCATTAATGGTAAAGAAAACCGGCAGAAAAAGACTCACACTCTAGTTCTACATAAACCTTAAACCTTTAAGGAAGACTCTTTAGACAGACTAAGACAATATTTTTGAGCGGTGCTAGTTCCTCCAACACTTGAGTATGTGTGTAGCAGCATGAGTCTGTGTCTAACTGTCTATTTAGCCTGAAAGAGACGGTATGGTTTTCTGGGCACAGAGGGGCGGACCATCTCCCGGACTTCCTATTGGTTCACCAACCATTAATGTTACAAATGGTTTGACTTAACTTTGTATGTGCCTACAAGCAAAAAAGATGTCACGCTTGGAGAACCTCTCAAACAATGTGTACATGCATTCCTTGCTTTCAGGCCTAAAGTGCAAGTGTGAGATATAGACCCCTGGCAAGGAATAGTGTTACGGTTGCAGAGTGTAGAGGTTGTGGTTAGGGTATATAGACCCTGCATAGTCTGATGGAAAATGTTCATGCAGTGAGATGGAATGGAAGTCATCTGGGTTAGGTTTGTTTGAGTTCTTCTTAAAAGGATCCCTGGCTAATAAGACTTATATGCCTTAATACATACTCAATACTATGAGTCCCCTAATTAGGAATTAAAAATCACACCCGTGTTATCGTGCATCATCATGACGTAACATGTCTGTTTGCTCAGACACATCCATCCATCCATCCATCTTCAACCGCTTATCCGTAGTCGGGTCGCGGGGGCAACAGCTCCACCAGAGTGCTCCGGCCCTCCCTCTCCAGAGCAACATTTAATAGTGACTTCCTCCTGGGGGATTCCGAGACGTTCCAAGGCCAGTGAGTCGATGTGTTTCCTCCAACTGCGCCTTGGTCTGCCCCGGGGTCTCCTCCCAGTGGGACGTGCGTCAGACACATATGATGTAAATTCTCCATTCATTGTCAATGGGAATTTAATCTTCATGTAGGACAAAAATACAGATAGTCTAGACCACACATGGATTGACAAATTACATCATCAACTTGTGACAGGCATTGCCCCTATTGAGTGCAAGATTAACTTGTTTTTAAAATAAATACAAATATTTAAGGTGTTTTAAACAAATAGGGCAATTATAACGTATTAAGGCATATTTGGCTTATTAGCCAGGGATCCTAAGGATTTAGATTGAATGAAGGACTTTGGATTTGCATTCCTCCTTTGGCAATATGGTGAAGTTTCTCCTGTTTCCTGTTATTTACAATGGAATAGTCGTGCTTTAACAACAACTGCTTGTGTTGGGCAGTAAATACATTTTAAACCGATAATGGCTTCAAAAAATGAATCAGAACACAAACAAATATTACAAAATAAGCTGTTTTAATTCATTTTAGCCATATACATATATATAATGTTTGAGAGTAGGTCATGGGAGAAACATCCACTGTAGTTACTATAGTCAGTATCGAGTTGCATGACAAACAAGAGATCAACAAAAAAATAATAAAGTCTACACACTTTTAAATAATCTCCCACTGTTTATTACAAGCTCAGTCCAACAATGTTTCAATCCTGTCTGGATCTTCATCATTCATTCCTGATGAAGTTCTAGAAGGGACCATATGCATATGGGTTATTGAACAGAAATTGCAATAAACAGTGGGAGCATATTTAGCAGTATGAAGGCTTTATAGGCTTTATTTTTTATTGACAATTTTTAGCATGGGGACCAGTGTCTTGCTAAATAGCAAACTGCTAATGGCCACAAAAGTATCCATTGAATGGGTTGAGTTGTATAAATATCTTGGGATTTGGTTGGACAACAAGTTAAACTTAAAACACCACATCGATTCCTTGGCAAAAAAGCTAAAGTTCACACTGAGTTTCTTGTACAGAATGAAGTCCTGCTTTTCTAATGCTTCTCACAAAAAGCTGGTTACAGGCCTCTTCCTGTCGCAGCTCGATTATGGCGATACTGTCTACCGTTTTGCTAGTTCCTCAACTCTGAGCAAACTTGACCCCTTTTTTCATGCTGCACTGAGGTTCATAACCAACTCCCCCTATAGGACTCATCACTGTACTCTGTACGCCCTAGTGGGTTGGTACTCTTTAACGTCTTGCAGGTTGCTATTGGTATATTCTCACTTATAAACCCATTCTTGGTAATCTCCCACTTTAAATTTGTTCTAAATTTGAACTTGTCCAAAACTACCTCAACCTCAGATCAAATGCTTGGCTGCGCTATGTCGTGTGGCACGACTCGTGCCCCCAACAAAATCTGAGGCTGGGAAAAAAAGCCTTGCCTTTTTTGGACTCTGGTCATGGAATGAACTACAGACCAAACTCAAACTGGCTTCTGTGATAACCCTACTGAGCTTTAAAAGGATTGCCATGGGCACACTTCCCAAACATTGCTCCTGCTTTGATGTATAGCAAATGTTGGTTCTCTTGCTTTTTAGTTTATTAGCACATTTCGTTGCTTAGTTTTTATATATTAGCCTTTTTTGGTTGCGTTATTAGATGTTCCTGGCTGTATTCCCTTTGAGCTTATTTGGTAGTGGGTACTGTAATTATGAGCGTTGCATTTTTGTCCTGTTATTGGTATAGGGGCGACTGTGGCTCAGGAGGTAGAGCAGGTCGTCCAATGATCCATGGGTCGGCGGTTCGAATCCCGGCTCCTCCTGTCTACATGTCGAAGTGTCCTTGGGCAAGACACTGAACCCCAAATTGCTCCCGATGTGCTGGTTGGTACCTTGCATGGCTTCCGCCGCAATCGGTGTATGAATGGGTGAATGTAATGCACAATCTATGTAAAGCGCCTTGGATAAAGGCGCTATATAAATGCACCATTTACCATTTTATTGTCTTGTGTTTATTGTTACTGGCAGAGCTGTGTTACTTATTTTGCCTCTTCTCTTGGCCAGTTCACATTTGTAAAATAGACTTTAGTCTCAATGTGGTTTTTATTGGTTAAATTAAGGTTAAAATAAATAAATAAAATTAAAACAAAATCTTTGCGAGGCCTGCTTGCCTACCGTGTCAGTCATGGGGTGCAGCCATGAGGACATGAAGAAGCTGTGGGAAGCTGTTTGTGTTTGTGGTGACCCTATAGGTAGAAGTGAAAGCAGTTTTGTTGGTGCACTCCACAGAGGCCCCTTAAAGGGCCACTTCACCCCTTTTGCAACCAGATCTTTTTTTAATGATGTTTGGGAGACATAAACACTTTCCTGGGGTTTTTATGTGGGTAATATGTGTTTTTAGATATTTTAGTATTTCAAGGTGCCTGTGATGTCACACACACTGGTCTCACGTCCTTCCTGGACTACATGTTGTCTCAGAAAGACAGCCGCCCCCCTCTCCACAAGGTGGGGTGAGTGCACCAAAGCATTATGGTCATTGAAGTAATCCAGCAATCCAGTCGAACCCTAGTCAAACACACAGACTACATTATTTTTCTGGCCATAGGGTGCAAATTTCTAATTGTGCTACTGTTATCTACTGCAGTTTCTTCCATCTGTGAAATGTTAAGTTTCTTCCTTGTCCCAATGCAAGTGTGACAAATAAACACACATACAGACGGACAGGGAAGAAAACATTATCCCCTGCCGTTCCGGCCTGGCAGAGATAATTAGTTTATTTTATTTTTGTATTATTATTATTATTTTAACCAGAGATAGAAGTTTACTTTATTTAAAGCCAATGTTCCAGTCAGTTTATCCAGGTAAACAATCAGGATTAATCAGGACTGTCCATGGTGCTGAAGTCTCATTGCTGTATGGAGTGCTGAAGGGACAGCGCCCCTTTGTGAACAGTAAGCATGAATGACTCCAAATCTAATCAAATATAAATGGAGTTGGATAAGGAGCTGCTTCACTGCAATGGATTCAAGAATGCTTGGAATGTGGATTCATACTTCTATATTAATATCATTGCCCTTGTAGTACTCAATCAGGGGTTTAACGTACACATATTTGTTCCGAACCATTTTGGTACAGTGCATTCGGTTCTGTGCACATGTGTGCACCAAACGAGTGTCAAAAAACACTATGTACCTCCATTAAATGATAGATGCATTGCTAAAAGTATGATTTCCATTACACTTGGAGAAACAGGACTGGAAGTTTTCTGTAAGGCATATTTCAAGTAATTATTCAACTCATACAGTAAATCATTGAATGCTAATATTGTTGAGCTAATATTTATTTTCTTCTTAGCTTTCAACAGTATCATTACTGATCTGTTTAATTGAGTTCAGTATAGTTTCTGAACATTAAATATGCCTGTAGTCAGCTGTAGAAGTTGTGCAATTAAATATCCTCTCACATAGTCAATTAGTTTCATGTTCAATTGTTGTCATGTTTGTATGAATGATTGCTTTAATTATTGTGTCCACAACTTATTTACTGCAGAATAGCCTGTAATGGTGTCGGTTACATTATAGTGCCATTCTTGTGTATTATAATGCCAATTCTATGTTTGAAACTATAGGGTTTGTTTTTGTTTTAGTTGGATTCTCAGAGTTTGTTAGGTAAAAGTGCTGTACTGTACTCTCTCCTCCCACCCACGCAAAGGGGAACATCCCAGTGACTGCATACAGAGAGGAAATTGTTTGTTTCAGTAGTGCGAGGAAATCCCAGCTGGCTTGTTGCTTCTGTGGCATCATCCTCTTCCCCCTCCTGTTTGTCCACCCCCTCTACCTCACTAGTACTGATGGGCAAATAGAACAGTTCTGGTGAGAAAGACGAGGCATGGGGAATCCTCCTCTGGCACCGGCTGCTTGGGTTGGGGACCTCCGCCAGAATAGATTAATGAGCCGTCAGCTGAGAGTCCAGGGGAAAAACCCTGTGCTGCTTTACTAAGGGAAAGAAGCTGCCTACGCTTACACTGCAGTCTCACCACACTCCCCCTTGTGGAGTTAACAAGGCCATAAATGTTAATACTTCCTTTTTTGGACGATTATCCAGAAACTGCTCTTTAACATGTGCATGCACTGTGGAGAGCTTTGATGCAGAAATCATGATTATTTGCCGATGTGACAGATGATGAATAATTGTGTATGGAGTTGCAATAGTATGTGACAGTGTAAAATATAGTTTGCTCACACCCATATGTGCATTTATATTGATACATGATGTGGGATGGCGTATTGGAAATGTGTCCAATCTTCAATTGCAACTTCAGAGTCAGAGTTTTGATCCTCTTGACATCCTATATTCACCCTGTTTTAGTTTGGATCTATGTCCAAGTTCATACATTCTCCAGGATATCTGCCACCAAGACATGTCTGCCATGATAGATGTAGTTTGACTCTGACAACTTCACACTCTGAATCAGAAGTTCAGTCAGAGTCAAACTACCTCTCTTTAAGAACATAACCTGTCTTACCAAGTGTGAACTACCATCATATCTGGAACAAAATGTCACTTATTAAAAACTTTCATTTTGGGTGAATAGGAAATATATATCTTTCAGTATGCATAGTAAAGATTAAATATCGAACAATAGAAAACAACGGTAGTAAAATGCTATATTATACATTGCTCATTGTATTATATGGGACTAGCCTCTCTAGTGGATTAGAATTAAATCATCTCGAAAACGCATATTGTAAAATGAACATACCGTAATACATTCTGTTGGAGATGGGGAGATCCTACATATTTGTTTAAGTCTCAAAAGTACAATTTTAGGAAATTAGGAAATCAAATTCACTGTTGTATACTGTACAATGTTTGCAACTATGATAATATAATAATAATAATAAAGCTTTATTTTTATAGCACCTTTCAAAACAACGTTACAAAGTGCTTTACAAAAGGAAACAGCAAAGTAAACATCACACAGCAGGAAAAACACAGAAAGAATGCAAAGCAAATAATAATACAAGGCAGAGTAAACAATCAATAGAACACAATCAGGAGAGAACAGAATTAAAAGCTAGTCTATAAAAATGAGTTTTAAGTAGAGATTTAAAATGTGGAACTGACTCAGCGAGCCTGATTTCCAGGGGCAGAGCGTTCCATAGGGTGGGGGCCCTAAAGGAAAAGGCCATGCGACCGGTCGAGTTCAGGGGCCCCTTTGGTAGGGCTAGGAGTACTTTGTTAGAGGATCTCAGACTGCGGGCTGGTATGTATGGGGGCAGTAGGTCTGAGATATAAGGTGGTGCAAGACCTAGGCTGGCTTTGAATGTGATGAGTAAAACTTTGAAATTGATACGAAATTCAACTGGCAGCCAGTGCAGAGAAGCTAAAATGGGTGTGATGTGATCATACTTTCTTGAACCGGTTAAGAGACGGGCAGCGGCATTTTGTACTAGTTGGAGACTGTGGGTAGATTTTTTTGAGAGGCAGGTGTAGAGAGAGTTACAGTAGTCTAGGCGGGAGAAGATGAAGGCATGAATTACTTTAGTCAGGTCGGAGGTGGTGAGGAATGGTTTGATTTTAGAAATATTTCTGAGGTGGTAGAATGAAGATTGGACGACCTTCTTTATGTGTAGTTGGAGGTTGAGGTCTGGGTCAAAGATGACACCTAAGTTTCTGACAGTGGGTTTGAGATTCGGTTGTAGTGGTCCGAGGTTATTTTCGATGTGGGCTCTGGCAAGGGGGGGACCAAACACTAGGACTTCTGATTTGTTATCGTTGAGCTGAAGGAAGTTATTGAACATCCAGTTTTTTATATCGGTTAAGCAGTTGTGGAGGGTGGCTACACTATCTTTATTGTCCGGGGTTATTGGTAGGTAGAGTTGTGTGTCGTCAGCGTAACAGTGGAATTGGATGTTATGACTGCGGATTATTTCACCTAGGGGGAGCATGTAGAGGGAGAATAGTATAGGGCCGAGGATCGAGCCCTGGGGGACCCCACAATGTAGGGGGGCTTGTGATGATGACACATTGCCGATGGTGACCGAAAAGTGTCTGTCGGTTAGGTAGGAGGTGAACCATTTGAGAGCCACACCGGAGATTCCCATGATATATCGAGTGTTTGACTCAAGGCTGTGTTGAGTCTTGCTGGTGTAATTGGATGGTTGTAGAGACTTCCTGTAACTGATAACTGGAAGGTTCAACACCACAAAAGCCTTTGTCTGTCTATAGCTGGAAGTGTCTTCAAGCAAGACACTAAACCCTTACCTGCCTCAGAGGCGCTGCAAATGGTTCACCTTGCACTAGATCCCACCTTGTGAAATGCGCACCATTATGTGTCACAAAGGCATGCAATGCATTTCATTTCGTGACTGACTGTAATAAATTATACTCAAACGGCTTGAGTATATTCATGCATACTAGACAGCACATCATCTGATAGAAGAAGAAAGAAATGATGCAGTGATTATAAAATAATACTGAGATAAACTTTATTATTATTGCAGAGAGACTCAACATAACGATTTTATTGCTTGAACTTGAAGATGTTGAAGCAGTTCATCGTCTTTGAAAAAGGCATCACAAATAATGCATGTAATGGGCAGTAAATATACTACCTGGAGCAAGGGATTTTCTGTTTTCTCAAATGTAAATGCACCACCCCACCCCCTTGTGGGTCTTACCTTTTGTTTTGTTTTTTTCACTCCTCTTTTGTTTTTGGGAGCACTGAGTAGTGAAAGAGGAGGCTGGTGAATAATTGATCCTTGTAATTAAACACTCCAGCTAGGGACGCTGGGGCTGATTGACGGCCAGATATTAGGCCCTTGTCTCGTAAGGTTGCAAGTTTAGTCTGAGGTTATCAGTGGCCAGAAGAGTCTTACTCCCTCCCTGCCTCATTACTTGCATGAGTAGAACATTTCATAGTGGAGTGGTGGGGGCGTGGTGTGAAAGACAGTCTGGGACTTCATTAGCCAAATGGGGTGCCTCAGTCTATGGTATGCCAAATTGTTGCTGAACAGACAACCCCCTTGTGGGTAGTAGGGTACTTCACTACGTCCTGTGGAGTTGCCTCAACCCATTTATCTTGCTCATATTCTTCAACTGTAGATTTCTACATGAATAATGTTTATAATAAAAGTAAGCTGTGTCATCTTTTGGGAGCACTTCACATGATGTATAGGTGGCAGCAGCTTTTGAATCGGTTTCCCATGCCAGTGTTGTTTGTGTTATTACGATTTTAACAACTTGCACTGTATATGTATATGAGAGAAGGGAAAGCCGATTTCTATACTGTTTACTGAACATAACACACAGGGGTAAAGGAGAATGAGAGGCTGCTATACTATATAACTGCTAAATGAATCACTGGGAGCTGAAAACAGTTTCAGTAACTTTATTGTGTGTGTTACATGTATGCAATATTGCTGAAAGTAGGGAAAATAAACAAAGTGAAACCCACCCAACACACAGAATCAATACTATTACAGAGGAGTTCATGACAATATTTACATTTGTGCGTAGTGTATGAGCGTGGGTATGGTAATCAGATGTATGCCCTGTGGACAGCTGAGTAGGGATGATGACTCATTCCTGCAACACATCCTTGATTGGGGTTCAGATGAAGGCTCACAAACTAAAAACACTGCCAGTGATTTATACAGTGATGCATTTTAGAGTAGTTAATTTTACTATCCCAAACTAGAGAAGCTCGGAGTGCATATCCCCACCAGGTTGGGTTGCATAGCCAGGGCTATGTAAGATCTTGCATCACATTAACACAATCAGTGCCGGGATGCCTTCAAAATAGGAGCTCTGGGGTGCCGGAAAGACATGGCCGCTTTTACTCTGAAGCTACCCACCCCCCTCCCCCCCGGAAACAATCCGGAAGAAAACCGGAGAAATATTTTGTTAGCTTACCATGGTCTCGAGTCTATTATATCGCTAGAAGCTCCAAAGCATTCATATTTTGAACGAGAGGCATGTTGAAGTCAGAAATGAAGCGCGTAGTATATCGGATCAAAACCACGGAGAGCGCCCTGGATTAGGAGAGACGAGGCATTATTTCTGCCGCGCAGCTAAGTGAACGGTAAGCTAATATGACCGTAGGCTTCGCTCTACAGTGGCCGAGTGTCCGACTGAAACATTTAAAAAAGGAAAAAATTCAGAATATTCTCCCCACGTCCTTTGTACGCGTCGATTGGGTTCCCTAGGACGTGTGGAGCCGTCCTACGGACGGAAACGGTTAAGGGTGTGAGGAAGTGTGGGCGGGGTGGGGAAGTTGTAGTTGTAGCATGTCTATAACATACAGTACAACTTTACGCATTTGGAGGTGCACTCTGTAGATTGAGGACCCTCATCATGCGATGAGGGTTGATTGTATGTTACGTTCATGATATAACATTTTGGAAAAAAATAGTCCCTATATTGGTTAGACCAGTCATTAGTCCTACAATCTCAAACCCTCACCCTAACCCTAACCTCACAGGGCAGCACACCTAAACCTAACCTTAACCCTCTCCCAACACTTAACGCACCCCTCACCAACCTTAATCCGGTCGTTTTAACGCACCCCTCACCAACCTTAATCCGGTCGTCTTAACGCACCCCTCACCAACCTTATGTCTAACCAATGACTAGTCTAAACTAAGTATGCACCCCACTCCAGACCATAGACTCTGCCCAGTCACTGAGTGGTATTGTGTTTTGAACCTGCAGTTTATCCTGGTTGAAAAAGCCATTCTTCAATGAGTACCAGAGGTGGGGGTGGGTGGATTAGCCAATCAGCACCACGGTCCGTTATCCAGACTATGGGGTCTAAACACAAGGCACTTGCGCTGTGTGGTGCACTCGTAATGTGCCTCATATTCAATAGCGTAAACATGGTGAATGGCCCAAACTAGAGGTGATCGGTGATCAATCAGGTCAATCAGATAGGGCTGGCCAAATGGAAACATTTTATTAACCGGTTACCGTCAGGCCTTGCCGTTAGCCGTTAAGGAAAAAAATGCGCTATTTTTATCCTTTCAAAAAAGACAAATACAACAGGGTTTTTCAAATCCCAGTCCACCCGGACGGGGGAATTAGCAGCCGCAGCGGTAACGTGCGTTATCATGAACACATGCACTGTGATGCACACACTTTCCCAGTAGCCTAAAGGTGCTTAACTTTCGAGACCACAAAATGGAACGACCGGGTCCATTTGGTTACACTCCCAATGTTAAATTACTGTGTACTTTTTATATCTGTTATATCAATAATACAATCCACCACTCGAGGGAGGGGGAAGACAGTTACTGATCGTGCACGAAAAAGAGTGAGCTGGAGCGAAGGGACTTTTATTTTAATGAGTTTTTACCAACGCTGACCTGCATGACCGAAGTGATTGAAGCGACAGTGGTAGCCTTGTTCAAAAGATGCAACCTTGTCTACTTGACTTCCATAGAGTCCAGTGCATTCCGTGAACTTCCGGTCCAGGGCTGTCGCTATTAGGCTCCCCATAGCTGCCCAGAGCCGCCATTGGACTGGCCCCATGAAGTGTACAGAGTTGTTGCAACTCTCTCATCTAAATAGCTCTGGTTCCTACCTAGGGACACCCTAGGGACGTAGGCGTAACCACATGCGCTTAAGGCCCTGTTCAGACTGGCAGCGCAAATGTGATTTCCTATCCAGGAGTCTGGACAAGGCTAAGGAGGAATGCCATTCAAATCTGATTAGAAAAAATCCTTTTGGCATACAGACTACATAAAAAAAAAAACAATGTGACTCCAATCTGGATGGGCCTCAAATCTGATTTGAAACAAAAGCTTTGCAGTTTGAAAGTGGATATTCAAGCTTGCCCTACAGCTGCAATGTTGGTGAGTTTAATGTCGTTTAATACAAGCAGATCGCAGATGCAAATTGGATGAATGGGGAGTCAATGGATGGTATATGGCAAGTTACTTCATATCATTATAATAAATCTAGAGTTGCAAATTGCAAAGGACTGTGTGCAGTGGGTGAATAGTCTGTCTTACTGGCTGTGTGTTCACTGTACCTAGTTAAGGCTTCCCTAAATTTTGGGTCGTTTACCATGTTCAGGTATTCAGCTAGATAGCATTCCATTCCATTTCGCTTTGGTTTTGGGTGGTCTCTTTCCAGTGTTTTCTTTTTGTTTTCTTATATAATCTAGTTAAGTCCATTGGGTTTTCCGTCTCGTAGTTGTGCTTGTGTTTGTGCACAGAGTCCCTAGACCATCTGACTAAGGGGGCATCTCTGTAGGTTTTCTCTATGGTGAGGGCTATATGCTATGGAGCGTGTCTGGGTTGCTTTTCTTTGAGGTGCTTATACATTTTAAGCGCTCTCTTCTTTATTTTGATAATGAGTGCTTTGATTTGCAGAGTTCTGCGTGCAGAGTCTTGGTTTATTGTTTATCCCATTTCTCAAGTTCTTGGTTGGTAAGGGCATTGAGACCCCAGATCACGCAACCATCGAGGGAGATGGGTTCTATGACATCTTTAACCAGATTTTTATTGAGATGTCTAGCTTAACATTCCTTAAGCTAGCCTGATGGCATAGAAAGCTTTTCTCTCAGGTAATTTGCAACTTGTTGAGGTTTCCTGTGCTACTGATGTTTAGGCCGAGGTAAGTATATTTTTTTGTGTAACAGTTCACAGATTGTTCGTATTCCATCCTGATTGGCTAAGTTGGCTTCCAAAGTTTGCAGGAGTTTTGAACGAAATGCCTCAAATCCTGAACACAGCGTGCGATTGCCATGAAACTTTACACGCACAATGCCACTATACATAGCAAAACTCTAGTCAATTAACAATGGGTAATTGGCCATTGGCCAAAGTTGGAGTGCCAAGAAAACAATTAAGTGTTACAAAGTAACTAGGATACTAGGTGAACATCAAACTTGCATCTGTCTAAACAACATGCTATCTTAATCCATTGTCCCATTGGCACATAAACAAAGCTGTTAATCCACGTTAATCCAGGTGTCATGTGGGAAGAGAAGCCGGTATCGATTGCTGTTTTATTTCGCTCCATCAATCTCCCCTTTCTCAAGCTTGTATCATTTAAGTAACATTTACCCTGGAGCTGGAGAGGAACGACGGGAACGTACAATGTTTTCTTCCAACTGCTTCGTAATAACAGTGTGAGTTTAGTTAAGTTAAGTTAAGTTAGTTTAGTTAAGATCAGTGATCACAGGGATGGGCATTTGGACCTTTTTTGGTAAACGTTTAACCTTTGGACTGTGGGCTGTTAACCATCTAAAGTCATATCAATGTACAGTATAAAGTTACAGTGCTATGTGTGGGATGTTCAAATATAAAACATGAATTGTTACATACATTAGGTCTATATCTCTTTGTTGTTCTCTTGGTTGTTTTCTTCTCTTCAAATGTTCTTTTGTTTATTAGGTATAATAAAATATTGTATGAGGAACAAGTATAGATTATAGTTAAGTGATTTATTGGTTATTAAGTGTTAACATTTAGCTGTGTTGCTCATTCCACGAATGCCTGGCCCTTACAAGCTGTACCTTGTTGTAAAGGTAACTAATCAATGATAAAAACGATATGAAATACAACACCAATAGGTATTGTATATATATATAAGGGGAGAAATAATCGTGAGCTTTTTGTGAGGAGTTTATTATATCATCCCCAAATGCCTACTCTCACATGCTTTAGACACCTCTTGCATGAGTATTACGTACTGTAGCCGTTTAGTGTTACATTAAACTACAGACGCATGTGGGAGGGCAATCTTTGAATGATCCACTGCCTTTGCTGACAATTTCTTCGTACAGCAATGTTAAGAATTCTAAGTGGGAAAGGGGCTTAAATAACATACTTAGCATCTGTTGACAAGAAATCAGTAGGATATACACCATAACATCCATAGTACATAGATACATACCATATGCATTATGAACATCTGCATAGCACAAGTAGAGTCTATCAAAATAGAGTTTTCAGACTGTGGCAAAAACGTGAGTCTGTAATCCTTCCTGAGGTGGGAGGTCATTCCACAACTTGGGAGCCAGGAGGAAAACAGTCTGGAGGTCCTATCTTGCGCCACTACCACTCAGCCCTAAACTTTTTTTTTTTTTTTTGTATTTTGAAAAACATTTTTAAATAGTTCAACTAGCCACTACACACGTTGTGAGGTTGTAGATCGACTACTTGAACTATTTTAAAGGTTTTTTTTTTAAATAGTAAAAAATGGCAAATAAGTTTAGGCATAAGGGGTGGTGCAAGATATAGCCCTAGGTTGTTTGGAGCATTGGCCAAGGTGTCGGGACAGACAGACATCCTGTGCTTGCTTGCTTGATGTTGTTGGTTCGATCCCTGGCTGCTCCTCATGGCTTTCTGTCAAAGTGTCTTTGATCAGCGGATTCACCTTTTATCACTGTATTAAATAGACGAAATCAACCGTTATCAGGACGTTGGAATACGGCCAATATGGCCATACTGGCATACTAGACATTGTGGTGTCACGTGTCATTTCCAACTCTATTGTCGGCGCATGGAAACTAGGGGCTACTAATATATACTATTCTCTGCCTATTGGGACGTAACTTGGACGGCGCTTTGTCAGGTCTGGTGGCCTTCGCAACGCTCGGCACAGCGACTCGCTCGACGGTGCCTCACGTGGCTCAAGGCCACCAGACACGGCGCGCCTCCTTCATTGACATCAGTGACACAAAAATACCATTATCACCCGTCACAATAGGTGATAATGACATACTGAAACAGTGAGTATGTGGAAAATGTCCACCATTGCATGGTCCTGATGACGGTTGATTTCGCATATTCTATGCACTGAAACAGTCGAATGGGGTGCTTTAATCAAGACACTGAACTGCTCCCGATGAGCAGGTTGGTGCCTTGCATGGTTGCCTCCACCGTTTGAGTGAATGTGCGTGTGAATGGGTGGGTGAATGTAATGCACATTGTAAAGTGCTTTGGATAAAGGCGCCTATAGAAATGCAGACCTGCCATTTGCAATGCCCTTGATTGCCTTGTAGGTCATCACCAGTGTTTAGAATTGGATGCAAGGCAGCAACCGCAGGCCAATGAAGGGAGTGCAGAAGTGGGAAACGTGTAAAAGTCCTATCATATGCATACCCGGTACATGTCATTGGCATTTGGCATCATTTGCACTGTTGTTCTGAATGGCTTGTCAGTACTGTGAATGAATCTCAAGAGAGATTCAAGATTGTAATTTGTTTTGTCACATATAGGTGTTACAGGAGTACAATTGTTTGGTTTAAACTTTTGGTCAATTTGTGAGTTGACATGAATAATTGCAAAACACACTGTACATGGCAGATTAATACTCACTATCATATGTGTAATGACTCAATTCCATTTCTGTGATAGAAGGTGGTGTTGATGACACGTTGTGAGCTGGTAGATCGTCAATTTATGAATAGCCAAAGTAGAAAATAGGTTAAACTGATTGTGTTGTATATTAACAGTAATTTTGCATGGGAACTCCTGGAGCCCAAGGCCCCTGGGGTCCCCGCCTTGAGAACCCCTGTCCTAGTGTGATCGTTTTTGGTCTCCCAGTGGTTTCCTGGCTCTTGTTCTGAGTTCCTGTTGGTGTTGTTCCTGTGTGCTTCCGAGTTCCTGTTGCTTTGTCTTGGGATTCTTGGGAACATTATACTTGCCCTTTATAACTAAACAATTAAATGTAACACCGTACACGACATCTTCTTCGCTTTAAAAATAGTTAATATTTTAATCCTAAGGGGGACAGTGTCTGGCGCAGATATGACAAAACAGCATGTGCTGCACAGCTGCTCACAGAAGTATTTAAAACATTGTTGTGGTGCTCACATTAACCTCAGGAAGTATTGAGTTGCTTTTCTGTTTGTGACAACGTCGTGCATATGAAGAAGTTGAATTCATAACGTTTCCACCTAAACCTTTACCCTGTTCATGGGGGACATTTTATAGTGCCTTTATTTGACCAGCGGGGGTCAACTTTGTTTACGTTGCAATGCACTACTGGGTAATTTGGGTGTTTCTCTCACTCTCCAACAAATAGCATAGTGATAGCGTGTTTGTTCAGCCTTTTTAGATAGGGTTTGAGTCGTTTGGCCGAGCGCAGCGCAGACAGAGACATTGCTGCTACATGGTGGTGGACTAGGACGAGCCTAAAACGAGATGCCGTGGCTAATATCTTTCCTCACAAGGACAGCGAGTGAGAACCGCAAGCAGACGAAAAGATGCGCTCCTCAGGCTCCTGGCCTACTACTGGTCAACACGCAGGCAGCCTCAGGCTCCTGGCTGGTAGCCTACTACTGGTCAACCCGCAGGCAGCCTCAGGCTCCTGGCTGGTAGCCTACTACTGGTCAACCCGCAGGCAGCCTCAGGCTCCTGGCTGGTAGCCTACTACTGGTCGACCCGCAGGCAACCTCAGGCTTCTGGCTGGTAGCCTACTACTGGTCGACCCGCAGGCAACCTCAGGCTTCTGGCTGGTAGCCTACTACTGGTCGACCCGCAGGCAGCCTCAGGCTCCTGGCTGGTAGCCTACTACTGGTCAACCCGCAGGCAGCCTCAGGCTCCTGGCTGGTAGCCTACTACTGGTCAACCCGCAGGCAGCCTAGGCTCCTGGCTGGTAGCCTACTACTGGTCGACCCGCAGGCAGCCTCAGGCTCCTGGCTGGTAGCCTACTACTGGTCGACCCGCAGGCAGCACTTGAATGCTGACGTGACATAATAATCCCATCTAGTGTTTCATTAGCGCGACGGAACGTGACAAAATAGGCTACAGTTGAGTTTTGTTGTTCTGCTGACAGGCAGCTTCATGAACACAGTAACACACGCGTTGAAACAAGGCTGTGGTAAAGATACCAAGAAGGAGTGGACAGTGATGTCACTGTTATGCAACACGGACGTAGTATGGACTTGAAGCTGTTTATAAACCAGTCAGTCAGTGACATCACTGACGAATCCTTGGTGTTACTCTTCCTGCGACCAAGTAGCCTCTGAAACCTTTTCACCGTCGTCTTGACTCTTTTTTCCCCTTTTTTTCATGGGCCCCTTGGGGGGCTTAGCCGGTTGCACCGTCTATATATTCGCCACTGGGATCAAACAATTGACAGCTGCAATGTTTCAGTGAATACCCCCCATTCACAATTTTCACAAACATAGTTAAAATAGCCGATCTACAAGTTCACAAGGCTGGTTGTAAGCTTGTAGCTCACTTATTGTCATTGTTTGTGAAATAGGGCTTACAGTAAGTGTACATTTTTTTTGTTATCAAATGTTTTTATTTGTCAAAAACAGCACAACCAAACATGTTGACATCATGAATGAATAAAGAAGTTTGGATGGCCAACATATGGGAACGTTGGCCTGCAGACATGCAGAGGCCAGTAGGGTGCAGTTCAGTGCATGATTCAGGTCTTCTAGACGTTCACTTTCATAAACAATGGATTTATAATAAAGCTTATTGTACCTTTGTACAACTTCAATAAACATCCATAGTCTAGGACTTTACCGTAGCAAGCTTTAGTATTTGCACTGTTCATTAGGCGACTCATTCTGAAGCAAGGAGGTTATATTTATGTTTGCTTCTGCCTGAACATGATCATCAGCGTCCAAGTAGAGACAGCTCCCAGGTATGTCTCCATGGCTCTCCAACTTGTAGTCAGCATTGTACTGCTTTTGTCATGTTTCCAGTAACCAAAACCTGAGTGGCATTTCTCAAGTCCTCAATTTAATAAATGGCTGTTAAGTGCTGTCTTATTAAGTAACTTGCTTTTCAAAAGAGATAACCCTACACTGAATGAAGATGATAAAGTGGTATAAAGCTTTGGCTGTGTCATCTGGCAAGTTGTGGAGATAAGTGCAGAAGTGGGAGAGGTTACTAGTAGATGGCCCGAACTGCCATATGCGTCAATATAGTGACAGAGAGAGAGAGGTATAGATATAAGATATTTTGGCAGTGAGTAAAGGGGTGGAGGAGAGGAGCAGGGGGGAGAGGATGTAAGACGCTATAATTGGCAGTGAGTAGAGGAGGGGAGAGAGGGCGATGTGATTGGCTGAACTTTGCATAACGTTTGAGCCACATGAGCCTATATAAGTGGGAACTGAGAAGGGGGCGAGAGTAGAGGTAGGCTAGTGGTTACTAGATGCCAGTTGCCGGTCTCTGGCACTCTCTCTGGATCTGTCTCTCCTGCCCTCTTCTCTGCACTCCCTATTATGTTATCTTATTTCCTTGTATTCAAATAAAGCAAATCATGTACTGTAACAAAAAGTCTAGGTCTGACATCAGGCAGTCATCCAGGGACGTAGCTGACCATGGTTGCCCTACTCCTCGTAGGATATTTGTGCTGCCCCCCGTCCCGACGAGAGCGCTGCTATTTTTATGTTATTTTGAGGGTCGGCTTGGCACTTTTTGGCACATTTAGTTTCCCCCCTCGGCGTGTTGCCCTACTCGCAGTGCGTATTGCAAAAAAAAAAAGTGTCGCCTGTCTAAGACCTTCCTTAGCAGAGAGCAAGACTGTGCTCGCTTTGGGGCCCATCTCACAATGCCACGGCGCATGGACAGCCACAAGGAACCTAGTGCCCACAGCCCTGTCCTCCAGCCTCAATGTGCACTGCTTGCAACCACCACCATTTGCTTCCACTATTTTAATTTACTTCATTTTTGCCAAAAAACAACAACTCCTACACCCGCCATCTTCCCGCTGATCATACATCACAAGTGAAATGCATGTTGGTAGGGACACAGATTAATGGGTCACCGTTTTCGGTGCAACACTCCCCTTGCCTTACCCACCGCATCGGCACCCCCCATTTTGGAATTAGACAGTGTCTCGCAGCAGAGCCACACAACAACACGGTCGCCTATACCACTCTTTCTACCACCACCGCAATCTACAAAACCATGCCAAAGTTTAAACTGCTCGAACATCACTCGACATAACTTTTAACTACGCGGATGATACACTCCTCTCCTCCGCCACCTCCTTCACCGTGCCAGACAAATACAACAGGGTTTTTCGAGTCCCATTCAGTCCGGGACGGGGGAATTGGCAGCCACAACGTTACGTGCGTTATCGCCAACACATGCACTGTCATGCAGTGTTTCAACACCACAACATGGAATGACCGGGTCCATTTGGCTACACTCCCAAAGTTATGTTACTGTGACAGCGCAATGACCGCCATCCCATGCCGTCTGTAAAATAAAATGATACATTTACATACATATACATACATACAATACATACAGAGACAGTTAATGACAGATATCTATCTATCTATCTATCTATCTATCTATCTATCTATCTATCTATCTATCTATCTATCTATCTATCTATCTATCTATCTATCTATCTTATATAATAACATTACTTTTGTTCCCAAGTTCAACCCAACTTCCCAAGATCATCCGTTAACAATTCCCTCTCAATCAATGTGATCTATTATACCACATTACCCACACTGTACATACTTTGCTGTTCATATATTAGAATGGGTAAGGCCCTAGTTTAATAAATGACTGGTATGTTTCATAGAGAGATACAGTTGAGAATTTAAATGAAAGGACGAATTGAATTATAGAGTGATGACAAAGCCCACGCAAAGTATCAGTGAAGCAGGAGAAATATAATTATCCAATAGAACATTTTAAAAGTTTCATGGGTAACATGAAGACCAATCCAGTGTGCCAAACATACCACCCAGTTTAACCACTTAAGCCCTTTCAATTCAACTAGAAGTTCGCTGCCCTTGGGTGGCTCACCTCTAGTTGCGTGCGGTGCGAATGGGAAGAAGGACATTTCGGGATTTCACAGCCTCCACTTCATGTTTCAGCTGTGTTTTTAAACCCTGTATTCTGCCCTTCACATGTAGTAGCGGATGGCCACACATCGTAGACACACACTTGGAAAGACCTTATATTTAATAGTGTGCGCTTGTGTATCTGTGGAAGCTGCAGGTAGTGTTGGCAAGTGTTTGTCAACCACTGCTGTGAAACCACATTGGACAATACATTTTGTGGCAGGTTGAGGCCAGTGTACTGGACGCATGTAGTGAAAGCATACACTGCATACACTGCATCATGCATGCATGAAATTGCCAGGTGTGGTGAATAGAAATATATTTGATACACAGAAGGTACACCAGTGATTAGTATTCATTGGCAGGTCTATTGTTAGGTTAATGTGTGAATTGCCTCGAAACTATATGGCTCACAGCCACCCATTAGCACAATATGAGGGGTCAAGGATGTTGGGTTGAGGGGGCAATGACCCCTTTTGACCCCTGTGGCACCGGGCCTGGCTTAACTTCCACTGTCAAAGAAGTGATAGTATTTTCACACACAATGTGGTGGAAACAAAGCGCGCGCGTGCGTGCGTGCGTGCGTGCGTGCGTGCGTCACTTGTTCGCTGGCACCGTTAGTCAACTCTTTTTCCGGGGGACAACGAGCTACCTTTTCATTTGTAATAAACTGGATACTTTGTTGACCAGGGTCCCCCAGGGTTCTGTACTTGGCCCCATTATTTTTGCACATTGTGAGCTCATAGATCTGCTATTTTTGCAGATTGTTCACCAATGCCAAATGTCTGTCTATTATGACATGCACAGAATAGGGATGCCATATAGGGTTCATGTGTATAATGTGTCAGGTGGGAATACCACGGTAAAGGTTGTGCCTGATGCAAACAATAAGTTGAAATACAGGCAGGTTCAGAGAAATACTCATCATCATTTATGGCCATTTTGTATTCAATGTCCTTTCAACAGGAGTGGTAATACTGACTAGCATTGGTAAATGGTGCATTTATATAGCGCCTTTATCCAAGGCGCTTTACATGCATTACATCCACCCAATCCAATGTCTTGACCAAGGACACTTCGACATGTAGACAGGAGGAGCCGGGATTCGAACCGCCGACCCATGGATCATTGGACGACCTGCTCTACCTCTTGAGCCACAGTCACATTCTATTATCGTATACTTTTGTGTTATTGAAAGATAGAGCAGTACCACCTGCAAACTGATATGTCAAGCTTGTTTGTTTTCATTGTAAACCATCAGAACCTGAGGGAAATTCAAGGGACAATCCAGTTGACATCAGACAAACTCTAAATATGACTGCACATTGATTTACCACAGTTGATACACACAAACGTCACAAATGAGCTTGTCTCGTATAGTGCCAGTTGACCTGTGCCATGGTTATGTTTGGTACTTCCTTGCAGATTCATTGAAGCTTATATTTTTTTAATGGGTGAAGGAAAAAGTTAAAGGTTATTGTTCGATGACTCAGCCTATGTTGCCAAGCTGTCACTTCAACTACATAAACTAAAAAGGGTATCTTTGAAAAACAAAGAAGGGTCTATTCGACCTTCATCTGTCCTGATGAAGGTCGAATAGACCGAAATGTTGAATAAAGAGCAACATTTGGCAAGTTTTCTGACAGTGTGTGGGACCCTTCTTTGTTTTTCAAAGATACCCTTTTAAGTATGCTTTATTGCCCTACGCACCTGTCAATAGCCTTGAGGTGTGCATCAGCCTTTTGCTAAAAACTACATAAACTAAACAGTCTTTGCTTTAATTAAAGTGCAGTTGTTAGTTCAACGTACACAGGGCTATCATTGCATTTAACCATACATACACATGTAAGGGGCAAGTGCAAGTTTCCTGACATATGTAGTTGCTATGAAAAGATGTTGTATGCATCTTGAACAGATGTCGGGTGACATACATGACAGTAATTACATATAGTATTAGTACTACAGTATATATCAGTGATTCTCAATATGGGGTTCACCGAATAATTTGGAGGGGTCGTCAGATGCTTCTCAAGCCCGGAGGAATACAGCCAAAAAGGTAGTGAACCACTGCTGTGTATTAAGCTAGCTTGGGAATCCCTTAGTCAAGAGTTGGACCATCTGTAACAATTTGTTGTTTGAGTGCCTTGGTCAAAGGCTGAGAGAGGTATTAACTCGCCAGTCTCGCATTAAACTGCATGCCATAATTTTGGATATAATCCATATATTACAATAACATTAACTACTATGATAATAACACAAATTAAAAAAATAACAAAGAACTGCAATACACATTCATATAATAATGAAATTATTATTATTAATGTTAGGAATAGGAATGGATGATGAAAGTTATTTGGAAAAATGATTGCGACCGCTAGGTCGCACTTACTATGAAAACGAGCAGTAACGCTGTAACGCATCACACTCTGTGACTGCCAGGGACTTTCCCATCCATTTCCCATGATCGCGATGGTTTGACTCATATGGATATAAAGAATCAAGTAACTGACTGAGAGAAAACGCTAATGTTACTGCCGTCGAATTATTACAAATTTCTGAGACAGTTTATTTACATCTGTGACGACACAGAGACAACTCCCTGACAATATCGCTGAGACAGTTTATTTATTTTTGGACCACAATGCTTATGAGACGATTTAAAATGAAACTTATTATGCTTGAGGACTAAACGGATCTATGAAATAAGATGGTTGTTTAACTTAATAGCATAACATACTGGCCCGGTGCAAAGACCTACTGTAGGAGAAATCACATTTGAGCACAACAGGCGAAAGGAGAAACCGTCCGTTTGCTAGCTGGCGAAAGAATGGTCAAACGTCACTGTGCCTCTTAACGCAAAATTCATGAATAGAGAAAAAATGTGCTCTCCATCTTTTCCGCAATTTGGTTTTTGGTTGTTTTTTACTGCGATAAAGACAATGTTCATGAACCATTGAACTGAATGACAGGCCCTGGCACACTACATTTATCTTTTTTTGGAAATTGGACAGACGTTAAGCTTAGTGTTCGCTGTGCTGAAAATAGTGTCTCCCATGTTTTGTTTATCTACTAGATTGGCTACTTTTACTAACTTTTACTAACAAAGTATACAGTAGGTCTTAAAGTAAACTGGGTGGGTGACCTGACAGCCAAATGGTAGGCAGCATACTACAGCTCTAATGCCTGGCAGCAAGTACCTGGTTTGATTCCTGGCCGGTCGGACCATATGTTGCATGCCACTCCACTCTCTTTCTGTAGTTTCTGTCTCTCTGCACTGTATAGCTTACCTAAGGCTCAGAAAAAGTCCCGCAAACAACTTGAGTATGAAGCCTATGATTGTAAAACATGCTGAATGATTGCGATTTGAAATTAGCTGGAATCAATATAACCCATAAATGTTAATTGCACCAACCCAAACAACCCAGCTTGTTGTACAAATGATTGTTGCTGCTTGCTGGTAGCTGGTGGTAGGCCATCTGTTTGCATTGTATCTGTGTCATAGCCTGTAGAGGGCTGCTCAAGCACATCCAAAATAAACACTGACGTAGTGAAATGGCACATATTTGGCTTATAGGTGGGGCTCTGTCATCCCCCGCCTGATGTTCTTATTGTTAAGTAGAAAGAAATAGGCGAGATAGGAGCTACAGGGCAGGTGCAGCATAGCTTTCAATATGCTTTTGTCAACATGCCATCTTCAGTTCATTAAATGCTTTCACTAGCTAGAATAATTTTAAAGTAAAAAGATCATTTGAATTACAAAAGTCTCACTAATATGTCTGATTTTATGTGCTTCTACCAGACTGAAACATTTAACTTAACTCTATAGCAAGTTTCACAATAGTGAATACATGGCAAGTCTACAAACATAAGTATATCTGCATTAATGCATTATGCACCATATGTCTTTTTGGCCATTATAGTATTGTTTCCTACATTTAATCACATTTGTGTGATGGCGGATTACTCTGTGAAGCCAAACGCTGGTGGTATCCTTTAATTAAAGCCAGGTGTTTTGGTTCCCACAATCATTCTCACTTTGGTGTCTCTGAAGACATATCCAATGACATACCTACCTCTAAGTAATTTTCAGAACTGATAACTCGAGGCTCTCAGGCATATGCTTACTGCAGAAGGCTGTCCAATATGTTGCTTTTAATGCTTGTCCTACTTTGTCACTAGCCTAGAGGCATACCATTTCATGTTTATGATCCAGTCCGGAGCGGATGATAACTTATGTCATGTTGTAGTCTGTTCATCGGGCTGGAACCCCCAGACCCTAATCAGAAATACCCATAATAATTCCCTGCATCATAATTTTAAGACCTACCCAACAAAAGCCTTGATATGGCGTATGAATCTGACAAGGCCTATCCATATTTTATTCCAACTCTTAGCGACTGGTGAGACTAAAAACAACCAGGGGGACCATAACTCTATGGGGTGGGGGGACCAAAGCAACGCCTTTTTTGTTCTTCATTTTTTTATCATTCGGTCGAAATCACGCCTAGACCGGACCAAACGTGCAATTTCGTAACGCTTTCTCCGAGGTGGAAAGTCTGGTGACGCGAGGTTACTTTGTCACTGGCCCACAGGATTGCACACCTCAATTACATTTTATAAATATATTTACATTTGCAACATCATAAATTAGGCCGTGAGAGACTCCAGTTCATGGTCAGGCATGCCACCAACTGGAGAGGTGGGGCCTACACCCCCACCTCTTTTTAACTGCTTCATGTATACAAAACATTGGAGGGCTGATAATACTGGTCTTAGAAAGGCCTGGGGCAGAAACTTTATACATTAAAGATTACACTTACAGTGCATTGGCCTACACTAAGGACAGCCTACTCTCAAACCCTCCCTTATTCACTTCCTCACTTCACTCTTCCGTCCTCCATTTCCTTTTATTTTGCCCTGCATTGTCAGACCAGTCTTAAACTACTGGGAGCTCTTTAAATGCCTCTAGATCTGTCTTTTCCTATTAACATGTCTTTCACCATGAAGTCTTCATTTAGCTTCAGTCCCTTTTTACACCCTAATGGATTTGGCCCTGTTCTTCTTTTGTCTCCTGTTAGTAGCATGAAATTCACCTTCAGGAGAGGAAGCCATTTCTTGTGATGCTTCTTTACATTTTGTGAATATAGTTACATGATTCCACCCCCCTCCTTTCATTTTCATTCCTGTTTCACTTGAGCTATATATAGTTTGCATTGTTTTCTTTGCATCCTATTTTCACAATGGTGTTACGCTTAAGAGACGTTCATCAGAGAAGGCACCAGCAGAGCGCATAGTCATTTTGAATGGATCCGCTGCATCATGCTTGACCTTATTTCCTGTCAAATTAAGAGCTGTTTGGTTTGTCTTTATATATATATATATATATATATATATATATATATATATATATCCTTAAACATTTTATTGTTAATTGAAATATTTCAAGTCTAATTCCAGTTATGTATGGATGTATGGAGTCTTTAAGAATTTCATAACCATTACACAGATTTTTTTTTAAATTGCATCAAGTGTTAATTATCGGTATTAATAGGAATGCATTCTTCCAATGAAATGAAATGAAATGAAATGAAATCTATATTTACCCAGGGTATCTGGGCTAAGCTCAATAACTTGTTTCCAGCCAGGCCCTGCTCATAGAACACATTTCATCGTAGTGGTTGATGCCTTGTTCAAGGGCATTTCAGCGGTGGTAATTTTAACGTGTCGGACGGCTGATACGAACTGGGAACCTTCCGGTATCTAGACCGCGCCGCTATCCGTTCGGCCACCGCTGCCACTGTTAATTCAATATAACTTATACAATTGGGGCTGTTGTATTTGGTCTCCCTGCTACTCTGTTGAGACATTTGGATCCTGATCTGGGGTAGAACATGAAAGTTACACAGTGCCGCTTTAAAATATGTGTCATGTAGCTGTCAAGAGATGTTATGGAAGTATTAGAAATGTGCCCCAAGCCATAGTGAAAACATATTTAAAGTATGGAGACCATCCGTCTGATGGACGTCAAACTCGCCGTGCGCAGCGCCATTGGGCGTGCGTATTGCAGATCTTGTCGTCATCACCAGGACATCGTGTGGACGGCTTTTTAGTGACCTATAATGGTCTCTAGGAAGTCAATTTCCCAGCATGCACTGGGTCGTATTGGGGTTTTTTGTTTTGGGTCATTGTGTTTAGTGTTTTGTCGTGGTGTCATCTAACAGCTTTCTCATCACCCAAAATCGCTGTCAAAACAAAAAGGCCCTATGATGTCCTGGTGATGATGTCCTGGAAATGACGTATTAAAAGATCATCCCCAAATGGGCTGTAATCTGTCCTGAACATCACTGGAGGATGTCATCATAACGTCATCATGATTCACAACGTCATTGTGCTTGCTGGGGAAAAGTCCTATCTAAAAATATTAGAATATTTTACGAGACCACTACAAATATATTTTTGAGGGGCGCCCCTCCTATGTCCAGCTTTGAGGGTGTGTGTAAACACAAACATTGTCCTAACACAAACATTAAATGCCATTGACAATGAATGGCCAGCTTTGACTGTTTGTGTAAACACAAACATTGTGTAAACACAAACATTGAAGACGAAGGTGAGGACGCAAATTAAATTGGCCGGAATGAGATGATGTATTATGAATGATGATAAGAGCGCCCCTCACTTCACACGTGTGTGATTTTTTTTTAATTGAGAAATGTCGACCATCTGAAAAGTATATTGATGTACGGAGTCAATACTTCTCTGTCTGGGCTACTTTTGAACAAATGATTTCATCAATGGGGCGTGGCATGGAGGTTATCAGCCTGTGGCACTGTTGAGGTGTTATGGAAAACCAGGTTTGCTTTGATAAGTAAGTTAATTTGTATTGTATCTTATGTCTCACACCTTAATGACAATACAACTTAAATTCCCTGTGGGGTTCAGGTCCAGCCAGTTGGCTGGTCAGTTAAGCACAGTAATACCACAGGGGTAACACTTGCTATGTGAAATTATGACAGGCAGTTGCTACTGTCAAAATTAGGGGTGCCAAAAAAAATCGATTCGAATTAGAATCGCGATTCCCGTTATGGACGATTCAAAATCGATTCATAATTTCATTTTTATTTTTTATTTTTTTGTTACAGTTACAGGAGTTTTCACTACATGGTGTTTGTGATATGAAATGTAAGCTTACCCTAATCACAGTAAACATCATGTCTTCAGTCATTTTCAAGTTACTGTAGTATAGTCACTTCAGTTGGCTGGAGTTGATTGTGAATCATATTGAATAGAGAATAGTTTTGAATCTGAAAAAAATAAGCTTTTGAATAAAAAAAAAAAAAACGTTTTTGGATTGAGAATCGATTTTGAATCGAATCGTGACCCCAAGAATCGGAATCGAATCGTGGGACACCCAAAGATTCACAGCACTAGTCAAAATATGACCCCCAGTAAAAAAAACACTTTGTGTTTGAAATAGACACTCATGCTTTCTAAGGTGTGATTTGAGGCCCTGGATATCAATACATAGATAGGGAGGGGGTTATGACAGGCAGTTGCTACTGTCAAAATATGACCTCCCACCCCCCAGTCAAAAAACACTTTGTGGTGGAAATAGACACCCATACTTTCTAAGCCGGTGTGATTTGGGGCCCTATAAGGATGAATACAAAATCAATATCAACATCTTAATACTGTTCAATACTTAGATAGGGAGATTTCTGCTGTCAGAATATGACTCCCCCAGTCAAAAAACCTCTGTGTTTTAAATAGACACTAGTGCTTTCTAAGGTGTGATTTGGGGCCATAGCCACTTGCCAAAATGTGCCCAAAATGTGCTGAACTCATCACATTTGTGATGACGGCTGGGGCCATGTTTAGTGTTTTTTGTGCAAAACTAATGCTTGGAATGGATTCAGAATCATGAAAACCCCCTATAGTTTGATATGCCACATGCTACTTAAAGCATAATAGGATGTTAATGGTATGGTCACATATAAACCCCTATTAAAAAAATGCTCAATGCTGACAGCCGGTCAGCAAGTGTATTTATGAATGTATG
This sequence comes from Electrona antarctica, assembly GCF_951216825.1. Taxonomy (NCBI): domain Eukaryota; kingdom Metazoa; phylum Chordata; class Actinopteri; order Myctophiformes; family Myctophidae; genus Electrona; species Electrona antarctica. The sequence goes on along the minus strand of NC_136808.1, from coordinate 17,215,257 downwards.
TACAGTATATAGACAATATTTTAGGCCAATAAAAAAAAGACTATATACGAAATGTTGCACTTTAAACAAAAGAAGCCTGTTGACTGCCGGACTAGAGGACATGCATTTTACTTAAAGCATATATACAGAGTAGCTTTACTGCTGTGTGTGCGTGTGCGTGCGTGCGTGCGTGCGTGCGTGTGCGTGCGTGCGTGCGTGCGTGCGTGTGTGATAGATAGGTACTGTAGATATAAGTAGGTACAGTACATGAATGTTTCCAGCAAAGACAATGTAGCTCAGTGAATCTTCAACCTGAAAGGCTAAGACAGACAGTTTGGAGGGGGTGGGGGTGGAGAGTGATGACTCATGCACACACTAGAGGTGCCTCCTTCTCCATCTCTTTCAATATCCAAACAGTTCTTTTCCAGCTGTCATTCAAATCATTGCCTCCACACCGTACTTTAAAACAATTTGTTTGCTAAGTTCACATCAGGTGATTAGCCTAAGTAGATGAATACAAATATGATGTTATGGCGCTCACTGCTCATTCATCTTTGCATGTTTATGTGACTTCCTTGCAGCATATATGGTGCAGAGATTGCAGATAAAGCCTTAATCTCATACTTTTGGGCTTTGCTGAAGCACTCTGCCGTATAGTTACTTCGACTTAGCATTTCAATAAGTCCAACATTTCATAGCTTCCATTCCCAGTTTGCCAGCCGTCGAGGCTGTCAAGGTTCTGCTGGATTAGTTATGGGAAAACGAACAATCTCAAAGTATACAAAGATTTTTTTTCTTCTTTTTCTTTTACAAAAAAGAACATTTTATCCTTTTTTGTCGTTTTTTCAATAATATAAACACCAGCACATCTTTTAAAGCTTCTTAAGACTTTTCAAGACTGCTGTTGTCTCCAATTTCATTATCCTTTTAACAGTTTTGACAAATAATTTGAATTGTCATATTTGATCTAAATGTCTTAATCACAGCCTATTTATTATTGTATTGTGGGTGCGCAATACAATGGGCATTTGATGTATTCATTTGTAGCTTTACAGGGGGATGCAAGTGTCTTCTATATGTGTGTACACAAGTCTCCTGGAATCTCCCTCAGCTACTACTGTCTGTGTAAGAGACTCAGGACTCCCTGCCGTGGGAGGAGAGCTTGACATGGACTTTGTGAAGGGGAGGACAGGGAGTGCAGTTTAGATGGCACTGGAAACATCTCCAGGGGCGTTGATGGAGAGAGATATATCTGCCTGTCCTCCTCCGTATAACTGTACATTATAGTAGTACACTCAAGCGGAATAATCATGGCAAGAGACAAGAAAAAATGAGAGTAGGAAATGGGTTTATTATGGAATGTGATCACTCTAGTAAGATAATTAACTGGGCATCAAATTATGACAGAATTACCAGGGCTTTCATTTTAACATCCCACTTCAGCCACTGTGTCTGTGACCCTAAAGGAAGAGTCAAGTTATGTTGTGTGTGTGCGTGTGCATGCGTGCGTGCATGCGCGTGTGCGTGCATGCCCGCAACTATAGGGATCAGTGAGTACAGCATTGTTGTTAATGTAGTGAAAGAGTATAACAATAACTGTTGTCAATAACGTTTTATAAATCTTAATGATCTTTGTACGCACACTACATACAATTATATTTTTAAAGTGTTCATGTTATAAACCATGCAATGTATTTTGGCTTTAATGGTTATAAAATCAAAATGAATGTACTGTACCTGCTATTTTGCTATGCAGTATAGTGTGAAAGTAGCAAAATACTGTGTAAAGCTCAACAATGAACATCATTTGCATCAAAGGAAGAACCTCTACCCCAATTTTCTTACATAGTCCATAGTCCTGTTATAGCGCCACCATGAGGCTGTTTCTTTTTATTTTATTATCAAACACCGGTTTGACTTATCAGATTTTTGAGGGGCACTAGCCCCTCCTATATTCAGCTTTTAGTGAATATAGGAAACTTCATCCTATTAATTCCCATTGACATTGAATGGAGAATTTTACATCATAATGTCTGAGCAAATCGGCTTAGTGTCTATTTTTGTCCTACACAATCATTAAATTCCCATTGACAATGAATGGAGAATTTTACATCATAGTGTCTGAGCAAATAGTCATAGTGTCTATTTTAAGACATGATGAGGTACGATGATAAGAGCACCCATCACTTCACACAGGTGTGATTTTTCATATTCCTTTCTGATTAACTACGATCGGCTTCCAAAGTTTGCGGGAGTGGCCCATTTTGCACAAAATGCCACAAATCATGAACTGTCTGCTTGCCGTGAAACAGTCCACGCACACTCACAGTAGGCCAGCCACTCAACGCCATTGACAATGAAGGGAAAATGTCATTTTCTCCCTAACACAAACATTAAATGCCATTAACAATATAGAGTTTGTGTTTGCACCGTTTGTTTTACATCACATTACATCACCTGATCAACATGAGTTACACTTTAATATATTAGCGCCCCTCACTTCACACAGGTGTGATTTCTTTGACTATAACTCTTGAACCCTAGGTCATAGAATCAAAATCTTTGTTCTTGCAACTCACACAATCCTCCTTTGGCCATTTGTGCCAGATTACGTTTTCCACCATTCTGTGTTTACATCAAAACACACTTTTTCCAACTAAAGAAATTTGTTCAAAACTCACACAAATTGGTACACATCATCTCTAGGGTCACGTGATCAAGATGTATTAGTCAGATTTTTCAGATCCCACTCCGATTGGCTATGATTTCTCGGGTCTGGCAAAGGAGGGTTTAAGCAATAAACCCGAGATATTCCGGGTTTGGCATAGATTGGGGTATTAAGAGACTTTAGAGGCAGTTTAATATACAGTACATAATTGATTTTATACATAATTTGTTCTAATCAGTGTTATAATAGCAGGCAGCCAGCAACATAGTGTTAGGTAGCACAGTTTGGAGTGAATATTGTGTGTTAGGTAGCACAGTTTGGAGTGAATATTGTGTGTTAGGTAGCACAGTTTGGAGTGAATATTGTGTGTTAGGTAGCACAGTTGGAGTGAATATTGTGTGCTCCCATGTGTTTTGGTCATCATTTGCACCATTCATCGTTGAAAAATAAACCTCCCATAAACTTCCTCACGTAGGCTTTTATAAAAGTAAATGAGCATGGATGGTTTGGCACAACATGCATGCTTGGCTTGTCGAAACTAGTCCAAATACCTCCTAAAATGTGTTCATTTAAACTCCATTCCAAAAGATTTCAGGCAACACTGAATAGATGAGCAATGTTACTTTTTTGTTGTAACTCTACAACATTCCATTGACAAAAGGGAGATTAGCCTAGCACACAGGAAGGCAGTTTGAACAGCCCTCTGGCAAGGTTTTCCTCAATGTTTCTTTTTTTCTTTTCTTTTTTTGCTACTCTATTGCTCATATGCTCATTGCTCACACATACATATAGACACAGGCCTAAACACATTATACACAGTCAAGATTTCCAGGTAGGTCCACTTACAGCTTAACGGTAGTGGAGGCAGGAGGCCACAAGTGTGTGTTGGCTACCAACATCAGTGAATTCATGATCAACATAATAACTTCTTGACAGAATAATTGCTTGAAGCTTTCATGTCCTTAGGTGAGTTAGTCCTCTCTCTCACTTGCCATCTGTTTTGCCTCCCGAGCCTAGGCTAATGGCCAGACAAACACTGTCAATCGGTCTGAAAATAAAATAAGCTGTGTTTTATGACTTCCCTATTTGTGAGGTTGTGTGTGTGTGAGGTTGTGTGTGTGTGTGTGTGTGTGTGTGTGTGTGTGTGTGTGTGTGTGTGTGTGTGTGTGTGTGTGTGTGTGTGTGTGTGTGTGTGTGTGTGTGTGTGTGTGTGTGTGTGTGTGTGTTTTTAAATGAAGCGTCAATGAAGCGTGAGTCTTGTCCATCGTCATTGGGGTGTGCGGTCACCATCACCTGGATGTGCACGAGAGCTACCTGATTTTATATTCTGTATATGCTGAAAAGAAAGTGCTTATTTCTACACTATATATCAAGTTTTAAGATTGGTTAATGGTAAATGGTGCATTTATATAGCGCCTTTATTCAAGGCGCTTTACATAGATTGTGCATTACATTCACACATTCACACACACATTCATACACCGATGGCGGCGGAAACCATGCAAGGCACCAACCAGCACATCAGGAGCAAAGGGGTTCAGAGTCTTGCTCAAGGACACTTCGACACTAACTCTAGGGGAGCCCGGGTTCGAACTGCCAACCTTGCGGTTGCCATCCAACCACTCTACCCCTGAGCCACCGCCACCCCTGAAACTATATGTTTATCAGCAGTTTGGAGCTTACTAAAAGTTTTTAAAGTTTGAATTAGTTGTCAGACTTCAGTGCACACAGGTGGCAGGCTCATCCATAACGCAACCGAACTTGCCATCAAGCTTATTATCCCAACCTGTACCTTCACACCACATGCATTATTCAATACTCATACCATACTCTCAGAATTGTCACTTTTGCGTGTGCTTGCATCTTGCCATGAACTTTGTGTGATGGAGAGAAATGCAAACCGGGTACCTCCACCCTTGCCATGGCAACGGACGCGACGAGGAAAGCGATCCTGTACCCGTGTATCTGTCTCCCTAATGGTCTGTCTGTTAGTGTAACAGGATCTGTAAAAACTCCCCTCGGTGACATTTTAGATCCCCCACTGTAACTGACCTGGGCTGGGGAGTCACAAGTAGGATTTACGTGAGTACTCGGCCTTCTCTCAGGTTCCTGCCCCCCTTTTCCTAATGAATTCAGCCAGCAGAAGACTGAGAAATGGCCCCTTTTTCCATATAGTCAGCAGTGTTCTTCTGCAGGAGGTAGACCATGTGAGAAAGAATCTCACTTATACCAAAAATGCAAGTTGCTTAACAAGGACAATTCCTAATGTATATAAACAGGAACAGTTTTTGATGCAGCATACAAATGCCTGATGTTCATCTCTTCCTTTTAGGACCTGTATATGGATGGATATTGTGGAGTGGCTAGTTGCAACTAAACAGTCCTGCATTCTGCTACCTTGCAGCTGCACACAATGTTGGACTGCACCACTTGGACCACTCCTAACTCTCCTGTTCCCTCTGCTGGGAAAGGCAGATATTACACAGCCCAAAATAGAGAATAAAATGTACAGAGCAGCAATTATTCTCATTGTGAGCGTCATTGATCAGGTGGTCTCTGTAGTTAGAAATAGGAGTTTGACAATGTTTCATCCTGGATTGACAGACTGTCTCCTGCTGGCCTCTTCGGCATGGCTTGGTCCAGGCAGAGCTGGCGAGATCCTCCCGGACACTCCTCTGTATGAAATATCAATGTGAATGACTCACTCCAACTTCAGTGTCAATCATCATCGCAAATGTCAAACCCATTATAGCCAAATCCTTGAGGGAGTTGTTTCGTCCGTCTGGTGGCGGAAATATCAGGTTTTTAACTTTTTGAGAAAGGGAAATATTGTCGAATGGCATCGAGAGTCTCTGTATAGCCTTTTGGTTTTACATTCTATTAAGTTTGTGTTGCACATTTGGTTCCATGCTTTGCAGCAGATATCAAAATAATGCTTAGGTTGTCATGGAACCGATGCTGTTTAAGTTCTATAACATTCTGAAGCCATAAAAATGCTAAAGACCTTGCCGGTGGAATTACGTTGCTAGGGAACAGTTTGGGTCCAAGTTTATTTCCTGTCAGCTAGTGATATTCACAAACACTGCAACAGGAACAAACTTGGACCCTTTCACAATGTTTGTTGTCAAGTGTGAAAAGGTACACCTTCACACTGAGAAGGTCCACCTTCTCACACTTGACATTCACAAACACTGCAACAGGAAATAAACTTGGACCCTTTTAGAATGTTTATATTGAAAAGGTCTGTAGTAGGGTCCAAGTTTACTTACCATTGGCATTGCAGTGTTTGTGCATATCAGTAGCTGACAAGAAATAAACTTGGACCCAAACTGTTCCCTAGCAACGCAATTCCCTGACAAGGTCTATTGGCTACGTTATTGCTAAAAGCAAGAGATACTGTAGATCTGATTTATAACCTGCAAGAAAAGACATGCTTTTTGCTGACATAACATGATTCTGCCGTGCGGTTAAATGATTACTGAAAATTGAAAACGAAGAGAAAATAGGCTATCATTTAAAATGGCTGCGTGCAAAAAGAAAGTATATATATCATCTGGTGCACCCACTGATAAAAGCCACCCTACTTTGCTGTTGTGTTTTCTTTTTCCTGTTTTGTATTGAATAGCACAACAGGCAAGTTCATTATGCGTGTGACTCATCCCACTAGCCCACACCCCCTCCCATCTGCTGCTGTGCTCTAGAAGGGAGAGGGAAACGCCATTGATCACTTCTTCTCTCACACATGCACGCACACACCCCACCTTTAACGTCACTATCGATCGTCATGTTTAATGTTTTTGCGGGGAATGGCAGGCATTTACTATTGTGTCATTTGCCATTAATTGAAATGCAAAAAAGACCAATTTGTTGACAATATAATACAGCTTATTTACATTTTAAAACTATGGAACAAAAAACACCCATGTTTATTTTAATGGTGATATGGCTGTTTATATCATTATATAATTTACATCATATATATATATCAGAAATAAATTAAAACAAATGTACAATTTACTTAAATTCACTTGAATACACAGGACCCCAACAGAAACAAGCCATAGTGCTTTCTTGGGTTTATTCTTTTAGCAGCCTTTGTATAAAACTGTACCTCTGAGTTTAGTTTTTTTATGCAAACTGTTAAAGTCAATCAATCCAAAAAATATTCCAAAAGAAAATCCAGGAGTGATTTATTTCTTTATCTCGGAGTGATTTCTAACAGTTTGGAAATAAAAACTTTCTGGATCATAGATGGATACAATTTGACTTTATTCTGACAAAGGGTTTTATTTCAGCAGTATGTGTTCTTGGTAGCTTACAGGGTGGACAGCTTCCATTGAATGTCAAATCACTTTGACAAATCATGGTTGAAGGGAGCCACTTTCACAAGTCATGTCGTCTCTGTTGTATGTTCAAAACCATTACTTTTCAGGGAATGGAAAAAAAATAACATGTGTTCCTTTGGCTTCAATGTCATTCTTTAGTCACAAGCTTAATACTTTTCAGTGGTTAAATATTTATAAAATTCACAGACGCTGATGTAACCATTTTCAACCTACTATGCACCCTAATTGAGAGAATTGATAGTCTACAGTTCAGACCAAAAAAAAAGCTTGTGCCCAGTCCCACCCTCTCACCTCCCACGGCAATGATTCTGCATATGGGCAGTCCAACTAATCATAAAGAAAACATCCTTTTAACATTCTTGTGCTGGCACACACATAGAGTCAAGTGTTGGTGGAACGAGCTGTTGAAGCAGGTGCTAGTTCATAGCTTAAAGGCTGATCTGCAGGCTGAGCTGAGTTTTTCCTTTTTTTTTCAGAGCGGGCAAGGAGGATGACTCACATCGACTTATGGGTGTGAATGTGTAATTGTCCTGTGTGTGTGTGTGTGTGTGTGTGTGTGTGTGTGTGTGTGTGTGTGTGTGTGTGTGTGTGTGTGTGTGTGTGTGTGTGTGTGTGTGTGTGTGTGTGTGTGTGTGTGTGTGTGTGTGTGTGTGTGTGTGTGTGTGTGTGTGTGTGTGTGTGTGTGTGTGTGTGTGTGTGTGTGTGTGAAAGGAAATGGAAGAAATTGTTGTATTGTGTTGAATTAGTTGTTGCCTTTCTCTGTTTTGAGTTTGTAAGAATTTGCTAAGATAGCGTCATCGCCACTTCATGGAGCTCACTATGACGTTGGTTGGACCCAGACTGTTTTCTTGCTATGTTTGTACACTGTAGTTATTAACTCAATCTGTGCCATCTCCTGTGCTACCTGTGCACCTGTGCTATCTCGAGAATAGCTATTTAATCCTCCTGTGCCAAAACAATATTACAAATTTTGATTAATACGCATTAATCCAGCATTAAAAATTATATTTTTATATCATCCAAATCCGAGCCGTGTGCATGCTTATTATTTTTTATTTTTTTGTAATTTTTCTGCTCAAAATGAGACAAACTAGGATGTTTAGGACCTTATAAAACATGAAAACAAGCTAGCTAATGAGGCTGCCGCCGGGCGATCGTGCTCCTCCTAGAGCAAGGCTACACAACAGATATGCAGGCTATTACTTCCGGGTCTGGCTGAAGTGTGCGGATTTCTCTGGTACTGGCGCCATAATCTAGCCTAGAGGGCCGGGATGGATTGTGTTAAGCACAGCAATCACAATTGGCGTCCTCACTTTTCTGTCCTCATTTTTTATCCTCAATTCCGTGGTACACACTCCGTGCTCAGCCAATCAAATCATCGCTATGGGGTACACACATTGCTCAGCCAATCAAATCATCGCTATGGGGTACACACAAACACACCAAGCTGGGCATAGGAGGGGCCCCTAAAAAAAAAGAGTATGACATTTGTGATAAGCTGCTACTATGGATTGCCTGGAGGTTGCATGACAACATACATACAATACAGTACAGTACGGTACGGCGCGGTGCAGTGCAGTGCAGTGCAGTGCAGTGCAGTGCACATACATACATACATACATACATACATACATGTTGTATACAACATGTACATACAACATTACATTTAATTCAAATAAAATCATGTATTTTATTACATTTAAAATGTTAAAATGTCATAAGACATGGCCTAATTAAGCGGGGGTTCCCAGCCTATGCTATACGTACCCTCACAAAAAACATGCTGTAATCCTGGTCTCTATACTGCCTCCCCCTGGTCAGCCGGGGTGCCTGATGGAGGGGAAAGGAACTGGTTGGAATAACGTGTTCCTTCCACAGGTTACATCCTACCGGGGAAACTCCCCCCTGTCAGGCGATAAGAAGCGGCCTGCTCCAGTTGTTCCAGCCCCGAACTGAGGGGCTCTCGGGATAAATTTTAAATAAAATTTAGATGAAAAAAGGATACTGTTACATGAAAGTGTCATTATGCTTTATTGAGCTAAAATATTTTCATAAGCCATGATTTTCCATGGCCAACATAGAGAGTAACAATTCTAGCTAATTAGAGTAAATCGAGTTGAGTTGAGTAGATTGGCTTAGTTAAAACTGCTATCAAACTGCTGACCAATCCCTGTGGTAGAGAGTGACTAGTACAATAAGAATAAATAGTACATTTGAAGTTTTTGGAGTTGGTCTCCCTACTCTTCAATTGCGTGTCGGGTAGGACACCTATACTTGTTGACAGCTTTTACTGCCTGAAGCTCTTAGCACAATATCTCCCTGCCCTGAGAAAGCAGAGATGCCTTATTGGAAGATAGGTAGATATTTAGTCTCTCATGTGTGGGGGCCTGGGTTCAATTCTCCTTTAGGATTGCATTAGGCTGCAAAATGATGGATTGCAGCTTTAAACTTATTCCCTCATCAATAAGCTTATATAAGCTTACATACACATTGTCAGTGTAATTCGCAATCTAAAATACTATGCAGTGTCATAAAGCATCTTAATGTGAAGACTAAGAGAATGCAAATAGGATGACAACATTGTATTGAGCAATGACCGGGATATTCATTCATGTTGTGAGCTGATATTGTCATCACACCCTGACCCTACAGGTGGTTCTCGATATGACGTTTGGAGGTGGAGGTCATACTACAGCCATTCTGAATAGTAGTCCTGATGTCACAGTCCTGGCCTTGGATCGAGACCCTACAGCGTTCTCTTTTGCCCAACAGTTAGCCAAGCAGCACAAGTAAGTTTCTTATACTAATAATTTAATTACAACTCCATTGAGTTATTTTGTCACTGTATCCCTTGCATTGTGCTAGAAAGCTTCCGACACAAAAACATTGATTATTATCCAATATATATATTTTTTTATTATGCAATGTTATCAATGAAAACACTGTTTTAAATGTTACCACTCCAATTAAAACATTTTTTTAATTACACATTATATTTCCTATACTGACGACAATGGGTAATTGTGTTAATAATATTAGAACAAATTTGCAGGTTCACTCTTTAGAGTCCACTTATTGCGCCCAGGACGTCCCCACACGTCTTTATAATTACACCCATAGGAGGCCCAAGACGTCTGGAGACGTCTTTAGAATCGCTAAATCAATTTCTTTTTTACAGCGGCTGTTGCTAGGCAACGCCTTGCTCAAAGCTCCCAGACATGTTTTGCGTGCTCGTGCAGCCATTCACTTACTTGTTTACGGGCCGACAAAATTAAGCTATTAGCTATTATCTCTGAATCTACGCCGCTCTCCATGGTTTTGATCAGTCTTCAGCCACTGCCAGCATTTTTTTGTGTTTTCACTAATCTTCCAAGACCCACAGAATATGTTGTTCCATGATGATGTAAACACTGAATATCTCAAAAGAAAGACGCGAGTCTCTGCTTTCACCAGGGAAAAAAGTGTGTCTTGACAAATACATTCGTCAATGGTAGTCAATGAGTTAACATACGAGTTCAGTGTCGGTATTGGATTTTGCGTTCATGATAAATGTCATTTTTTGGAAGAAGTAAGCCCTGCAGACATAATGGTGAGGTGTGCATGGGTGTGTTGTAGGGGATTTTTTTAATCAAATTTGATCCACAGAGCAGCCTAATTAAGTTTTAATTGATGCATGCAACAGCCAATATTGTCTGCCGCGAGTCATATTTGACCCATAACACTAGATGTAGTCCTTCGGAATTTCAAAAATGGTGACAGCTTATTTTGTTTCGTTAAAATGATCTCATGAAGCCTTGTTCCAATAAAGAAATGTAAAGGGTACTTATTCTGAACTTGAAAACGGGTCAAATTTGACCCTAACAATGGAAGGCACAATGGTATTTGCACATAATCTGTGCAAATTTCACATTTCACAAAATGTGTCCACTGCAGTGGGTGCTATTAATACAGCACTCAGGGTTGAACAGTATCTCTCTACAGTAAGGCAAGTTATAGTTTAAACCCAGCATTTGTGCACGCAGGTGCACAAATGCTGGGTTTACACACACAGACACACACACACACACACACACCCGCACGCACACGCACACACATACTCATAGCTGGTGGGCCCTGGCATGTCATTTGTCAGAGCAAGGGCCCACGGCTGCAGTGTGAGGGAGATGCTGCCTCCCACGGAGGATCCATCAGATATGTGGGGGTGGGAAGTAGAGAAAAGCCCAGAGAAGTTAAGCAAAGAGAGCGAGCGAGAGAGAGAGAGAGAGAGAGGGAGGGAGGGAGGGAGGGAGGGAGAGGGAGAGAGAAAAACATGAGCATTACATTAGGAAAAAAACAAAACAGGGAGACACCAGGACAGTGTCTAATAAGGCAGTGAGGGAGTGTGTACTGGTGTATGTGCGTGCGTGAGCGAGCGAGGGAGGATGAAAATGAGATGTTCCTAAGACCATGGCGTGGGTAGGAATCCTTTTACGTAGATGCTGGGGAAACCTCTCTCAAGGGAATTGGCTAGAGAAATGCGCCTGTGAGAAGGGGATGAGAAAAAAAAGGGAAAATCAAAACACAGCACTGTGTCGGTTATAAACCCTTTCACGCCCACTTGTGAGAGAGTTCAGAGGAGTTGGAGGAATCAAGCAATTAGCCAATATTATTGGATGCCTGAATAAAAGGCCCAGGCATCCCCCGCAGTGCATCCACATAACAGGATCGGAGAGTTCCCCCACTTTCCTCCTGTGTGTTGCAGAAAATACAACCCTGATGCAAATTGCTGAGGGGTGGTGCTGCGGTGCATGGTGTTATGTATATTGTTTAGATTGCAGCACAATAGAAATCAAGCACTCATAAAGTTAATGTGAGTTTTTGATATGAAAATAAACCCTGTTCTCTGGAGGAGAGAAATGATATGCAGTTCATAAGAATGGAGATAATGCCTGCAGTGCTCTTTTTAAATTAATATTATTCACAATTCCAAAAGACAATCTTTGCTGTGACAAAGTCAAGGTTAATATAACCACAGTGGCTTTAACAATAAACAGGTAATTTGTGACCTACACTACTGAAAACATTTATAATAGTTTAATATTTGCTTGGATACTTCAAACTTTGGCTAGTGTGTCGCCAAAGACCCAAGGGCGTGCAGTGCCTTGTGGGTTGATCAGATCAGCGGGTGTCCAGAAATCAGTATTTCTGGACACCCAAAATCAGTACGGCCAGTGTGTCTGTCCGGGCAAAACTGGGGCGAGTCCGACTTAATGACGTCAAACTTGGCATGTGTATCCCAGATGAACCAGGAGTATGCAGTCAGAGTGGAAGTTCAGTCAGTTCAACCATTTCCAAGAACTGAAAAAAACTGTCCCTGCGTCTGCGGAGGACGCACTGAAATTCTCTGATTGGCCAACCCAACCCATCGGCTTTACTGATTGGTGTATCCCTATGTATCGAGATCGTATCGAATCGGGAGGTATGTGAATCGTCCAAACCCTCTTTGCCAATATAGTCCATGGGCCTTCCGCCTGACCAGATATCGGTATTTGGTGCCATTTGATTGGGCAAAACCTTACGTATACTGTAGGCCTACTAAATTGCTTGAGGGGTCAAACAAGTAATTTAATATATGCTGATAGACTATCCATAGGAGTTGCATTACATATGTACAGTATTGGACATTTTGTTATCTCCTGCTATTGGCGCCTTTTCATTGTTTCCAAAAACCACTCAAACTACCAATATCATATTTAATCTTGAACCTAAGGCAACTAAAAATTGTATACCCATTTTGTTTTTTTATAATTAAAAAAAGGAAAAACAATCATCTGCATGTTTGACCGGGCATAGGCTATTATGTAACAGAATGATTAGGTAACAGAAATAGTGTGTAACTATGACAGGCACAAAGAACACCGTCATCAGGATGAGGGGGTTCCACACAATTTTCTTCCATCTACTTTCCATTCTGGGTGAAATGATTCCAAGATGCAGGGTTGAGAGACCTCTGTGTGGAGTCTTGTGTTATTGCAGAAGGGTCAGTCGTTATTGTGGTAGAGGGCAGAAAGAACAACAGAGCAGCAGCAGCGCATGCTTATCTTGCCTGGAATGGCTTCCTTCTCTGGCTAAAGGGCAAACATAGAACAGAGGATCACCTCCAGGAAGAAGCCCTGAGGAGCATTTCAAAGCTTCCTACATGATGTCCAATTTGTCCATCAGGCGCCACTCATACTACTATCAACTATAGCTTTTCGAGAATTGATTATTCACCCTCATCAACATTGAACTTGTCCAAGTCTACCTGGACTCTATGACGCCAACATGGTCCTTCAGCTTTCTGGATGTCCTACTTGATATGATAGAGATAAGAGATCATTATGATCATGCTTCTAGAGAAGCCTGAGGAGGCAACTGGGTGTTTCACCTTGCACGCACCCAAGAGGTTAGGGTTAGGTTCCAACAAGTTAATTATTGAATTTTTCATTCAATTGCCTCTAGTGAAGACCTTGTGATTACTTCCCCACTATGTATGTGGACATGTAAAATTGCTGATCCCCATGTCCATTGAATTTTGAGTGGTTTAATCCAGTCTGGCAGTGTGCTGCGGGTTCGACTCCCGATCCCGATGGCCTTTACTGCATGTCATCCCCCCATCTCTCTCCCCATTTCCTGTCAGCCTACTGTCTGTCCCCCCATAAAAAATATAAAATAAAGGCAAAAGCCACAAAAAAACATAAAAAAAAAGGCAGGACACGATCAGAAATGACTACATTAGAGGATCAGTGCAGGTTACAATGTACCATTTAAAATAGGCTTGCACAGGACATGGTTATTTTCCCTCTCTCCCTCCCCAATGAGAAATGTAATGGCTTCGAGTTAAATAAGACGGATTTTTAAAGCAAACTTTACTGACTGTCTTGGACAGTCAGTTTAGATACTGTATTCCTCTTTCTGTGTTTGATCTCCGCTGTTGGGTTTGTTATATGGGGGGTGCCAGGCTAGATATTAGTCTGGAATCTCTGTGTGGAACCTGTTTATTCTTTGCGCACTGGCAGATAAGTCTGGTTTCCAGGGTAGCTTTTCAATCATTATAATTTGAAGTCCTTGTCAAGAACCTCTACTGTACATTATGTAACCCTAGATGTTCAACTATTTGTTTATAGAGGGAACATTTAGTTTGAACTGAAATGTGGATGAAAGGGAATAATGCTAGCCTGATTATCAGACTGTAGCTTTCTTGAAGCTTCAGTCTGACATTGTCTCCTGTCTGAGCGATTTCAAGGGGGAGGGGATTAGAATTTCCCTCAACCAATAGCCATTGTTGTTGTTTTTCCCTTCTTCCTCTGTGTGTTGCGCTGTGTAATGACGCTGAAAACGGGCCTTGGCGCTGATTGGTTGTTCGTTAGACCCACCCCCACCACCGATTCTCTTTGTATAATACATTTTTGTACCGAAGAAATTATAGGTTCACAGTGCAACACCAGACCAAGAGACGCAGTCCACTCAGAGAGTGGGCACACTGGGCAGGGTCTTTGGGCTGGATCCAGGCTAGAATAATGCAGCATGGCCGAAGCTCTTGTAGCGTGTATTCAAACCCTGCATTGTCTACATTGGAATAGGGTCTCATATCTGTGGCCGTAAACATCCCTATTGCTGTGGTGATCTCCTTTGCCCTTCCTGAATAATTTGCATAAGGTTGCCTGAAGGCTGCTGATTTCATATGTGTGTCTGCGGTTTTGCATTGTGCCACGGATTGACACACTGATGTTGGTGAAAATTAACTGTCATGTTTGAGGTATTGCCACTTATATATCCTATTCTTGTTGAACAGAGGTGGCACACCTCTTGAAGTTGAACACAGGGCGGGTAGTGCAACAGCAGTAGTGTCAGCACTCTTGTGCTGGTGGTTTGCTGGCGAAAGAAAAGGGGGCTTTCGTACTGCCGCTCCTGTACAGGCCTGGACTGGCCGCTTGACACACCGGTCGGCCAACCAATTAATGGGCTGGTGCCCCATCACCGTTTAGTAAAGTAGAAGTAAGTAGCCTCGCCGAGCCATGAGGCCCATAGGGCAGGAGCCTATCTCCTGTTTCTGTAGCGTGAGGCAGCTTGATGTACAAGTACACCCCCTGGACATGACGCTAGTATGTCGCAGGGACTTACCCCCAATCCAACCCTCGATGCTGCGTGTCAAGCAGGGAGGCACTGGGTCCCATTTTTAGAATCTTTGGTATGACCCGGCCGGGGATTGAACCCCAACCTCCCAGTCTCAGGGCGGACACTCTAACCACAAGGCCACTGAGCTGTTTAGTACCATTACGGTAATTATCAGAACATGAAGGGATGTTGTTGTTCAGTAAAAGTGGAAGGGCTTGTTAGTTTGTGTGCCTCGACGGAGCGGGGCAGTAGAGCATCTGCTTTCTGCAGGCTGGTCTAGGGGTAAAATGTCAGGTCCGGATTTTTGACCCAGTCCAGCCCTGCTCCTGTGTAGAGAGGCAGTCAGCAGAACATGCTAAATGTTGTATTGTTACAACATTTTTGGGGTTGCAGAGGTTTGCACTGAGGCTAGGGCAAGTGTATGAACATTTCAAAAATAAATAGGGTTGAAAATCAGACCTGGAAGACTGCCCGAGATATCCCATTGAGGACCACCGTGGTTATGACTGTGATGGCCAACAATTGATGGATAGAAATGTTCTATTTCATACAGGCTCAGGAAGCGGACGTGCTACTGAATGCTGATTCTGAGCGATATTCTGAGCGATACAACTTCAAATCAATGCCAATTGTAGTTCAAATAGAAGCTCTACAAGCTCACGCTAGTTTAACATGCCACCATTGTACAACTAAAGTATAATACAGGGCTGGTTACAATGTGGTTATTCTGACTTTGATGTAATCCATTATTAAAAATCACACTTGTGTGATGTGAGTGGCGATCTTATCATCACACATCATCATACATCACAGCCGAGCACATTCCGTGCTCATACAGACACACAAAGCTGTGCATAGGAGAGGCTAGCACCGCTCAAAAATAATTTATATGTTGATTTGTTGATAAGGAACAAATATGCTTCTTAATTATTCGATTAAGCTACTGTATGTGTTACTTTTAAGTTGTTTAAAGGTTCTAAATATCGGTTTTGAGATATTTTTGGTTAATTGTGCAACCATAACTGAGGCTCAGATGCAGCATTCAGTAGCACCGAGCGCTTCCTGAGCCTGTATGAAATAGAACATTTCTATCCATCAATTGTTGGCCATCACAGTCATAACCAAGGTGGTCCTCAATGGGATATCTCGGGCAGTCTTCCAGATCTGATTTTCAACCCTATTTATTTTTGAAATGTTCATACACATGCCACTAGCCAAGTGCTTTGGTGCTGTTGCTAGATTATACATTGTACACTATTTATACATCACTGTAGGTTCTAACAGAGGAGTGGTGGGATGTCCTATCGTGGCTACCTCATCAGAAATCATAACAAAAAAACAATGTTGCATTTAACATTTAGACATATACTTTGCACGTATGTGTGTCATAATAAACTGACCTTGTTTGGTAATTTTGCTTGTGAGTGGGTACAGAACTGTGGGTCCGACTCCTAATAGAAGTAAATAGCTTACAGTAAATAGCCCAGTAACACTTTATAATGTTAAAGGTATAGGGCTTTAATCTTCATACAGTGGAACAGGCTCCCTATTCCAAGGAGGCTCCCTATTTGGCAAGGAGCATACAGTTTGTCTTCGACAATTTGAAGGTTTTACTAATGATTAGAGAAGGAACCAGTTCAATGAACAATGCACAGTGTGTATAGCAATTAAGACTAGTATCAAAGAGAAAACGTGTAACCTTTTGAAAATATGTCACGAGAACTAATCACAAGAAGTATTGGAAATTGACAATACAATTGTCTGTTATTGTCTGGCTGGATGATGATCAGTATTCAGTACTGGCCGGCACCATTACTGCGACCGCTAGGCTCCGTGCAATAAGCACTGTTTTGACCAGAAATGCCGCCTGGGAGGGGGATTTGGAGACTAAAGCGACTGAAAGCGTGCGATTAAAGCATTAAAAGTAAATTAATTCACAAAACTAGCGTCATTTGTATTGTTGACCTAATTCTACCATATAGTGCAACTTTCGTTCATTTTTTACCCCTCTATCACACAGAACTATGTTTTTTGTGTCCATATCACTACGCACCAAAACCAGAGCAGAACTCCCACCACGGGACTCGGGCAATCAATGAATACAGTTCAACCACTATATGGCAAGTATTTCATATAGCTTAAGTTAAAAAAAAATCTGAACTATCCCTTTAACTTCTAATAAGTGTCGAATTTATTTGCATCAATTTATTAATTCATTTTCATATCTGATACACATATTAGTATACTGCTTTGAATTGGTTCTAA
Source organism: Electrona antarctica (assembly GCF_951216825.1). Lineage (NCBI taxonomy): Eukaryota > Metazoa > Chordata > Actinopteri > Myctophiformes > Myctophidae > Electrona > Electrona antarctica. The sequence continues at coordinate 17,197,863 of NC_136808.1, read as the reverse complement.
ACTTCTGGCGGTGATTTGACTCAGCCCAAGTTCACATTCCAAGGAAAGCCATTCTTCAAAGGCATTAGGCCTTGTTTGGTTGTTTTTCCTTTTTCTTCACTCACTGTAGATATTTTCATCTCTGCTCCCCTGCTGAAAGCAATCAATCAGCATCTTGTCTTAGGCTTCAGTGACGCAGGTAAAGGAACCGAGTAGGTCAACACTGGGGAATATTTCAGGCTTGATTTGTGAAGAGGCAGCACGTCATGTGGAATGCACACACACACACACACACACACACACACACACACACACACACACACACACACACACACACACACACACACACACACACACACACACACACACAGATACTGGCCGCTCTGAGATGTCCTCAATGCTTTTGTTGCACGTCCAAAATAGCAGATCTACATGCTCACAATGCACCATATCGTAACGCATTTTGAGCTTGTAGATCTGCTATTTTCATTGCACAACAGTGTGGTACGACAGAGTATAAGTGTTACCTAGCCATATAGTGTTTCAGTTGATGTGTGCATGTCAGTGTCCGCAGCGACCAATCACTGATCCCCATTGTTGGTGATCATAAAGTACAGGCAGTGTACGTCACTAGAAAAATCCATGCCTACTGAAAAATGCCAATATTGAAGGTGCTGTCACTGCTGTCAATAAATACATTTCAAATGATTTATTTTTTATCATAGAAGTACATACAACAGCAATTGATTTTAACTTATTGATCTTTAAACTAGAGGATATTCTCGGTTATATATAGTTTAGGTCAGGAGGTAGTTCAAATGTATCAAGTAGTTATTACTTTTTGCACATTCATATACAGTACGCTTCATTGCTATGGTCATTCTACTGTTGGAAGCATGAATACCGGAGAGGGAGCCTTACACCAATACGATGTTTGACAAAGGGTAGTGCTAGAGGCCATGGTGCATCCACACATTTTACAAAAGTGAAACACTGTTTTTGATAGCTGGGATGTGGAGCCAAGGGGAGGTGCCACAGTATTGTGGAAGACCTGGCTTGCGTATAGCTTATATTGCTCATGTGTTAGACCTTATCGTTAAATTGATATTTTAAGACGTAGTTCATCGTTTGCCAACTCATCCATTGACCTGTCAATCGGCATGCCAGTCTGCCCGCCCATCTGTCCGACTCTGTCTGTCTGCCTGCCTGAACCCCAGTCGTGATGTGTCGTGTTGTGAGCTTGTATAATAGAATGTAGAATTTTTGATGAGCGACACCACTGTACGAAGAATGGGTTGTCACAGTGCTAAGCATTCACTGCACTCTGCATCAATTTGAGTGAAATGAGGCAATACATTTGATCATTTTTGAGACATTGTCAGTGCAATGAACTTTGGCACTGAATGCCATAGAAATGTTTATACTCTGTATTTGTGCATTGATGCACAACTGTGTACTGTGTCGTCACGGCCCAGCTTTTACAGGTTCGCTTTTCTCCATTTCACCTCGATGTAATCCCTTTGGTGTATTAAGGTAGGAATCCGTACACCATAGTAGGAGAAAGAGAAAGTTTGTGAAAATCCGTGACTTTGAGTCCGACGACGCGCAGGAGCGAGAGAAAACACGTCTTGTCATGATGAAAGCGGAAGTGTGTGGAACCAGAGCAGAACTACCACCACGGGACTCAGGCAATGAATCAATTAATACAGTTGCAACCACTATATTATTGGCAAGTATTTCATACAGCTTAAGTTAAAAAAATCTGAACTATCCCTTTAAAGGAGCATTCAGTGATTTGGGTGATTTGGAAAAAAACCCGGTGAAATGCACATGCACACGCTCTACAGTGGGGGGGACATGCAACAGGCCAACAGCACGCGCACCAAGGCCCGCCCTGCTCGATCCTGATTGGAGGAAGGCTTTCTCACCCACCACCAAAGCCGAAACTAGGGTTTTTTGACATCTGCGGTTCACTGGGGATAGGGAGGAACTAATTATATGGTCAGCACACTCTATAGTAGGGAGGATTATCACAAAAAAGGGGAAAAAAGTGATGTTTGAATTAAGTGAAATCACTCATATATACCTTTAAGTCAGCATTTCATGTGTGATTTAATGTGCCAAATTTGTTGCCTGTCTCAGTGCAACCCTTTTAGGTAGATCCAACGGGATTCCAGAGTAACAAAAATGGTTTCTTCGTTATTCTGTTTTAAGTTTCAAATGATGTCAATGTTGTGGGTTGCTACGGCTATAAATAGATCAGATCTCTTAAGCAATTATGAGCCTACACGTGGACCTCAGCACACACCACTGAAACTTGTCCTCTTTAATAATATAAGACCTTACATAAGGAATTTATATCTCCAACCCTGTGTCTAAGCCACATAAAGAAGTTAATAATTTACAAATGTTATGTAACTGTTTTGCATATTTTTAAACCCGTCAGTGGCTTACAAAAACATGGTGTAGAAGATGCTACAAAAAGATCCTATACAAAAAGGTTATGTTACCCCCCTATAGGTTCTTTGTGGTATGTGGGAGTGACTTCTAAATTGCTGTTCCTGCTATTATGAAGAAGGAAAAATAAATAAACAAAATAATAATAATATATATAATTATATATATATATATATATATATATATATATATAATTATATATATATATATATATATATATATATATATATAATTGTATTTATATATATATATATATATATATATATATATATATTATTATATATATATATATTATTATATATATTATTATATATATTATTATAATTTTGTTTCTTTTTTGTTAGTCACCTTTACAACGAGGTATAGATTGTAAAGATCAGGCGTTCGTGGAATGAGCAACACAGCTAAACGTGTGGGTAGCACCTCCAAAGAAATTGCCAAAATGGCAAGTGCTTGGTATTCAACCCTTGCTTTGAGTTGCTTAGTGGATTGGATGATTGCACTCTCCCACAGTATTAAGGGGGGAAAAAACATATTGGCCATTTTTACACTTTATTAATTTTACACTCAGTGTTAGGGAACTCTATAGCGGATGGAAGAGTGGGATGGCATCCCATTCCTCAACCAGGTTTCTTGCAAGTCATCCAACGTGGTTCTGTTGGTCACTCTAGCACGTACAGCACGCCCAAGCTGATCCCACAAGTGTTCAAATGGGTTGAGGTCTGGACTCACGGCAGGCCATTCCATCCTCTCTCCTCCAAAATGCTGGAGGTAGGCTACTCTGTGATGATCCTGGCTCTGTGGGGGAGAACGTTGTCATCCTGGAGAATGGCGTTAGGTCCCAGATTCTGAAGATATGGGATCGCCGCTGGCTCCAGAATCTCATCCCGATATCTCACTGCATTGATATTGCCTTCAATGATGACAACTTCAAGTTCTGTCCTGTGAGAGAGATACTCTCATACCCCATACCATGCCAAGTGCTGTGGCTGCACATGGAACTTTCTCCCGCTACCAAGTTCCCTAACACTAAGTGTGAAGTTAATGGCCAATATGTTTTTCCCCCCTTAATACTGTGGGAGAGTGCAATCATCCAATCCACTAAGCAACTCATAGCAAAGGGTTGAATACCAACCACTTGCCATTTTGGCAAATATTTTGGAGGCGCTACCCACACGTTTAGCTGTGTTGCTCATTCCACGAACGCCCGATCCTTACAATCTATACCTCGTTGTAAAGATGACTAACGATTCAAATTATATAAAATACAATACCAATTGGTATTATTAAAGTGGAGAAATAATGGACCAAAGTTAAGTTTCCGAACTTTTGTTGCTGAGTTTATAAAATTACAAATACAAGAAATAGGAAACTTCAAGTTATGTGCATTAGTTTTAAAATGATTTTAAAATGATACATACTTATTACTTACTTTACTTAAATGTTTTTTTTATTCTGGAAATAAATGTAGCTTACTGGTATAAATTGTACTCCTTACCTGTGATCAGTTTCAGAGCTCATACAGTAAATCAGAGTTGAGGGTACGTCTACCCCTAGGGTTACATGAGAGAAAGTGGAAACATTTGTATATTGGCTATTTTCACAATTTTTTTTAAAGAATAATTAAAAACGTTTTGGGATATGCTAGGTTTCCACCCGATAGCAGCAATAACAGTTTCTAAGCAAATTGTTGTAGTCAGGTAAAGGGGGTTCTTGGAATCAGAAATAAGCAGTGGTGGAAAAAGTACACACAATTTTTACTTGAGTAAAAGTATCAATTGTGAAATGTAGAAATACTCTGTTACTAGTAAAAGTCTGGAATTAAAAATGTACTTGGGTAAAAGTAAAAAAGTATTGGTATCAAAATGTATTTTGTAGAAATATCGTCTATAGCTGCCCTTGCCAGAGATTCAGAGCATTTTCACAAACTTTTGAAAAATCCTAGAATATTATTAATCTATTATTCGATTCTTTGTGTTATCACTTCCAAACCTTGTTTATCCTGTATCCTGTGTGGGTTCTCTCTCCTGACTGGATAAAATTGGTATCCCGACTTGAAAATGTGTTTTCTGTTTACCATAGCTGGAGAGACAAAGAGACTTATTTTTAACAATATATCACATACGAACTTGGTGTGGCAATGACCAACAGAGTCCAGTGGAAGCAGCTTGTGTCGCAGATCTCGAGGGCACTCGAAGGATGATGATGACACATACTGTATGTTTAGAATGATAATACTGAAACATCATAATAGCATATTGTCTATAATAGATTAGGAAACAGAGTGCCAGCCAGTGTGTGGAGTGCTGAGTCCTTTCACACTAGAAAGAGTGCACCTCCAAAACGGCTTCAACTTCTGCACTTTGTGGGCCACCACAAATGCACACAGTTGCATTGTCTTTCTCTGCAGCTTCCTTGTGTCCTGACCCCTGAAGGCTGCACCCGACAATAATTTGACACAGGGTAGGCCTAGGGCCTCACTCAGACCTTTACTGCATTGCTGTATGCTTGTTGGATGAATGTTGTGTAGTGTCATGGCCGCCCCAATACATTTCCAATGGAGGTCACATGGTTTGACACAACATCTGTGTTGTGTGAGGGGGAGGGGGCAGTCGAAACACAGCTGAAAGCCATACAACAGACCATGTGACCTCCATTGGAAATGCATTGGGGCGGCCATGACACTCACAACATTCATACAACGCTGTAAAGGTCTGAGTGAGGCCTAGGTCATCAACCCGGCCTGGCAGACATCTGAAAAAATACTGGAATACGCTTTTTTACTATTTTATTTGTTTTGTTGCAGTATTATCACACAATGTTTCCCTTATAGCACAGATACACCAATATGTGTAAATATGATTTCATGTATAACACATTGTCAGTAGTATGTGATTAGAATGTCCGAGATTTGACATGTTATATCCAGTTGAAATACTTCCAGAACATCATACTGGATACTTACTATATCTATTCAATTTATATTCAATTTAGTTTCAAGTTTTTAGTTCACAAAATAATAGCTCTATCATAAAGGCCACCCACACTGGCTGTCAAATCCGCAATATCTTGAGGGAAATAAATTCAACCGCACTACTGAAGGTTTGATATGTGTGTTACTGGTTTGTAAGGACAGGGTAGCAAAAGAGCAGTGGGCAGGTGAGGGGGACGTTGAGGAAAGCCTCTGTTATAGATTTTCAACAAATCTGATGTACAAGATAGCGAAGGATATCTGCAAGGCAAAGGAAAGCCCTGGCAGCTTGGGTGAGATGCTCCCATGCTCGCTGTACTGTATCTCTCCTTTTGCATCAGTGGGTGTAGAAATAGTGGACCCACTGGGGTATGCTCTGCTCTGAATGGCTCTAGTTAAGCTTTTGAGTAGGAAGATACTTCAAATTATGTTTTACGAAATTTACAAAGACAATTCTTTGTAAATTTCACCTGAGTAAAATAAGTGGGTGAATAGGAAGATAAAGAAGGATTGTGTCAGTTCTTATTTATCTGTAGAGGACTAAGTGGCTCAGTCATGTCAGAGCTTGAACATAGCCATGCTGCAAGCCTGCACCATAAGGCTTTGATTTCCATGCCCTTTTAATATATTTGATTAACCATGTGGGTTCCTGACCTTAAAAGTAGGACAATCCTGTTACAGATCTACTGCTCCCTCTGGCTCATGTATAGAGGCTTGCTCCTTTGCTTATTTCTACCATCATCTTTGTTCACACTGTCTTGAAAGGTCACATGAAAAATGCATGAACATGACTTGAGGATCTCACCTTGTGTGCCTGAGGGAGTGGCTGAGCCTTGTACAGTTCCAGACAAGGAAGGGTGGCTGAGTGTTGTACATTACCAGACAAGGAAGGGTGGCTGAGTGTTGTACATTACCAGACAAGGAAGGGTGGCTGAACAGTTTCATCATTAGGCTAGAAAATTGAACTCCTAGGCTGCCTTTCAGGATACATTTCATATACATATGTTTATGGGGTTAAGTTGACTTTATAATAATGTATCCAACATTTATATAAACAATCCTAGACGACATAGTATGTCCCTCACTTATAATGCAAGAGCACCTTTGGCCCATGATGTGACTATAATAAAAGTTGAAAATGTGAAAATAAGGTGGGATATGCACATTCCCACAGTTTAAGCAAAAGTGAACAATGTTTCCTCCATACAGGGCTTCATCAAGCTATACTATAAGTTATAACATGATAGATCCAAATTGGAAAAATATGAAAGATGGAGTGCCGTGACTTTTGTATATCTTTCCAGTTTTGCTTTTCATGAGGTGAGAGTACTTCATTAGACCCCTTGGTGTGGTTGTTATGTGCAATGATGTCTTCCCTTTGTATTTATCCTGGAGGCTGAAACCTTGACAGTCAAATGTGCCAATGAAAAATGCAGTGATCACACTATCATCCCTCCCCTAACCCCTCCCCCTTTATCATACAACAACAGCTGTGGGTGCAGCTTCAGTTCAGGTGGATCACCTCACCACCCATTACCCAGACACCCACACCAGGCAAACCAGGCATACTTAATTAACTGGTGGGCGTGTCCACATAACGACATTTTAACAAATACTGTACACTTTTTTTTTAAACTTCTTCCTCCTTTCCTTATATAATATACCTGATGATCATGTTTTGAAAGACGAAGGCTCCCTTGACTCAAATACACCAGAGTAAGGCCAAGTGTGGACAAGGACGGACACATGCACACCGCACAGACGAACAGTCTGGTGAGACGTAGGAGGACACTAGGCAGGAGGCAAACCATAGTGCTAGAGACCTCTCAGTGCCTGATATCCCCCAAGAACACACAAGGCAGCGATAAGAGAGCTTCCTGTTAGTTCTGGCAGGGGAGAAAGGACAGTGGACGGGTCCGCGGGGGGGTGCCCTGGGCGCGGCGGTCGCTGGGGTGTGGCCAGCACTGGTTTGCTGCACCTGGCCGGCAGGTTTCGAACCACAGCCTGTTGGCCGGGTGTGGTCTTCTCTCCCGGTGCTGGTTGCGCCTCGGTGATGGCTGCGCACGGGGCGCGCCTCCGTGGTCTTGTCTATAGCTGGAAGCCTGGAGGAGAGGGGCAGTGACTTGGCCAATCACTGTTGACCCACCAACTGGAGAGTGTAGTGGTTGAGGGTTGAAACACTCTAAAAAGGTTGGAGACCACCTGATGACTTCTCTTCCAGGCCAAGGTATCCATTAGAAATGGATTATTTTCGCATCATTGATGTATTTACAAACTGAAACTGATGAATGTTCAAGACTTTTTAGGTGATGTGTCTTCTTAGATATTGCATGATGTTTTGAAATTAAATGCTAGACTGACAGATGGATACACATAACAGGATATTGAGGGTTAGAGCCATCTTGAAGAAGGCCTTTGTGACCATTTTATTTGTATTTATTTTTAAAAATAATTGCATTTTAAAACTCAATTTTTTGTATCTTTGGGTTGTAGTTTTCATCTTATATATTCTACGACAGGATTATATTTTTATGGCGTCAAGCCTGAAAAGTAGACCAATTGGACGTGATAGCTAAAAGAAATTAGCAGAAAAAGAGAACTGGAACACTGAGAAACTGCAACTAAAACATATCACTGTCTTACCCATACCTTTAACTGTATGTCCCCATTATGACCATGGATATGCTCTAAATGTCTTTTATTTCAAATGCCCTTTAATGACAAGTCCCCCAAAACAACAAAATGTTTTGGCCTGGAAAAATATCTAGACCTTCCGGCTTCCTCTCGTCTTCAACCCCTCAAGTGAAAACAAGACATTGCCTAACGCACCCACGGTTTCCCTTTGTAAATGTGAGTGTAGCTACGCGGCGTGAACTTCAGCTTACACGTGTAATAGTGAAAGCTGAATAGTAATATGAATATATTATCTTGAAGAATACCTGTACACTTCACCACTGATGTGCTAATTCGAATTAAATGTCAAGTGAAAACATTTCTATAGCTTATTTTGGTGTGAATTGTTTACCTTCATCTTTTAACATTGGGTACAGTGATATGCATATTGAACAAGCTTGACATAATTAATGATGAGATAACATGAGCTTTGTGTGGTAGCTGAACTGTGATTGGCATAGCAGCGTCAGCTGAATGTTATGTGCATGTAGAATTTGCGCTTGTGGGGGGGGGGGCTTCCACAGCTAATCTCAAAAACTGCAGGACCAATTTGCATCAAACTTTTTGTACACGCTGGCAGTAAGCCAAGGAATCCCAGTTATTAAATATTTTTCATCATAGTCTGTTCTACTAAGAGCCAGTCAATCATGGCAATATAATAATATATTATGTGCTTTCGAAATCTTGAGTGCTTGGCTGTGCACGTTGATCCTCTGCGCAGTCCACAATTGAATCATGTCATCACAGATGCCATCTATATCAGAAACATGAATCGGGCTCAAGATGTGGTTGTGTTTGCAATGTTACATTAAGTGAATTCACTAGAGCCGTTGTCTCTCTCTTTTCTCCGTTCATCCTTTCCCTCCACCAAATGCTTCCTTCAGTGATCGAGCAAAACCAATCCTTGGCCGTTTCAGTGAACTTGAGGGCCTGCTGACTGAGTTGAAGATTGAACCAGGTAGTGTTGACGCTGTCCTCCTAGATGCAGGCTGCTCTTCCATGCAGATGGATCAGCCGGAGAGGGGCTTCTCACTCAGCAAGGATGGACCCTTGGATATGAGGATGGATGGAGCCAGGTAAGTGTTCCAACATGTGATCTATTGGTTCTCAGTTGAATCAGTAGTAGACCTACTGTGTTCATAACATAAGTGATCTATTGGTTCTCTGTTGAATCACTAATTGTGGACTCACAGACCAACGGGAATGGGGGCGTGACAGACCAATGGGAATGGGGGCGTGACGGACCAATGGGAATGAGAGCGTGACGGACCAACGGGAATGGGGGCGTGACAGACCAATGGGAATGGGGGCGTGACGGACCAATGGGAATGGGGGCGTGACGGACCAACGGGAATGGGGGCGTGACGGACCAATGGGAATGGGGCGTGACGGACCAACGGGAATGGGGGCGTGACGGACCACTGGGAATGGGGGCGTGATGGACCAATGGGAATGGAGCATGACGGACCAACGGGAATGGGGGCGTGACGGACCAACGGGAATGGGGGCGTGACGAACCAACAGGAATGGGGGCGTGACGGACCAACGCGAATGGGGGCATGACGAACCAACGGGAATGGGGGCGTGACGGACCAATGGGGATGGGGGCGTGACGAACCAACGGGAATGGGGGCGTGACGAACCAACGGGAATGGGGGCGTGACAGACCAATGGGGATGGGGGCGTGACGGACCAACAGGAATGCGGGCGTGACGGACCAACGGGAAATGCACGTTTTCATCATAGTAAATGCTACCTGCGGTCGCAATAATGCAAGCAGCTATAAGTCGGGGTCAAGCCCAAAAGTAAAAAAGCTATACGCAATATACACAATGAGCTATATAAACATTGATGACTGAAATTATTTGACGGAAAGGTAAAAAAGTCTGAAGCTCTGATGCACGTTTCCAGGTTCATAGCCACCTAAATATGGGTATAACGATACATTTTAAGTATGGTTGACGATATAGGATATATGGACGTAATTGGTTCATTAAGGCGATACGATGATTAAAATCAATGATTTAAAATCGATACAGTAACTATTTAGCGAAAAAATTAAATCTGTGTGAAACATGTGGATAGTGCAGATGTTTTCAGGAAAAAAATATGAATATGGATATAAATAAGTAAACATTGATTCTCTGGCAAATATGTTATATTTAACCAGTATACTGTAGATAAACCCGTACCTTGACATGAACACAGAGAATACACACATCGATGGACCAAGTGTAGAAATATTGAATTGAAATTGAATGGAAAAGTAATTATCGATTTTTTGATGCAGTTTCTATATCGTTACATCCCTACCCTAGTGTAGCAAACAGCACAACACTCTCAAAACATCTGTCAGAATCCAGTGCTGCTGCAGAAAACAATACTCTAGGAAAGTAGAGATCAAGACTTTAAGGCAATAACCTCTGCCAACAGACTCTTCAAAGAGGCCTCTTATGAGTTACTAATGCTTCCCTGTGACCTCTACACACATACTACACCCACCTCAGCAAGCCTTGCTAGTAAAGGTGTGACAATACAAATCCCCTGCCAGACAAGGGCCATCACCTGGACAAATATAATCCTACTTAATAACTTTCAGAAGCTTCTACAAAAGGTCTCAGTGGAACAACTGCAACAGCACTTCAGCAAATTTAAACATGCCATCAAACTTGAACACAATCTGCTTGAGAAATAAAAGATCCACAGGATCATATCCTGAGTGATTAATGGTCTTAAACAGAAGTTATATGACCACAGATTTATGATTGAGTTTTTCTTCATAGAGGAGGTATTGCTGTTGCCATTTAAGTTTAAAAGGCAAATGATAATTGAGATACAGCACCACTATCCTTTTCACAGTCAGTTATCCATTTTTCTTCACAAATATATTTGGCAGGAAGGATCGTTTGTGGAAATTAATTCAACAACTAACGGTATAGACTCTTAGTCATGTGCTTTGAATCATCATGCTCCTTCTACAGAGATTACAGATTAATATTGTTTTAGAGGGGAATACATGGCTTTTGAAGATTTTGTTATGTGGCAGCCAAGTCTATACATTTTAATGTTTGTTTAGAGCACTTATGACGTAAATCGTTTGCCAGCCAAGTCTATGGACTTTAATGTTTCTTTAAGGCACTAAATGACGACGTAAGACGTCATGTGGCCGATGAAAATACTCACTTATTTCCCCCCCAGCATTGTGAGATGTCAATATTATGAAAAATATATTTTTTGAGTGGTGTAAACCACTCCTACACCTGGCTTTGTTAGTTTACGTGTCTGTCTGTCTGTCTGTTCGTACCAAAAAATGAGCATGGTTGCTATGGTCACCCAGTTCACACGGGTGTGATTTCATTACACACGGGTGTGATTTCATTACGTCAGACATTACGTCAGACCACAGCTGATCAGTCTATATAAGACCTTACACCACTCAGTTCACACGGGTGTGATTTTTTTTATTTACCCTATAATTATGTAGGGTAAATAAATATTTTCCTGTCTGTCCAGCTTTTTGAGGGGCGCTAGCCCCTCCTATGCACAGCTTTGTGTGTTTGTACCATGGAATGTGATGATTGGATTGGCTGAGCACGGAATGTGATGATGTATGATGATAAGAGCGCCCCTCAATTCACACAAGTGTGATTTTTGAGGGGCGCTAGCCCCTCCTATACACAGGTTTAATGTTTGTCTTTAGTTCAATGTTTGTTTTGTAAACGCATTGACAATGAAGGGAAAACTTACGTCATTTACGTGTAATTTACGTCATATTGTCTCTTTATTGTTAATGGCGTTTAATGTCTGTTTTACATCACCATTACATCACCTAATCAACATGAGTTAGACTTTAATATATTAGCACCCCTCACTTCACACGGGTGTGATTTTATGTTCACTTAACAGCGTTATTATGAAAACGTAATACTGCTGGTTGCAATTTTATGTCATTTGCAACAAACAAAAAAGTCGATTTAATGCATGCACATTACAAGGACTATTACTCTCCTCCCATCAAGCAATCTTTCCATTCTAGAGGATGTTGATACTGATTTGACATGAGCTTTTCAAATAAACTATTCCTAGACGGACAGTTTGATTGTTACATAGGTGAGTAATCAGATTTAAACAGCAAATGTTCCAGTCTTTACTCTCAACATTGAATGTGTACTTCAGTTTCATTTTGTAATGTACTTGGAATATAGGACAATAATTCAAAAGCAGTTAATTTAACACATTTTACAGTAAGTTATTCAGTACATCACTTAACTCTAGTATCAAAAGATTCAGAAGCACCATCACTAAACTTCAGCTTCCATATTCTGTGGGGAAGAGATTTGGTGTACTGAAAGAAAATAGGTCCAAGTACAGAGCCAACAGGTCCAGCCAAACTGCCGTGAGATGTTTATATTTCCATAAATTGACTGGTTCAAGTAGCTGCTATGAAGCTGTTGTTGAGGTGTTAATGAATGTGTTAAACTTCAGTTAATTAACGTCATGGTCACGACACTTCCTGGAAAACATTGACAACCTAAAATAAGCCTAAATAATTATGCAGTTGGAGTTGCAGTCATTGGAAAGGAGGAAATTGTCAAAAATTGTTCCTGAGCAACGTTACTGTATGAGTGTGTGGCTCTCTCCTTTTGTTATGATTGGATTTGGTTGTCAGAACCTCATATAACAAAAAACATTGCATGGATGCACCTGGGACGTATCCTCAGTGATGTATCCCAAGGTCATCGGTGTTTTGGGTCTCGCGAACATCATACCCCTCACTCGGGTGACCCAGCCGGGGTGATCAAGTCCCGACTTACGTCCCAGTAGCTACCCTCGATCAGACCCACTAGGGAAAGACCAGGGCCACACAATCCGTTGGATCCACTCCGGAACTACTCTGCCGGGACTGGGAGGTACAATTCTGGCATGTGGAGGGACTAGGCTCTGTGGGTTGCCTCCTGTCCGGGCCCCTCCTACGTCTCACCAGGTCCACTCCTGCTCTCACCAGGAGTACCGCCAGGACCTTTGCGTTGCACCAGACTCCCAGCACCAGACACTTCATTCAGGAGTGGTGGTTTCTTGAGCCGCAATGGTTCTGCAGGCTCCACCTGGGCAACGGTGGTACTGCAGGCTCCGCTTCAAATCTACTAGTTAAAATAAATGCTAAAATACTATATTACTAAAATCCTAAAGTCCACTTATAAAAACAAATAAAAATCAGTTCATATATAGGAGACAGATAATATTGCACGACAGGAGTCCTTAGCAGCATAGGGATAAAGGTTAGGGGATATTGCACTTGTTTAAAAGTCTAATGGCTTGGTGGAAAAAGCTCTTGGAGAATTTGGCTGTTTTACTCCCGATGCTGCGATACCTTATGCCTGAAGGCATCAGAATGGACAGTCCATGATGTGGGTGGGTGAGGTCAGTCCTGATGTTGTTGGCCCTAGACAGACAGCAGTGAGCAGGGTGAGGTCAGTCCTGATGTTGTTGGCCCTAGACAGACAGCAGTGAGCAGGGTGAGGTCAGTCCTGATGTTGTTGGCCCTAGACAGACAGCATTGAGCAGGGTGAGGTCAGTCCTGATGTTGTTGGCCCTAGACAGACAGCAGTGAGCAGGGTGAGGTCAGTCCTGATGTTGTTGGCCCTAGACAGACAGCAGTGAGCAGGGTGAGGTCAGTCCTGATGTTGTTGGCCCTAGACAGACAGCAGTGATGTGGGTGGGTGAGGTCAGTCCTGATGTTGTTGGCCCTAGACAGACAGCGTGAGCAGGGTGAGGTCAGTCCTGATGTTGTTGCCCTAGACAGACAGCAGTGAGCAGGGTGAGGTCAGTCCTGATGTTGTTGGCCCTAGACAGACAGCAGTGATGTGGGTGAGGTCAGTCCTGATGTTGTTGGCCCTAGACAGACAGCAGTGGGTGGGTGAGGTCAGTCCTGATGTTGTTGCCCTAGACAGACAGCAGTGAGCAGGGTGAGGTCAGTCCTGATGTTGTTGCCCTAGACAGACAGCAGTGAGCAGGGTGAGGTCAGTCCTGATGTTGTTGCCCTAGACAGACAGCAGTGAGCAGGGTGAGGTCAGTCCTGATGTTGTTGCCCTAGACAGACAGCAGTGAGCAGGGTGAGGTCAGTCCTGATGTTGTTGCCCTAGAGTAGACAGACAGCAGTGAGCAGGGTGAGGTCAGTCCTGATGTTGTTGCCCTAGACAGACAGCAGTGAGCAATGTCCTTGATGGAAGGCAGTGACGAGTCTGACGACCCAGTGATTTTCTCCGCTGTCCTCACTACTCTCTGCACTATTTTCCAGTCTGCTTCCTTGCAGCTTCCAGACCAGAGATGCTCTCTATAGTGCCCCTGTAGAAAGTAGTGAGGATGGGAGGGGAGAGTTGGGCTCTTCTAATCCGTTGCAGAAAGAACAGACGTTTCTGGGCTCTCTTCACAAGAGAGGACGTGTTTGAGGACCATTACAGACTGTCCGTGATCTGTACCCCCAGTAACTTAGTGCTGCTAACTACCTCCACTGCAGTGTCCTCTATAAGGAGTGGTGTGTATGGCTGTGCTTGTTCTGTCTGAAGTCAACAATGACCTCTTTTGTCTTGTTGACATTCAGGACCAGATTGTGTGTATTGCACCAGCCCACCAACTGGGCACTTCCTCCCTGTAGGCGTTCTCATTGTCGTCCATGATGAGGCCCACGACTGTTGTGTCGTCCACGTATTTCACCATGTGTTTGGTACTGTACCTGGCACAGCAGTCATGGCTCATCAGGGTGAACAGCAGTGGACTCAGAACACAACCCTGGCGAGAGCCAGTGCTCAGGGAGATGACTTGCAGATATTGGGGTCTTTTCGTTAGGAAGTCCAGCAGCCAGTTACACAGGGGAGTGCCCAGGCCCAGTGGGTCCAGTGTGTCAACCAGTTGCTGGGGGATTATAGTGTTGATTTCTGAGTTGAAATCCAGGAACAGCATATGCACACACTGGTGTTCTTCCCCTCTAGATGAGCCAGGCTCCGGTGTAGTACAGAGGCAATGGCATCCTCTGTGGAGCGATTAGCACCGTAGGCAAACTGGGGGGAGTCTGGAAATGATGTGTGCCTCCACCACCCTCTCAAAGCACTTCATCATTATGGGGGTGAGTGCAACTGGGCGGTAATCATTGAGAGATGTTATTGTGTTCTTTTTTGGCACTGGTATTATTGTAGCACCTTTGAAACATGATGGGACAACAGCCTGGTTTAGTGAGATGTTGAAGACGTCTTTGAGGACCGGGGCCAGCTGAGACACACATTCCATTAGCACCCGACTTGGAATCTTGTCGGGCCGGTCACCTTCCGGGCGTTGATGCCTCTCAGTGTCCTCCGAACAACATGTACGTCCAGACTGAGTGCCTGCTCATCTGGAAGAGGAATAGTTTTCCTTGCAGGGATGTTATTCCTTAACCTGACTCCGCCAGATGGCGCTAGAGGCGGGATAGCTGCTGCTGATTGGCCAGGCCGTTTTGTGGCCGGGCATCAAGTCTGCCTGAGAGTTCCCAGATGGGAGCAGGAGGGGGGAACCCAGTGTACTCTCTGCTGCCCCATCTGGCGGAGTCAGGTTAGTTATTCCTGGCTTTGCATACAAAATAATTGTTGAGCTCTTTGAGGAAGTCCTCATTGTCCTCACAGGATGATGGAGCCCCCTTGTAGCCTGTATTTTCCGACTGTAGGCACGCTGTGTGACTCTGATAGCATGGTTCAGGTTGGCTCTTGCTGTTCTGAGCTCCACACCATCCCCTGCCCTAAAAGCATTGTTCCGCACCCTAAGCAGTGCATGTACCTCGCTGGTCATACAAGGTTTCTCATTGGCCCGTGTTGTGGTGTTCATGACAACATACACACTAACATACACTTTTCTGCCCCTGGTTGGAAAGTCCACATACTGATAGAACTGAGGGAGAACTGTCTTCAGGTTAGCCTGCAAAATCCGCAGCCACAATGAAGACCCCCTCTGTATGTGTGGTTTGCAGCTCACTGATGGAACGATATAATACACTGGTATGAGACACCGCTGCCTCGCCGGCATAGCAACCCGAGACTCTGCAGAGCGTCTATACGGCTGGACGCACGTGGCACATAAGTAGCCTTGCCGAGCCATGAGGCCCATAGGGGCCTATCTCCTGTTTCTGTAGCGTGAGGCAGCTTGATGTACAAGTACACCCCCTGGACATGACGCTAGTATGTCGCAGGGACTTACCCCCAATCCAACCCTTGATGCTGAGTGTCAAGCAGGGAGGCACTGGGTCCCATTTTTAGAGTTTTGGTATTACCCGGCCGGGGATTGAACCCCACCCGACCTCCCAGTCTCAGGGCGGACACTCTAACCACAAGGCCACTGAGCTGGTACTGTACGTGGCACATAGTTCTGTCAAAAGGGAGACATCGAAGAGGAAGGATGGATGGGGAAGGATCAACATATGGAATGTCACAAGAGGTAGGCTCCATATATGGAGATCTAAAGGTTTGAGGTTTGAGGTGAGATGTAAAGTTGCTGGCCAATATTGACGACATCAGGGATCTCCATATATGGGCTTAATATTGATGACATCATGTGATGTCACGAGGCATGACCATATATGGGGCGTGACCAACTGACGTGACCAACTGACGGGAAATGCACAATTTCATAGTTAACTGCGACCTGCGGTCGCAATAAAATATGAACATATATAATTACTTGATATCGATATACAGTAGGTAAGTCCTGGAAATGTACTGGGAAATTACCTCTTGAAAATAGTGGGGAGCCTAAACGTGTTAAAACGTGTTACTAGAAAAGGAAAAGTATGATACTCAGTGTAGAGTATCATACTAATCCATCCATGGGTTGTTTATCAAGCTTCTTTTATGTATATGTATATGTGTTACACATTTTATAAAATGTATTCTAATAAGTCACCCGATAATACAATGGCATTGTTACAGAATGAGCTAACCACTGTTAGGCCTGTCACAATTATTATGTAATCACAATTATTGCGTAATTATTATGTAAGCAATTATTTGAGATAATCGTAATTATTTCGCATAATTGTCATAATCGTTTCCATGTTGACATTAATGTTCATACATTTTCAAACATTTTCCAAAAATAGCGGAAATGGTAGATCACAACGCATCACGAGATGCGATGCGTTGTGAGCTTGTAGATCCGCTGAGTATAAAAGTATTAAATTCCAGTCATATATTTAAGTTATTAGTCATCTGCCCTGTGCACGTTTTGTTTACAAAGCCTAAAAGGCAAACGTAGATGTATTTTTTATTCATTATTTTCCAATGTTCAGTGCCAAAAACACAACTCATTACTTAGCGTTAATTATTCGTGTGACAATTCAAGTCAAGTGATGGTGACTGGCCTAACTATGGTGTGAGCTACCCTGTCTTTCCTTAACCACACTCAAATCATTCATTTTCTGTCCACCATATAGGTTTTCTTCAGCTGTATCTGAAATGTGTCTAGGATTCGCTGCTGTCAGCAAGGGTGTGACGTCAAGATGCTTAATTGGTCTCTTCTTTGTGCGTAGGTACCCTGACATGCCCTGCGCCGCTGACGTTGTGAATGCCTTAGATCAACAGGCTCTTGCATCCATCCTCACTGCATACGGAGAGGAAAGACATGCCAGGAAAATAGCCTCATCCATTGTCGAGGCACGTAGTGTCTATCCCATCACCCGGACACAGCAGCTGGCTAGCGTGGTGGCAGGTAGCTACCTACTATACTCATTAATCAGTAAAAGAGAAAGAAAAACAGGGGATCAAGTTATTAAGATGGTCTCCCTGATCTGTTTGCCCTGTTTGTCTCCGAAAATCACAACAGCCTGTGGTCTGAACTATCATCCGCTTTCCTCGATTTGTTTTGGGTGCCTGCATGGCCCCCACAACGTCCTATCCTATCTTACATTTGGAAAGTGGTGCAGAGTGGAGTCATGCCCCAAATTTCCATTGCTATGTTTTCACACATAACGTTTGCAATTACCCGACGTCAGTAGCCACTACGTCCGTAACGCTCTTTTGCGCTGCGCCGTGATATTGACATTGCTCCCTACCAGGTCCAGAGCCCGGGCAGAGGCTTTTGTGCTGGTTCTGGACAACCAACCGTCTATCCAACGGACTCGACACTGGGCACTGGCGCACTACACTCCCTGTGGGGGTGTGGAACACGTGTGTCGAATTTGAAGTCGGTAGGGTGAGCGGTTTACAGAGTTACGTGGATTACAGAAGTATGTACACACGTACATGTATGTACACACGTACGTACACACAGAGACTTGGTGCATTTATAGATAGATATTTACTTTCATATTTTTGCCCCATTTCACCTCCAAAGCTAAAAACATCGGACCGCTCATGAGGGGACGCCATTAGCCATGGTTAGCAAAAAAACGTTTCCCACTAACCATGTCTTCATCCAGTCTCTGCCGATTACGTCCGTAATCCATTATTCAGCCACTCCAGCCACATTCCTATTTCCCTAATTTTCGTCTAATGCACATCCCACATACAACAACAAAACCTTGTATACTATTATAATACAGTCCGATGTCTAGTGTCACCTCATGTTGTCGACCACTGACGTCACCATGTCACCTAACCCTCACGCACAGCCTCACGTCTTGCCGGATGTTGATGACTTTCTCAATGCAAATTACACTGACTCATTTATTTTCGTCTAATGCACATCCCACATACAACAACTTAAATGAGAACTTTACTTTAATTCCAAGCTTGACGTAGTAACAACAACCGGAAGAATAGAACATAGTAAGACTGACTAATCAGTGACACATACTGTGAGAGAGAGAGAGAGAGAGAGTAATTTTCCACCAGGGGAGGACGGAGAAGGAGATCAGCCGGAGAATCGGAGCGGCAGGGGCGGTATTGCAGTCGCTGTATACCTCACTGTTGTGACGAAAAGAGACTTGAGCCAGTTGTAGGAGTGGTTTACACCACTCAAAAATCACACGTGTGAACTGAGTGGTGCAGTGACGTCACACACTAACCATAGCAACCATGCTCACCCCTACGTGGCCCCACGTACAGGTACACAGGTACATACAGACAAAGCTGGTTATTGGAGTGGTTTGCACCACTCAAAAAAAAGGTGAGGCTACAATTACACACAATTACAATGTGGGTGCCTGGCCTCCACAGCTTCCTATGAGCTTACAATTAATAGGAGAGAGAGCAAGAGGAAGATTGAAATGGGATGGGGCCCATGTTCTGACAACAACCTGAATATCATTCATACAATTCCCATTCTCTTTTGATATTGTTACTGGCAGTTGAACATAAACCTTGTATCGCAATATTGCATCTTTTTAAGTTTTTCATAAATGATTTCCCTGTTTTATATTTGGTCGTATGATAGTGTCACCTCTGATGATATGGCCAAAATAGGATTTTTTTTCTTTTCTTTTTTTCTGAAAAGTAACAGTTTTGGACATACAAGGTTGCCATCTGACAACGACAATATGTTTCTCACCCCAAGTCATTTCATGGCGCTCTCTCTCTCTCTCTCTCTCTCTCTCTCTCTCTCTCTCTCTCTCTGACGCTCGCTCACAAATGCATACTTGCACACCCTAACACAAGTACAAGCACTTATTTATATAGAGGCACACACACATTATTCACTCATGCGCATGAGGCTAGGATGACATTTTATGTCTTGGTGGATCATTTTCTCAAGGCGTTCCTTCGGATTTGAGCTGGAATGAGAGCGAGCTGTCCTTTCAATAGATATCGCACATGGTGTGTGCGTCACACAGGGAGAACAGGTGTGAGCGAGGGCAGTTGTTTGATCTCTTTTGAAGAGCATAGCGAGTCACTACTAATGTTTATCCCAATCAATCCTTGTGTAAGTCCCAGGGGGTCTGTGCTCAGCTGCTTATGACACTATATTGCTGAGAAAAAAATGCTATGGACATAGATGAGAAAGGTTGGGGGGGGGGGGGGGGGGGGTTGTGGTTGTATAAGAGGAATCACATTTGGGGTTATTGTTGGGAGTATTGTCTCACTCAATCTAATCACTTAAAACAGATTCTGAGCTCTGCAGCTGAATCTGTCGGCAACTCCTATAATGGAAATATTAATATCCAGTCAGGGTGAAGGTTGACAATTTATTATAATATTTGAGCAGAGTAACAGCATTACAGCAGCCCCTGCAGACCTGGCCTGGGAGACAGACAGCACATTGGGGCAGAAGACCTTCCTCCAGAAAAAAAGGAAGTAATGAAGACTGGATTTGAAAAGCCTCGCTACCATCGCCTAGAAGCTGTTCTTCTCCTTACACCTGATACAACCAAACCAATGTGGTGTGAATGTGAACTGACCGACTAAGGATGGGTCTCTAACCCATCCTTAGTTAAAAAAAAAATCACATCCGTGTAAAATGAGTGGCGCTCTTGTCATCGTACACAATTTATGTTAGCGGACATTTGACATTGCTACATAAGGTACATAAGGTGGTCCCTTATTGGCCAAGCGCTCCCACCAACATGTGATTAGTTAGCCGATTTGATCGTTTACATACTGTATGACGATTTTCCCTTCGACGTCAATGGCGTTTAATTTACGTCATATTTAGCGGAATTATCAGCTCTTATCATCATACATCATCATGCATCATCTCATACTGGCCAATCAGAATGCCTGTTGCCTGTGATTGGTTAGCTGATTTGCTCGTTAACATATGACGTACATTTTCCCTTCAATGTCAATGGCGTTTAATGTTGATGTTAATGTTTGACCTGAATTCCCCTTTTATTGTCAATGGCAAATCTTGAGATGTGTGGGGTCAAAAGCTGTTTATAGAAGGGGCTAGCGCCCCTTAAAATCACACCCGTTTGAAGTGAGGGGCGCTCTTATCATCGTACATCATCATGCATCATCTCATTCTGGCCAATCAGAATGCCTGTTGCCACAAACTTACGTCATATTTGGCGGACATTTGACCTAATTTCTCCTTTATTGTCGATGGCAAATATGAGACGTTCATTGTCAATGGAATTTCATGTTTGTGTTGCGGACATTTTGTGGGGACAAAAGCTGTATCAAGGAACACTTTTTAATGTTATTAAAGACAGAATTGCCTTTAATAATAGTGCAAGAACTCGTGCAAGAATTGCACTAGCGGAAGGAAAGGCCATTGGGATCCCATTGGGATCAGGTTTCATCCTGCAATCCTGGCCCACCCATTAGATTGTGAGATGTAGTATCTTATGTGAAAGTGGAAAATCTGGCCATGGGGTCATCAGTATCACTAGCAAGGGGTGCATGGAAGGGGCCCTGCAAATTCCATGGCAATCCTGGCAGTAGTCCTTTAAAAAAAACCTGAAATAAAAACATGTGTTTTTCTATGCTTAAGCTTCAGTAATGGGCTGACAATTAAGCAGCATCCAGTTATCATGAAGCATGCATACGGTACCTTGTTAGTACAAAAACAGATGGTATTGCATTTGCTATTGATGCTTGGGTTTACAATAATGCATAATGAGCTGTTCTCCAAGCCTTTATTGCGACCAAAGGTCGCAGATAACTATGAAATCTTACTTTTTTGTCACATAACCCACAATTCCCGTCACTCTGTCATGAAGTCGCAATTCCCGTCACACACCCCAGGCAAGCCCCCAGGTCATCGTGACATCACGTGACATCAGCCCCCTGGTCACCCCAGGCAAGTTAGAGCCTGTTGCAGTGGTGTCGGATCCGAACTTAACCGGGATGCAGACATTTCTAACCCAACGATATCCGGTTTGTAAAGCCAGATATCACTGAGGACATTTGTGTTGCAAGTCCAGATATCCTGTTTCATCCGGAAGGCAATGGAGTCTCTCGTGAGGAGCGTAGCAAATGCTTTTCCCTTTTTTACCTCCTTTATGATGAATTCCTGTTCTGTTCTTTGGCTATATAGAAGTGTCTATTTGTACGTCTCTAAATGTTTTGATGAATTGAACAAGGTGGACCCTCTTGTAAACAAGTGTAATGCTTTATTGGGTCGTCCACTCACAGTTAACAGTCTTTGTATTGAGTTGTGCTTGAAATGTACTGTAATTCTGCAAACATGTCTATGTACCACATAGACATGTGGGACATAGACATGTTCACTTCTCCAACATTTCATAAATGTTGCTTTGAACCATCTCTCAAGTGAAACTGAAACTTAACATGCAATAATAGGTGAAAGATGAAAGTAGTAGTTTATCCTATCCGATCACATTGTTGTTATTTCTTGTTAATCACCCCTATTCCCTTGTCTTCTCCATCTCCACCTCTCCTTTCACCTCATCTCTCCTTACCCTGCCATCTTTCCCTGGCTCTGTCCGTGGGACCTTTGAAAGATAAATGAGAGAGAGAGAGAGAGAGAGAGAGAGAGAGAGAGAGAGAGCACGACTTGGTGAGGCTAGACTAGGGCTGGTCCTTGCTGTGCAGGCATTGTATTGATTGCCGGGTGAGTCACACTAAGAGCTGTTGATCGCAGGAGGAGAGAAATGCCACACCACTCACTTTCCCCTTTTCATTTAAATGCTGTGTCTTACTATCCATCTTTTTATCGAATTGTTTATTTTTATTCTCTCTTATTGTCTTACCTTCCTTCATCCCCTGCCTATTGCACTCATACTTAATCTCTCTCCATCTATGTGTATTTATGTATTTATGTTCACTAATACACATATGGTAGTGGTTTTAACACTGTTTGTGTTAAACAATTCAAAGGGCAAGTCAAAATCTCAAGGTGCACATGTATTCATTGTCACGCAAAATAGCCTCTATTGCAAACCTCTATCACCAAACATGACAAATGATGTGATATATTTCAATTGTATATATTTTATAATATAATATGATTATAATATTTTCTTATTGAGTGGTGTAAACCACTCCACTGGCTTTGTACCCGTGTCTGTTCGTCCCAAAGAAAATGTACCCGTGTCTGTTCGTACCAAAAAAAATTAGCATGGATGCTATGGTCACCCAGTTCACACGGGTGTGATTTCATTACGTCAGACATTACGTCAGACCTCAGTCTATATAAGACCTTACACCACTCAGTTCACACAGGTGTGATTTTTACAGGTTACAAATAGATTATTAAGATGTGTAAGACGTTTAATGCACAAACAAAATGATACAAACTGCACTCATTTTAGACATTTTTTTCTCTCTCTATCCAGGGTCATTTTCTGCCGCTGCAATGTATGCCCGCAAAGACCGACTTCAGCGACCCGCACATGTGGCCACCAAGACTTTCCAGGCTCTACGTATATTTGTCAATGATGAGCTGAATGAACTTCATGCAGGTCTGCGTGCTGCCCAGACATTTCTGCGGCCTGGAGGCCGCCTTTGTGTGCTTACCTTCCATTCACTGGAAGACAGACTGGTCAAACGCTTCCTTCAGGGCGACGATGACTTGTCAACTTTCCATCAGAGATGGAGAGATCAAAGAGCAGGGGTGGAGAACAAAGACGATGGAGGGAGGGACCATCCGCACTGGGTTTCCATGCAAAAAGTGGTCACTCCACAGATGGAAGACGTAGCAGAGAACCCACGAGGACGCTCTGCCAAACTCAGGACAGCAATAAGGCACTAAAAAAAATATTGTTTTTTGTTTGTTTGTTGTTTTCAAAGACAACAATGCAAATGTTGCTGTGTTAAACATATAGACATTAAATAAGGCTTTTGTTTTTTCATGCCAAGATTCACTCTTAAAAGTTTTTCTTGTCTTTTTTAAGGTAGATAATCTGATCATTGCTATAAAGTTATATTAGTGCTTGTTCAGTGACAGGGGTCTCCCTCTACAGACAAACATTTTCAGGTGGGTCACTATTAATTTAATCCAGTCAGGAGAGAGAACCCATTCATCAGTTTGAATTTTATAGTGTTCCAATTTCAGTTTTGTCGACTCATTGCTTTTTTGTTTTTACCCATCACTCCCAATTTCTCTTGTTTTATCGTGTATCCCGTATGAGATTTCTCTCCTGAACGGATGATTGGTATCCATTCCTGACCTGAAAATGTATTTTCTGTTTAGCCTCATCCTTCTCTCCCTGACCATGTCCGTGACCCATGGGAGACCTCCACACAGTTTCACATCAAGTGCCATTCATAGCATTCTTGTGTATGACTGTATTGATTCAGTACAGAACTGATTCTACTATAGCCATAAACACAGGCCTTGACTGACCACTTGATGTACAGGGCATACTGTATGCCCGGTGGGCCGCCCAATGAATGGGCCGCCCCCATTCATTGGGCCCCCAATATCTTTTTGTACATGGTTTCAGTATACAAGTGGTGGTATTAGGTTTTGTTTGTTTGTGTGTGCCTCGACAGAGCGGGGCGGTGAGTATCTGCTATCTGCTTGCCGGTTGTGGTGGGCTGATCTGGGCCAAATGTCAGGTGCTGAGTTTTTTACCCAGTCCAGCCCTGCCCTGACCTCTTGAGGTCATCTTTCAACACTCATTCTCATCCCGTACACGGCATTCCAGGCAAGTGACCTCTGGACCTTCAGATCCTGTTCTGTCGAGGCACCGTTGGTACTGTACAGAGTTTCAAAATTGGACTTGAGAAAAAGTGCAAAAGTATTGGAATCAAAATATTTGCATTAATTAAGTAAACCTTAAAACTTTTTGAAAATAGGGCTAATAGTAATAGGGCATAAGTAACTATAGCAGTCACATAATTGTAGTGGAGTGAACAGTACAAATTTGGCTCTGAGATGCAGGCGAGTAGAAACGGCATTATTAGACTCAAGCTCTTGTTGCGACCGTTGGTCGCAGATTACTATGAAAACCTGAAAAGCCTGTCCGTCGCTCCATCGCTCCGTCAGTCACGCCACCATATATGGCCGTCAGTCCATCACACCTCATGACATCACGCCTCGTGACATCACGCCTCGTGACACGTCACGCCACCATATGGCAATCAGTCCATCACGCCTCGTGACACGCTCCAAATATGCCCGTCTCCATGAAGATCATGACACTGACCTCATCAAACCCTGGATAGCCATACATGGAGAAGACTGGATCATCACTTAGATCTGCATGGAACTCTACAGCAACTCTACATCTGACCTCAAACCCTTAGATCTCCATATATGGAGCTGACCTGTTGACATTAAATATGTTGATCCTTCCCCACTAGGGTTTAATATTTTCCCGGATTTGGCTCATTTTAAATCTTGGAGGGAGTTATGTCCAAGTAGTGTCTCCGTTCGAAAAGTTAACCTTTTTAATTAATCTTATTCGTGCAATGTTCCAAAACAGAGCTACAGCTATATCGTCGTGACAAAGGACAACTTTAAATTTGCTATTAAATATCTAATACTGTAAGTTTATGGTTTACATCAGCCTCTCAAACCATAGCTTGTTTCAATGTGTAACGTGCGTCGGGTCGGCTACCCCCCAAAAAACATACACATGCTGTCGATACGCCGTTTCAATGCATGTTGACAGCTTGCAGATCTGTTATTTTGGACACAAACAATGATGCACGACCCTATGTGCACAACGCGCAATGAAGTATAGGCTACAACTAAACATGTTTGTAACCAAATAAGCCAGATACTGTAACATTACGTGGACATGGTGGGAAACATATATGGAACTTGATGTTATTGCAGTGAATATTAATTACGTAGTGTTTAATAACGAGGCCGCAGTGCACATGATCCATGAAACCCGATGTTTCAAAAACCTTCCCTCACAGACAATCCCATGCTCTTATCAACATATTGAACAAATGCAAAGTTAAATGAAGTTGGATAGCTAATGCAGAATGTGTTTACTTCCGCCGTTTTAATATTTAAATGTTATGATGAAAGGCATCAGTTTGTGTGCCTCGTCACTGTGGAATGAAATCAGTTGAGCTCATTTGAGGTTCATTTGCGTAATTGTGCTGAGGGTGTCCCCACCCTTCCCTTCCTCTCTCTTCGATGTCTCCCTTTTGACTGATACTGTACCTGTCCATTCAAACTCTAGACGGGCCCGCCCCAAAGTTATTAGTGCAGCCACGCCCGGCAGCCGGCAGAAACTAGAGTTCTCAACAGGCCCGGCCATTCCTGGGCCCTCATCAAACCCTGTACACTCAAGACACTGCCCCGCTGCCACCTTAGATCTCCATATATGGAGCTGACCTGTTCTGGCATTCCATATGTTGATCTGACCTCATCAAACCCTGTACACTCAAGCACGCTCCGTATATTATATGGCCAGTACAGAATTAATTCCATATGTTGATCTGACCCCCCCCCCCCCCCATGCCAAAGCGCCAGCGCTCGCCCAGCATTCTGCCATCACCCAGGTGGATGTGTGCACGCTTCTTCTCGCCCTCAGGGCTATCTGGTTTTCTGGAAATTACATCCGATAATGTACAGTAAGTCTTATGCTTGAAGACCAGACAGACATTTACATGTCATTATCATGGGTTGAAATGTGCTGGATTTTAATAGTTTACCAATGCACCAGATGGAGGCCTACATTCTGCCACTTGTAAACAAACACAATCCCACCACAACAGCGGACAGCCACGTCACTCGCATCCTCTCATTCAATATTCAGCAACAGTGTGGGGTTGTCATTCCTCTGAACATTTATACTTTTGTTTTCTCACGCTGTCTCCTCCATCGTTCCTCTATTGACACACACTGAAAGGGGATTTTCTGTTGTGCTTCTTTTGGTGCTTCCCATTTGTATGAGTTCAGAAATGTGCAAGACGTCCATCGGGCAGTGCACAGTGGTAAACAAGTACTGTAATAGCCAGCATGCTATTACTCTGAGTATGCATGTTGGCAGAACGTCTCAGTGATGGTCTAGGCAGAACTGACCCAACCCCATTGTTGTCTCCACCAGGCCGAAGGCATGGGGAGAGAGTATGTTTTGCACTCCGTGTGTGTGTGTGTGTGTGTGTGTGTGTGTGTGTGTGTGTGTGTGTGTGTGTGTGTGTGTGTGTGTGTCCGTCCGTCCGTCCGTCCGTCCGTCCTTCCGTCCGTCCGTTACCAGTTAATCTCCGGCACCGTTAACCCGGTCGATGCCAAACTTTGCACACACACTCCCTGGATGCCAACGATGAACCTCTGCCCCGCATTTTCCAGAACGGCCTGTTATAGCGCCACCATGAGACAGCTTTTCAATTTTTTTACCTAAAACTGCACCGATCTGCGTGAAACGTTGCATGCACACTCCCTAGAGGCCAAGGACAAACCTTTGACCTGCATTTTCCGCATCTGCCTTTTATAGCGCCACCAGGAGGCCGACTTTTGTAAAACACATTTTTTGATATTACTCCTCCAGATTCTGTCCAAAAAGTCCACAAATCGTTACACAGTATCTTTATGGTCATGTGCTCAAGTCGGATCTGTCCGATATTTCATATTCCATCCTAATTGGCTATAATTGGCTTTCACAGTTTGCAAGATTGCCCCGTTTTGAACAAAAGCCTCAAATCATGAACGCAGCATGCAATTTACGTGAAATCTTTCACACATTTTCTTACTAGGCTGAGGAATATATCCCACCCTTTTCACATTGGCCTGTTATAGCGCCACCAACAGGTTGATTTTTGCAAAACACATTTTTGGAACAAAATGCCTCAAATCATCCAATTGCCATCAAAGGCAAACATGTTTTTATTACTCCTAAACATTTTGCCAAACATCTCACAAAGTCCTATCCTCCTGGTGGAGACCTGTGCCCAGAAGGGCACTTTTTCTAGTTTAATACTGTGTTTCTGGTTTAAAGCTCTATATTCTGATAGTAATTATTATAGAGTGTTTGTTCAGTAACAAGGCCATACCCATCTCTTCAGCTCTTTTAATAAGCAGAAAAAACATTTTCAGGTGGGTTGCAAATGTTCAGCCAATCAGGTGAGAGTACTCATTTATCAGCTTAAATTGTATAATGTTACAGTTCTAATTATTTTGCTAATTTCTTTGTGTCATCACTTCCAAATTCACTTTTTTTATCCTGTAACCTGTGTGGGAATATAGAGCTATTTAACGCTTGCTCTGTCATTGGCTTGTGAGATGTTCAACTTCCAAATTATGTGGCCAAAACATCTGGCTCACAGGGGTTGCCTTACATGGTACTGTATGTTAGGCTTTATAGCAACAATCTTAACAATCTTAATTCAACACTCAAAATAGCAGATTTATAGGTACATTTAGGACAGTGATCAGTTAGAAACAAAATCTGCTTAAAGGACAACTTTGGTTTTTTTAATCAATGTTCATGTTTTAGCTTGTAATTACAGAAAGTAAAAGGTGAGTGTTACATTTTTTTCATTTGCTGCTTCCTTTCGTTTTAGCGATTGTAGGGCGGGGGCATTCAAACAAGTGGCTAAATATGTATTTATTTTTGTACACGTTTTTGCGGTGATTTCTTCATTATTATTATTTACTATAGTCCTACTAGACCCGTGGAAATGACATCTGGCCACAAAAGATCACGGGGTTTATGTGAAGGAGGTGTATGGCAGTTGTCAGTTGTTCGTTCAGACACACTGAAAACAACTACTGTGGCCAGATGTAATTTACTGGGATCTAGTATGACTATAGTAAGTAACAATAAAGATATCTTTGTAAAAAAATATTTAGCCACTTGTTCGAATGCCCCCCAGTCAAAAATAGCTAAAAACCCTAAAACGAAAGAAAGCAGTGTTGTAATCTCTAATTGGACCCTCGTCTGGTTCTGACAGACTGGTAGTGTGTGCAGGCTGGGTGGTGTGTGATAATCCGGTTGAAGTATTCCTTTCGTACGGCGACTGCACGAGACAGTATCACGCTAAAGGTTCACAAAGTTTATTTCACAAACGGGAACATATATAGTGCTGGATCATAATGACGTGACAACAAGATATGAGACATAGAAATGTGACATGATAATGACTAATGCAGCAAGGCTGACCTTGCTGGTGCTGAGATGTCTCTCGTAGCCTATCCATAAAGTATGCTACAGTACAGGCAGTACACAATACCAATTACACTGTATCTCAAGTTCAAGTACACAGACGTACATGGGCAACTCATAATATAACAAGCAGCAAATGAAACAAATGAACACTCATCTTTTACTTATCTTTATCTAATAACCTAAAACATGAACCTTGGTTGAAAAAAACCCCCAAAGTTGTCCTTTAACCACTTAAACCCTCTAAACTTAGTAAACTGGAACTGAGTTGGCTCTGCACCGCTTTTTTCTGTCTTCACCAACAATTTAGGCCTAGTGGGCTCCGTCTTGCGCCACCCTTATCCCTAAACTTATTTGCCATTTTTTATTATTTAGAAAATCATTTTAAAATAGTTCAACTAGCCGATCTACATCTACATGTTGTGAGCTTGTAGATCTGAACTATTTTAAAAGGTTTTTTAAAATAGTAAAACATGGCAAATAAGTTTAGGGATAAGGGGTGACGCAAGATATAGCCCACTATATATCTTTAGGCATTTAGCAGATGCTCTTATCCAGAGCCACTTACATCAATCATGTTAAACACATAACAACTTAGACAAAACATGCTGATCTACAAGGTCACAATTTGTTGCAACAGCTTATAGATCTGCCCCCCCCCCCCCCCCCCCCCCACGAATAGGAACGCTAGGGCTCAAGTGGTTAAATACATTTGAACTAAGCATTAATTAAGCCCTGTAATGCGATCACAGCCACACACAGGCAGACGTAAGACAAGTTACATGTTGCAATCACATGCCACATTTTCTTTAGAAAATGCACCTCTCTAGTTGTAATTGGTCCATCAGGAGGATCAACATTTTTTTCCCTCTCTTACTCTGCCTCATTCTGTACACTCTAAATATACCCTTCTTGTTACCTTGGAAACTAAATGGCGCAAGTAACATTTAACTGTGTCTAAAAGTGTATACTGCGTTGATCTAGCATGAATGCCACTCCCTTTGAGATCAATGGACGTCACGCAATTGTGCTTATTACTGTCCAACAGAAAATGTCATGATATTTGATCTAATGCAATTCAAGAGTCATAATTCAAATTTACTGAGTTGAATTATATTTGTGAGGAACTTAAGTGTGTGTAGTGGGGGGAAAAAGCCTTGTTATTTCATGTCATCACACTGTGAGGCCCTGCAGTGTGGTTATAAAATACATTATTAACCAAGCAAATTATTTAAGATTCACACTATTTTACAGATAATTATGAAGTAATTCAGTAGCATGCATGCAGTATTTATCTAAATTCTATATGACTTCCACTTTCTCTACACATTATCTATAGTTTATATCTTTGGAACCCACGGTTCCCAAGGTCAGGAGATATGCCTTAGCGTGAGGAAGCTTGATGTACAAATACACCCTCTGGACATGATACTAGTAAGTTGCAGGGGCTTTAATACCCCAGTCCAACCCTTGATGCTGAGTGCCAAGCAGGGAAGCATTGGGTACCATTCCTTTAGTCCTTTAGTATGACTGGGTGGAGATTGAACCCCAGCCTCCAGTCTGGCCATTTTCTGGTTCCATCGTTTCAGACCCTATTATTAAAATATTTATATTAATTAATTTAAGCCTAAGAATCAAGCCATCCAGGAAAATAAATGAATATTTAATTATATGATATACTAATAAATACCCTTTGTTTTGCGTTTTTCTAAATCTACTTTGTAGGAAATGTTCAGATGCTTTTGCACATGGGCCAAAGCACAAGGTCAAGTTAGCTACCCTGTAAGACTATAACATGGAGCATTGAGCATTGTGGAGTCTTGTGTTAACACATTAACTTAAACAGGTATTAATTAATTAATTCTTCCTCTACCGCCAGTGTTTTTCAGTGACTGTAGTGTGGAGTGACAGACGATTGAAATAATGGATATACCTGGAAATACCTGGATGCGTGCATTGTTGCAATTTAATGCATTGTATGCCATGTAATACATATGCGGGGGAAAATACACTTGCCCCACAGATTTAGAAGTGTGTCGACAATAGCCCCATTTACCCTATACTAACAATGCGTCAGCTTTCCGCTTTCCACACTGTGTACTGGAACAGGTGGTGAAGGTGGCACAACAACTCTACTTTCTCAGACACAACTGAAGAAGTTTGGCATGGTCCCAAGGTCCTGCGGGCCGGCTGCAGAGGTCCCACAAGAGAATCCCGATTACTCCTTTCCTCCCTGTACACTATAAGGGCTCCATTTCCGTCACCGCTAAACCCCTTATCCCTAAACTTCTTTGCCTTTTTTTTACTATTTTGAAAAACATTTTTGAATAGTCCAAATAACCGATCTACAAGCTCACAACGTGTTGATGTAGATCGGCTAGTTGAACAATTTTAATGTGTTTCAAAATAGTAAACAAAATTGCAAAGAAATTTAGGGATAAGGGGTTTAGCACTGACAAAAATAGGGCCCTAAATATCACATTTGGCTCTGTCATCTCTGCTCACAATCTAGTTTATCACTTCTATGCTGATGACACATAACCCCCCCCCCCCACCCCCCGGCGCTGCTGTCTGGCTGACATCACAGCGGATGTCTTCTCATCACCTCAAGCTGAACCCAGACAAGACTGAGCTTCTCTTCTCCCCAGGTAAGTCCTGCCCCATTCAGGATCTAACTATTTCCATAGACAACACCCTGGTGACCTCGGTTCCAACACCCAAGAACCTTGGTGTTGTCCTGGACAGCTCTCATTCAAGGCACACTCGATCCTGTAGGTTTACACTCTTTTCGAAGGAGTATACCCTTCTTCACCCATGAGCCAACCAGCTCATTCTCTGAGGCACACTGTCTCTATGCATTTGAAAGTATTACTTCGTTTACCTTGCGTCCTGTATATTCCTTTAATTAAATGTGACTAGCTGATACATGTCTAAATTGTAAATTGTACTTATAGCAGCAATGGAAAGATACCCCCCAACGTCCTAGACAGACTCATCCCCTCCAACGCACATGTGATGAACAGCACCAAGGACAATGGCACAGGTCACTTTACAGCATCTACATGGAAATTATGTTTACAACCTATTGGTCAAAATTATTCTCTTCATAATAATACTTCACTATGCTACTGTTATGACCCTGTGGGTCATAATGTGTATACTCCTGTATTGCTCTGTCTTTTTCCCTCAGTGATTGTGTGAATGAGTGAGGAGTGACTGATAGAGGACCAGCTGGGGTGACTGTGTGATGAGTAGTGATTGAGTGAGTGGTGACATCTCTTCATAATAATACTTCACTATGCTACTGTTATGACCCTGTGGGTCATAATGTGTATACTCCTGTATTGCTCTGTCTTTTTCCCTCAGTGATTGTGTGAATGAGTGAGGAGTGACTGATAGAGGACCAGCTGGGGTGACTGTGTGATGAGTAGTGATTGAGTGAGTGGTGACAAGCTTGTGTGAGTAGACTGAGTGGTGTATGAATGTGAGTGGCTAACGACCAGGTGGATCTTGCTGGTGATTGGCTCCTGTGACCAGGCTCACCTATAAAGCTGCCTGTTGTCGTCCTTCTAGCAAAGTTCTAAGCACCACAACTTTGTCAGTTTTTATCTTTGTGATCGCGATGTGATAGTCGGTATATGTAGGTGTGGCTGACCTTTCTTTTTGTCAACTTTGTTTTGTTAGTTCTGGTCGTTAGATATTTGTATTTTGATTTCCTTTGTTAGGAGTTATGTTTTGTGTTTCAGTCCCCACCCTGAGGTATTGTAATTCATGTGTATTTTATCTTAAATAAATCCTAACGCCTTACGATTTTAACCATGTGTGGCCTGTCTGAATTGGGAACTGGTTAGGAGCGAGTCCATTTTGATGTTGCAACAATATAGGTTCCCCTAGGCCGGGTCGTAATAGCTACAATAACAATAAAGACCACCCTTAAGCCTGGTTTTCATTTTGAATTAACCAGTGTGATCCGTAATTTTCACACAAGTGCTATTTCCGTGATCGGCTCTAGTCCTAGACCGGATCAAGCGACTTGATATAGACTGGGAGTATACCCTGTAGAGTATGTGGGCTTATGCCATCTAGAAATACCGCATTACCATCCTGTATTGCTCTGCCAGCCAGCTGCTGTTTATATCCGTGTATGTTCGGACATGTAATGAACAAGCTAACATAATGCAGACGGAGCCAGAAGCATACAATTTGAACCCGAATCATCTGCATGAGAAACCGAACATCAACCTCTCAATGAAAAGGGTAATCTTCCCAGCCAAGGGAGAGCTTCTGAGCTTATGCCTGTAGGCTACATAATGAAGGCTTCCTTTATACTACATTCGCTTAGGCTAATATTTGCTGTGTGGTTGCATCGGATTCGTCAGCCATTCTAATGGAGTTGGACGAGGGTTATGTTTTTTCCCTATTCCACCTTATTGTGTCTGTCCGTACATCATGAGTTATGACTAGCTAGCTAAAGTCATAACTTATGTTAATCTGTAACCTCAGCAACATTTTTGTTGATATGAGCTGAGCTGAATGGTGGAGCTGAGCTGAATGAATGACAAAATCATCAACAAAACCATTCCTTGATGAATAATTAATAAAATAATTGTGTTTCAAAAGCACTGACACTCAAGGTCTTGCTGTTATAAGCTATGTGTATCAGCAGCACGGCTGTGACTATCTTCATGACTTGGCTTGTGGCCTCAAGCCTACGACAATACAACCTCATGTTGCTTAATTTATTATAAACATTTCCCAATGACTAGAATTCCTAAAATACCATGGCAACAGTTCAACAGTCATTTCAACAGTTAATCTGGAAAGATGCTATTATTGTAGACTGTAAATTGCTAGTGTAACACTTGGTATTAAGGATTGTAGCCAACTACGCCACCTAGGGAATTGCACCCCAGGAAATACTTAGAATAGACCATTTCAGTGAAGACTCCCGATTACAATTGTAACTCTCCACACAAGTTCGTTGTACAAAAACATTAAAGGCAGAAACGGGTAATTAGCAAAAGTACAAAATGTATTTATTTCCTTAACAGCATTATTTCATGTAAGGGTTTCTCACCAATATCCTCATAATCATGAATAGATTCAATGGCATAAAAGGAATTTAACAATAAGATATACTGTGTATTGGCCAGTGGTGGGGTAGGCGAAATGGACATAGTGGCCGAATTTGGTATTGCAGCGTGGGCCCAAACACATGAACGCGCTTGTCCATTGACTATCATTGTGCACGTTCATGATGACGTGAACGCTTGGCAGGTCCACGCTTGGCAGGAACACGTGGCAGGTCCACAGGGAAAGTAAAGTCTGCATACAGGAACAGATCCACAGGGAGGGGAAACAGTCTGTTTCAAGGAAAGTGTTCCAGTTGACAAGCCGGCCTTGCATGGTGACCTGTCTGATAAAAAACACGAAAAACACGTCCTTGGCGCTCCAGGACTTATGTCCTTGGCAGCCATTGAGTTTTAATGCCAAAGCCCCAGGCACTCTTAAAGTAGAAACAATGAGCAACATAAAACCCACTCTACTATCAAAACTAAACTATGTTCTCTAAACTGCCTCCCCCTGGCCAGCCGGGGTGCCCGATGGAGGGGAACTGGTTGGAATAATGTGTTCCTTCCACACGCTACATCCAACCAGGGAAACTCCTTCCTGTCAGGTGTAAAGGAGCAACTTGGACACTCAGGCATGAAGGAAGCATGAGTTCAATCCGTTGCTCTCCCCATGTCCCCCATATATGGGGACTAGGTTGGCGGAGGGTGTGTAGAGCCCAGGATCACATTAGAGAATTGACACAGGGGTGAAAAATGGGTTACAAAATCGTTAATCGGATAAATATAGAGTTAAAACTAAACTATGAGTGTGGTTTAAGTTGCTATAGGAACAAACTTTGAAATCTTGCTTCTATTTTTGCCAGACACAGGGGCCAGCCAATGAGTCCATGACACTTACTGACTGGGTGAAAAAAAGTATCATGACATTAAATCCCAGAGTTTAGCATTTACTAAAAAAATATATTTCCAAAGTGATCCTAAAAACAAAATAAGAAAAGTGATAAGTTCCTTGTATTTATCACTTTTATTTTACACCACTAACAAGCTATACTTTTCCATATGAGTGGAATGGTTAAGATCTGTCGCTGAGCTAACCTGTGCTCAATACCATTTTTTGGTTCCTGATCCAGTCAGGAGCGGAAATAACTTGCGTCATGTTGTTGTCGCATGCATGGTTTGTAGTCATCAGGAACCACCAAATCGGAACCGATCAAGGGCAACATCATTTTAGGTCCTACCCAATAAAACCCTTGATGTGGCGTAGTTTAGCTTATAGGAATACTTTGTTTAATAATAATAATAATAATAATCTTTATTGTCCCGAAGGATATTCGTCTGCACAGTCTGTTGGTATATCCATCTTCTATTCAAACTCGTAGCGACTGGTGAGACTAAACTAGTTGCGACCCGTCAATGAGGCGGATGCGTGCATCTCGCCCTCAGGCGTCTTACTGGTAGTAGTTATACTCGATTCAGCATTTAAATGGGGATTGGGCGAAACCGGAACGAGTAAACCGGAACCACCGTTTTCAGTATCTGTGGCCTAGACTGCAAATTAACACTGTGGTAAATCAGTATCCGCCACAGATACTGATTTACCACAAAGTGTTAATTTTTTCTTTCCGTAGGGCAACTGAGAATGTATTTCTACTAACTGGATGCAGATAGGTGATCCAGAATGAATTGACAACCTATTCTAATCTGAGCTGCATTATTTATGGGGGAGTGACTTTGACAGGTGCACGTTACAATTACAATTTAGCGCATGCTCTTATCCAGTGTGACTTACAAAGTGCAAGATCAGAGTAAATGGCATGAACCCTAGTCGACAAACAACAGGATAATTGAGTAAATAGAGTGCCAAGAAAACAATTAAGCGCTACAAAGTAACTAGAATAGGATACCAGGTAAAAAAATAACCCAGCATCTGTCTAAACAACATACTACCTAAATATCATATTATAGCATCTGTGGACAAGCAAATATTATGTCTAATTAAGTTGCATACGCACAGTAGAATATTTGAAGAACTAATCAATATACACATCCACATTCCATTACCAATGTAATGTAGGCTGTAGCATCTATCAAAACAGTGATAAAAGGAAATGATGAATGGTAGGGGTGTGGTGTAAGTCTGAAGAGTTGAGTTTCTAGACAGCAGTGGAAAATGGGAATTGAGTCTGCAATCCTGACCCATTGTAACTTCAAACTTCACATCATCAAGATGTCAGAAGGCGGCCATCTTGGCGTTCAAAGATGGCCACCATGTAATATCTATAAGTGCCACTATCTCTGCTTCTACGCCACTTAGAAGGTCAGTCTTGGTGTCAAAATATACATTATCTGGGTTAAGGAATGCAATAAGGTCATTGAGAATATCACTAGATGTTTATTTGTCACATTTACAACTGCAAAGAGCTGTGCAATTCCAGTGTGCCTTCTTACATGAGCACCTTGCACCACAACCACTTTTACAACCGCACTTTACCAGTTCATTGCAGGCTTTTTTGACGCCATAGGTAGAGTGCTCCACACAAGGAAGCCAGACCTCCAGCAAGGGCAAAATCCACATCCTTCTGGACTGGGTCTTGGCTGCTGCATGGCCAGTTCAGACGTGGCCCAGATCCCAGACTGGTAGACAACTTCACGTGCTGCAGCAGTGAATCTTGCGTTGGTGGAATGTGTTCCATCGTTTTGTTCTTCTGTTCTGGCAGAACAATTCTCGCCGTGCTTAATTGACAGATTCCAAATCACTTGTTTTTCACTGTAAAGCGCTCAAGAAGCTGAAAGTGTTGGGTCACAGAAGTGTATGGATTTTCTGTCATGTACAGTAGGTGAAGGCCTGGGTGACGTCAGGGTAGGATCTTCCAAGCCACCCATGCTGACTTCTTCCCTTTCCCACAGAATGCTGATGTTGTGTCACAGCCTTTGTAACAGATGGTGTTTATATGAACATTGGTGTGGTTTTTGCCAGTGCCAAAAGCGACCCAGATGTCTGCAGCTGGATACTTGGTGAGCAGGGCATGGAACTTACCGATGAGGATAACGATAACATCCGTATCCACAATGTGTATAAAGCAGGTAGAACAGCCATGTTCCAGGGCATCAAGCAGGTCAATCACTATCCTGGTGTCTGCCTCTTCATGGTTACATGGCAGCTATGACAAATAAAGAGGATAGAGCACGGAGGTGCGGCCCGGTCTCCTGCGGGAGGTTTGCACATGTGCAGTGTAAACAGGAACTGCGATGATGGAGTGTTCCAGCAGAGGTGCATGAGAGTTGCTGACCCTGAACTGAAATAATAAAAAGGATATCAAAAAAAGTTGATTTTGTTTTTATTTTAAAAAGTATATCAATTTCATAACTGTGGAAAAAATGTTGTGTATAACAGACTGAAAGATATAAGGACAAGTACATTTACTAAATGTTAATGTTTTTGTATATTTTCTTTTGTGGATTTTCCATGTTCTTTAGTACATGTGTCAAACTTTTATTTTTGTGAAATTACAAAGGAATGAAAAAGGATACTGTTCATTCAAGTGCTGTGGATGATATAAAAATTTGAAAAGGGAAGGGTGACTGCTGTTTAATTCTCAACTGTTCTGGATCTCATTATTTACATCACAAGTTATGAGCTTTCTATCTAGCACCTCTGCTGGAACACTCCATCGCAGTTCCTGTTTACACTGATCATGTGCAAACCTCCCGCAGGAGACCGGGCCGCACCTCCGTGCCTTATCCTCTTTATTTGTCCTAGCATGGCAGCAGGAAGTGACTGGTGTCTGTGCCAACCACTGTGATGCCAGATGTAATGAAGACCTGCTTGGCCTCTGGCCAGACAGTGGATGCAATCTTCTCAGAGAGAAAGGTAAAGAGTTCCTGCTTGTTCATAGGATCTGACCAATTCCACGGCAGCTTGTTCTGACCAGCCATCTTCCGTCTGATCCCTTTGCCTCGCTTCTCTCTTGTATGCTGCTGGTGATGTAAGTATCCCAGACCACATCAACTCTATTGGAGGTCTCCAGGTGTTTCATGATGTGGGGAACAAAGACACATGACTGGCGTATTGGTCAAATGTGGTAATGTTGGTAGTGGACAGGAAGTGCACCACAGCAGCGCCATCTAGTATTTTGACATGAAACATACCTGGAGGTTCTTCTTGTGTCTTTTGTGTCAGCAGATTTAGGAGATCTGACTTCTTTCCCAGACGTAGTTTCCCGTTGTCAGATAGAGAGGGAGGGTAGGGATGATTTTCATGTTTAAAGAATGTGCTCATATCCCCCTCCCTATGTTGCATTGCAATATATAACCGGGAGAAGAGTGCCACATCATCTTTCAACATTGAGATCTGCCCTGCCTGCTTGGTCCTGATCTTGAGTGTTGGGCATCTGAAGAGAGGCAGTGAGTTATTTTTGATGGGCTCATGAATGGAGTGTGTGCGGTCCATGATCACAGTCTTGTGGTACTTGTTGTACTGTTCTCTTCCCACTGATTCCACAGTGCAGACTGTGTTAATCACTGCCTCGTTAATCACATTTTGTGTGTCCAACATTAGAAGCTCGTGGCTGTCATCTAGGAACGGAGAGGGACGAACAGTACACAGGTGGAGATAACTAATAATCACAGGGAGGAGAAACAAGGTAGGTAAACAGTAACTAGGCAGACAGGAAACAATAGGAACGATACTGTAATGCTGGTGCTATGATGGTTCCTATGCCTCATATTGTTCTCATCTTATTATTTAGCTTATAGTTATTGTTACAGCATAAATGATTCTCTCGTATTCCTTATATAATTTTGATCTGGTTGTCCGGTTTTGTTCTTGTATTGTGATTGCGACGCTCGCTGGCTTTGGTGTGGACCTACGTTCCTCTGCACCAGAGCTAGAGCGCACTGAACCTGTGTAATAATTACTGCCATTCTGACAAGTAAAGAAGTTAATGTGATATTCCTCGTCCTGGACATTCCTTCCTCCTGCACGTATACACTGAAGTTATTCCTTGTTGACGTCTCGCAACACTGGTGTCAGAATCGGGACCTCCGTGTCAGGAAGTGATTTATGAACGGAGAGCAGCATTGCCACGTCGGATGAATCAGTCCAGCAGGACGAAGGTAAAGGGATTCATTAGAAGGCTGTTATCACCAGAACCAATTACATGTGTTTTAAAGGACTGAAAATGGTGTGAAAATGGATTTCTCTCTTTTCTTGATTTGTGACTTTATTTGATCCAGCACCCAGCCTAGTAGGTACTTTTGTGCGTGTTTGTTCAGCCTCCTCTACCACTTTTAAAGGACTCTAACATGGTTAAAATGTAGTTTAAAGTTAGTGAGTTTAAATAGGAAAGGCGCATGTCTGATAGGCCTATCTAAATACTGAATCAAGCAGCTTAAAGATTGAGTGTCCCCCCCCCCCAAAAAAAACATCATCAGATACTATGATAATTGCGACCACAGGTCGCATTTACTATCAAAATGTGCATTTCCCGTCAGTTGGTTGGTCCCCAGGCCAACCCAAGCACAGACCCTTGTGACATCATGTGACATCATCAGGGATGGAGATCACTGATGTCATCAATATTAAGCCCATATATGGGAATGCCCATATATGGAGATCCATGATGTCATCAATATTGGCCAGCAACTCTACATCTGACCTCAAACCCTTAGATCTCCATATATGGAGCTGACCTGTTCCGACATTCCATATGTTGATCCTTCCCGTTTGACCCAATTGCTTTCAGGAATAAACCAAAAATACACAGGGAAGACATATTTGAATATTATAACCACACCTGGTGGTCTAACTCCATAGACACATACAAAACAGAACAAGTACAAAAATCACAGCACTCATCTTCTCCACAAGCGTAAGCGTAAGAGTAAGAGTAGTTCAAATGACCCCAAAGATGTATGAAAGTTAAAATCCCTTTACCTTATTGCTACATCATTTGTTTTACCCTTGGGTGGCAGTCATTCAGTTGTTTTCAGCGTGTCCTCACAGCAACGGGGTACTTATAACTTAGAAGTCTTCAGTTTGAGAATTCTGGTTTTGTTTAAAATGTTGACTTTAACCACTTAAGCGCTATATAATTCATCAACCAGGGTCTGCTTGTCACCATCTGCTTGACACCATATCTCATGTTAGCCTGTTATGACATTCCAAAGGCATTTGATTTGGTCTAGACTCTAGACAATGGTCTGTGTCCACAGAAAGCATTTTTGACTGCGTTTTGATGGTTTATTGATGGCCACAACATCTGAACTCAACCAACCGTTGTGCTCTAACAACCTGTCATCCTCGTTATTAGCTCAAATAGCTTTGCTGAAACAACGTAAACATGAAATTCTCATGCTTGTGGTAACGCTACAACGTCAACATTGTGTCGTGAATTACCGGGATGTCAGACACAACTAGGATGATTAAATGACCGACGCCCCTCTCCAAAAGTTGAACTATTGTCTGCTTGAAGCGCCAAGGGCACTCTGGAAAAAAACACTGAGCAACGAGAGTCATAATATAACCCTGTCGTCATGGCAACGTACAGTATCATGACTTGGTTACAATAGTTAACCACAGCGACTCCACTGGACTGGAGGTGTTTTCATTGATGACAATCACTTCCTCCAGAGTGCAGGAGATGAAGACGTTGTCATAGGAACTACAGATAATCTTGATCCAAAGCCCTGACCTCATCGTCATGAAAAAACAACTTTCTTTATCAACGCTGTATTTCTTGAGGCAGACAGAAGTACTAAGGAGAGACATCTACTGCAGGTGCAAGATGAACTAACCTCCTACTGGTAGAGCACAACTTTCGAACCATCTGACATCGTGAAGCAAGATTGGTTAATTTACTGGTGATTCTTCTTCTTTTATACAGTAGCTCGTAAATACAATTATTTTAATCCAAAATTACCATGAAATGCTCTTTTTTAACATTAACTTAACTAAATTATGCAAACATGAAATTGTCACAACATTAAATCCATATGAGTTCTAACTTACAGCATTGCCTCCTGGTGAAGGTACATAGAAAGTGAGAAGGAAAAGCATCTCACATTGTTGCACAGAGAAGAAGTGGATGCACTCTCTGTGCTGCTTCTAACACAAATGATCACACATTGTTGCACAGAGAAGAAGTGGATGTCCTCTCTGTGCTGCTTCTAACACAAATGATGTTTGCAAGCCCGCACAGCTGATTACTATCCAGTGCAATCATTTAATTTAAACTCACACACCTGCCTTAACTAATGTCACAGTGACCTGCCTCTCAAGTACTTCTGTCTTTCAAAATAAAGCCATTGTAGACAACATAACAGCATACATGATACAAGAATCACATTAGTAAGTAAGTACATTTTATTTTAAGACAAGACAATGACAGTGAGACATGCACTCTGACCATAAAAGATACATCATTGTACAATGGTGTCACGCGTTGTTAGCTTGTAGATGTGCTATTTTTGGCGAGCGACACCATCATACTACAGAGTATAAATTAAGCATGAAGACAGAGACACATGCTCGCCTATGGCTCCCCCTCTGAGAGACTGAAGGATGCAGATGTACAAGCAGCAGCTTTGGCAGTCTGTTAGAGGAAGTGAGGACAGAAAGTGCATTCTCACCACATCTCTCTCTCTCTCTCTCTCTCTCTCTCTCTCTCCGAGTCCCCCCCACTCCCCTGCTCGTACTCCCCACCCATCTTTGCTAATCCACCTGCTATAAAAAGAATTCTCAGTGAAAAAGACTGAGGTCAAAGCTATTTGAATAATTTTTGTGAATGACGCAGGGCCTGCAGGTCTCATGGGACTCCGAGCACACTGTGAAAAGTAGACATTGATGTTGGATAATAGTGCAATTGCACAGTATGGAGGGGGGGGGGGGGGGGGGGGGGTTCTTCCAT
Organism: Electrona antarctica; assembly: GCF_951216825.1. Classification (NCBI taxonomy): domain Eukaryota; kingdom Metazoa; phylum Chordata; class Actinopteri; order Myctophiformes; family Myctophidae; genus Electrona; species Electrona antarctica. The sequence continues at coordinate 17,155,875 of NC_136808.1, read as the reverse complement.
TACCACTTATTACTGAGTTTCAATTTGAAGGGAATGAGCTACAAAATGCTAACAAGTTAAAAGCCTTTACTCTCATGTCAGTGGAGTTAATAGAAATCCAAGGTTGCCCTATAGTAAATCTTCCCAAACCAGTCAGTCAGTGGTGCAGTATCAAAGTAGGCCTACAACAAAATTAAACTTGCATTGTGAAGGTATGTTGATCCACCCGGAACAAACTCAAGCATGGGCTTACCTTACATACATGAGCATTTACATAATTGTGTACAGTTTGCAGAACGTTTTCATAACATTAGGATTCTTTTCTTTGTATTTGTTTAGTTGCACAGTTTTAGTTGCACCGTGTTGATTTGATTTCATGATTTGTTCTTATTGGATTTCTTCCCAACTAGTCCCACAAGAAGAGTAGTTCTGATTTAGCCTGGCTCCAGCCTCTGAATAGAATGTCTGGCCTATTTTATACTTGTTGTAGAACAGTGTTGTGTTTCATCACGTTCTGATGCACATAATAAATGCACTGTATTAATGGTTTACTAAGATAATTTTAACGTCAAACTATCCTCAAGAACAACATGTATTTCAATATAATTGTCAAATGTTTGTACATTTTACAATTTAAAATGTAGACATTTAGAAGACGCTCTTAATCCAGAGAAATTTACAGTAAGCAAGAACAACGCATGGTAATACATCAAATACATTAAAAGATAGTCATCAAGAATACGTACGCTAAGAACCTAACGGTGGAATATCTATATAATGAAACTATCTATGCATATACACTATTATAGAGTCCTATGTCTACATATCATACTATCTAAGTTACATAAGTTGAGCCTTTGCATACGCCTGTAATTAAGATCATCAAGGCTATAGCTGGTCATGTGCTTTAAGGGTTAAGGTCAGGTGGAGTCTTTGTGCATGTGATATTGTGGTAAAAGACGTGACTGTTGACTGCAACTGCTGCTACTAGGCTATAGTACTCGTTTCTACATCAAAGCTTCTCTCTGGAGTAGTAAGGTAACATACCACCAGCTAGTGCCAGCGCAAAGTTTCTATGCAGTCTATTGCTTTCAAATATGAATTAACTGTAGTGTCCATGTCATTCTGCTCAACAGCGCCAGTACGGGACTGAACGAGAGTTAGTGCTTTGGCAAGACTCAGAAAGCTATCTAATCAACACCAATGGGGTGATATATAAAATGAATGGTCGTAAAATAAATAAAACCACCACGCTCACAGTAGGAATCTGTGAACAAATCCAACAGCCCCTTAACTTTAAAGCCATTATCCCACCATAGGTAAAATTATATGTCTGGGCCAAAGCCTGAAATATTCCCAGCAGTAGTCCATTTGCCTTTTACAACACATAGCCATTCTAGAGAATGACAGTGAAGCTGAGAATGACAGAGAATGTGCAAGTGTAAATTACTTCATCCTCCAGGAGACCTGCATGTACATTCCAGCTGTAATGGAGACCTTTTCAGCCTTGGTGGTTATCTTATCAGCACGACTCCTTTTGGTTTGTGAAATTGCTTCGGTGGTGTAAACATGGGAGTCCTATAAGGTCAGTAATGGTCATTACACCTGCCTCCTATGCAGCTATAATGTTGTTGAAAGGCATTATTCTTTAAGAATCAGGGCAGAACTAGATAAAGTGCCCCTCGGGGCACAGGTCTCCACCAGGGCAGGTTAGGTTGTGGCCTCCTGGTGGCGCTAAAATAGGCCAATGTGAAATGGCCTATCTTATGCCTTGGATGGCAATTGGATGATTTGAGGCATTTTGTTCCAAAAATGTGTTTTGCAAAAATGTACCTGTTGGTGGCACTATAACAGGCCAATGTAAAAAGGGTGGGATATATTCATCAGCCTAGGAAAGTCCATGAAAGATTTCACGTAAATTGCACGCTGCGTTCATGATTTGAGGCATTTTGTTCCAAAAATGTGTTTTGCAAAAATCCACCTGTTGGTGGCGCAATAACAGGCCAATGTGAAAAGGGTGGGATATATTCCTCAGCCTAGTAGGAAAGTCCATGAAAGATTTCATGTAAATTGCACGCTGTGTTCATGATTTTAGCTTTTTGTTCAAAACGGGCCAATCCTGCAAACTTTGAAAGCCAATGTTAGCCAATTAGGATGGAATATGAAATATCGGACAGATCCGGCTTGAACACATGACTATAGAGATAGTGTGTAACGATTTGCGGTATTTTTGGACAGAATCTGGAGGAGTAATATCAACAAATGTGTTTTTCGAAAGTCGGCCTCCTGGCGGCGCTATAACAGGCCATTCTGGAAAATTTGGTGGCAAAGGTTCATCGTTGGCATCCAGGGAGTGTGTGTGCAAAATTTGGTATAGACAGGGTTAACGGTGCCGGAGATTAGCTGTACACACACAGTCACAGACGGACGGATGGACGGACACACACACGGACGGACGGACGGACGGACGGACGGACGGACAAACGGACGGACGCACACGGACGGAGTGCAAAACATACTCTCTCCCTATGCCTTCGGCCTGGTGGAGACAATTACTGTAGATGTTGCTGCTGGTCTGGACAAGGGTGCAGTATTCTATTCACTATTGCTAGTAAAATAAAATAAAATGTATAGCTGTTTTTACACCTGGAACATGCCCAGTACGCCCCTAACGCCCACCAACATACCCCAAAACCCCCCTCTTATCTCCCCTGCCAAGATCATGCACTTACACTTATATGCAAGCAGTCAGTGAGAGTTCATGTCAAAGCCCCAGTGAGGCTCTCCAACGTTGAGGCGCTCGGCCCTAGTGGTAAGAGGAGGGACTGCAGGCGGACCCGTGGAGTTATGACTAGGAAACCCTGTGCAGCTGGGCTTTAACATTGAGCGCCCGTTTGCACTTCTGCATTTTGGACACCAAATTTTGGTGTCCAAATTCTTCGTTCTTCCAGGTGCTTCAAAACCCCACTGAGCAACTTCCACTGAAATGAATAGCGGGGGGGGGGGGGCTATTGCTCCGGTTCAGTCTTAATACTCTATGGTTCATGTTAACACAATGACTCTGAGCGCCGGGATTTCTTTCAAAATAGAAGCTCGGGGTGCCGGGCAGATATGGCAGCTTTTACTCTGAAAGTATGCCCGTTTGATCAAAACCACGGAGAGCTCCCTAGATTAGGAGATACGAGGCTGCAAGGAGTATGGTGCAGAAGGAGAGGCCAACCCCCCAAAAAATAAAAAAAAATCTGAATTTTATTTTCTGTTCGATATCGATAAAAAAGTTAGGACGTGTGTACACGTCCACTGGATCCATCGGTTGGATTAGATATGACGTTTGTACACATCCTACGGTAATGTGTTAATGCTCGCAAAACTTGTATGCTAGGAAGGACACAGAAAAATAATAAAAATTGCATATTAGATTAAGCCTCTTTCCAACTTCTGATCTATTGTAGTTGATTAATAATAATAATAATAATAATAATAATAATAATAATATAATAATAAACTTTATTTATATAGTAATAATAATAATACACTTTATTCATATAGCACCTTTCATGTCATAAAATGCAACGCAAAGTGCTTTACAGGGCAGAAGAAGATAAAAACACAAATGTAAAATAACAGTTAAGCAAGCAAAAACACAGTAGCCTTAAGACAATAAAAAAACAATAGCAAAGAGCATAAAACAACAATAAAGCAATAGCAAAGTAAAACAGGCAATGCAGTAAGAGCAAACAGGTTTAAAAACTCTACTAAAGGCAAGAGTAAAGAAGTGGGTCTTGAGCTGTGCTTTGAATATGGCTACGGAGGGTGCCTGTCTAAACTGTAATAGGAGTTTATTCCAGGCTGTTGGCCCATAGAAGCAGAAAGCTGCCTCACCGTGTCTTGTAGTTGCCATCCCTTTAGGCACCTCAAGCAGGCCAGCAGTGGAGGACCTGAGGGGGCGGCCTGGGACATAACTAGGTAGACAGTCGAGGAGGTAAGAGGGTGCAAGACCATTTAAAGCTTTATAAACCAATACAATAATTTTAAAATCAATCCTAAAAACTACTGGAAGCCAATGTAGTGAGGCTAAAACTGGGGTAATGTGTTCTCTCATCTTTGTTCTAGTTAAAATTCTAGCTGCTGCATTCTGAACAAGTTGAAGCCTGTCAGTTGTTTTCTTTGGCAAGCCAGAGAAAAGTGCATTACAATAATCGATACGAGAGAAAACAAAGGCGTGAAGGACGATGCAAAAACATAATGGTCTGTTGAATAGAAGAAGAGGGGAGCGCTGCCGTGGTCCGTTGTTTGTTGAACTGAATACAGGTGCTCGTTGGCGAGGTTAGAATATAACATAAAAGAAGAGGATCCAAGGATCCAAGGCTCAGCCTTGGAAGGCTGAGTGCCGAAACGCGTTGGTCCTCTTTGTTTCACCTCACTGGAACAGAGTGCCTTGGATCCTCTTCTTTTACATAATGGTCTGTATTGTAAAGTTTGTTGATTTCAGAAACTATTTCTTCCTAATGTGAATGCTGTGACCCAGGAGTGGTCACTGAAATTTGTAATCAGCACTGCACATTTTAGAGAATAGATGTGCCAACACTTTCTTCTTTCCGTGCCCAATTGCCCATAGAACCCTTGAGGTGTGGTCACTGCCAGTGATTACAGTTGTCTGACTATTGGTTGTCTGACTATTGGCTGTTTTGGTTGTCAGACTATTAGTTGTCGGACTATTGGCTGTCGGACTATTGGCTGTCAGACTTTTGGTTGTCAGACTATTGGCTGTGGGACTATTGGTTGTCTGAGTATTGGCAGTTTAAAGCTCAACAGCGCCACTTTGTCACCTGTTGGTACTCTAAACAGACAGACATAGGGACAGACACATATTGCTGTTCCTTGGAGTGGCTGCACCACTCAAAAACGACCGTACATATTGCCAGCTCCATTTCGACTTGCTAGAGCATCCCTTTCCCCTTGGTTATATGGTTGGGAAACTTGGGAACTTGTGAATGGGAAGTGCCGACCAGTGCGTCATACCCTCCCCCCTTGCCCCAGCAGCTCCCACCTTGTGACTCTTCAGATGACAATAGTACTGATGATGAGTGGAGCCAGTGTGGAGAATCAACAGATTAAGATGAAGAGTAGCGGTCCATTAGTTTAACCCAAACTACGCCAGCATTTATTGATAACTGTGATATAATTCACGGCAGCATTTTTCCCTGTTCAGCTCTTATTTTGAAAAGCCACATTTCCAGACTTCCGGTGTTGTATTAGGAAGTTGGACGATGCGTGGTCAGGTCCTGTTTATCAAACGGAGCCAGCCGAGTCTAATAGAAGGCAACACAGAGTCTGCTCTGGGCCGTGGAATAAACCTTGTTTTGATCAATTTGTTTTTTAACTTTCATCGATGATGAATCCACTGAGAAACTGACCTCTTCACGGTCACAGCGTCAGAAATGACCCTACTAACAGACCCCGTGTTGATTACCCATGGAATATATAGGGTTTAAGTGGTTATTCTTTATAGAACCTTTACAATTTAAAGAACATTTCTGGAACGACAAATAGTATAGTAATGAATCTATAGAAGCACTGAAGAAGCAGTTTGGTTTCCAGTTGACACCTTTACTTTTCCGTGTGGAAGAACGTGGTGTGACTGGTTGGCTTAGTGACAGACCTCCCATTTGTTAGGTTGAAGGGATTTGAGTTTGTAGGAAGCATCTGGTTCAGTGGGCTGGTCTCCCGTCTTTCTAGTCACATTCTCTTCAGGTGCACCTCTCTCCTCACCTCCGGAATACAGGGTTATTATAGTTACTAATAGCGACGTAAAAATAATAATAATAATATGGCTTTACTAACCCTTAAATGATAACTAACTGAAACTGTATTGTGTGTTTACAAAGTGACAAACAAGTAACTAAAATCATAGAGAATTGTTTTTTTCTATAAAAATATCTTCAAAAATAACCCACAAGCTACTTTTCTGGTTGATGAATCTTGCCCTTGACGTGTTGCGAGCTTGTAGATCTGCTAATTTCTGAAGTCATATTTCTTACAACCTTTATGCATCACATATTAGCATACATTTGTGTGCACTTGAACAGGCTGATAATACAGTTTCCCCGGTAAAAGGACTAATTATAGATTTCCCAAATATGCCATGTGTAAGAATGTTTATTCCTATTTAACCATGGAAAACAAAACAAAATGTTAACTGCACACATAACCCCATGGAAATTAAATGTGTGCAAAGTACTGTAAACAGAAAACACATCTACTGTATACAGAAGGCCTACATAACATTGCCTGGATCACAGTTGGTACTGGGTAGGATGTGGCTAAGTAAGCGACGTACCACTAGTCTCTGCATAGTTCTCATAGCGAGGAATCAAGAGTGGAGAGTATTTGGACATTATTATGACAAAAGTTGCCATCATTATCCTCATGAGTGAAAGGTCATTCCTGTCTCTGAAAATCTTTCAAACGCATCTTCCAACTGATCCCTTTCACAGCATCCATTTGACAGATGAAATGAAATTACCTACCTAGGTTCCATCCTGGAGGCTAATCTTTCCGGTGATAAAATGGCCACCAACGTAATCAAAAAAGTCAACCATAGAACAAGATTCCTCTACAGGATCTCCTCACTGGTCAACAAAAACACCTTGAAGACCTTAACAGGAGCCCTTGTACAGGGTTTCTTTGACTATGCTTGCACCTCCTGGTACCACAGTAGCCTGGTTAATAAACCAGACCGAATCAGCTGTTGGCAAAAAAAAATTGCCTACCAGCGGATTACGGTCTGGCGAGGCTCAGTAGCACGCCTCTTTCCTACAACCGAGAACAGGTCGGACCAATCGGGACACGGTATGCAATATGGGCGGGCTTTGGTACAGTGACGTTCAATGCTTGAGACTTTTGACTGACAGTAGCTCTGACCAATTGCGTCAAAGAGAAAATGTTTGAACCCGCCCCCCGGGAAATTAAATCCAAGTGGAGCCAGCCCAGACTAATATACCGCGACAGTGTTGTGTGATATTAGTCTGGCTTATTAGCCAGGCTAGTACCACAGCACCTCAAAGGCCCTTAAAACCAGGCTCCAGACTTCCCAAAACAAACTGGTCAGGCTCCTACTTGACCTAGCCCCCCGAACCCACCTCACCCCTGCCCACTTCGACAGGCTGGAATGGCTTAGGGTCGACGACAGAGTACAGCATCTTGCAATGGGTCTGGTCCACAAGATTCGATACACCACCAAGATACCCATGTACCTGTCTAGATACTTCCTTAATGTTAACGAAGTCCACACCCACAACACCAGAGGGAGTGCAACGAACCATGTACAACCCAGATTCGGCAAGGGACTAAATTATTTTCGCTCCTATGCCACCAAAATGTGGAACGCCCTACCAACTGTCATTAAGACATGCGAATCCCTTGACTCCTTCAAAACCGCTCTCAAAGGGCACGTACGGATGGCTGCAATTCGAAACTGGCCCCCGTAAAATCTGAATCCCCCCCCACCGCCCCCCCCCCTTTTTCCCCTCACTGTATATGTTTCTTTTCCCTTTTTACCTCCTTTATGATGAATTCCTGTTCTGTCTATAGAAGTGTCTATTTGTACGTCTCTAAATGTTTTGATGATTTGAACATGGTGGACCCTATTGGAAACAAGTGTAATGCTTAATTGGGTCGTCCACTCACAGTTAACAGCCTTTGTATTGAGTTTGTGCTTGAAATGTACTGTAATTCTGCAAACTGTTAATAAATTCTTCAATCAATCAATCAAGATAAACTCAGCTGGAACTGTAGGGTACATTTCATTTAGAAGTTAGTACAGTAACTGTTAGAAGTTAACTGTACAGGTTACAAGAGAGATTGTCTTGCACATCTCCATCTCATTATTGAAACATTTTGAACTGTACCTCACTCAGAATGGCTACAGTCCAGAGTCTAGCACATAATTATAGCTTTTTCATATTTCATCCTAATTGGCTAACATTGGCTTCCAAAGTTTGCAGGATTGGCCCGTTTTGAACAAAAGGCCTCAAATCATGAACGCAGCGTGCAATTTACATGAAATTTTACACCCACTTTTCTACTAGGTTGAGGAATACCATAAATCCCACATTGGCCTTTTATAGCGCCACAGGTGGATTTTTTCAAAACACATTTTTGGAAAAAAATGCGTCAAATCATGAATTTTAGCGTCCAATTCAAGGTTCAAGGTTTCTTTATTTTGTCTCCCGAAGGAGAAATTTGCCTTGGACCCCAAGGACCCGCCCTGCAGCATACAGATACAATACAATACAATACAATACAATACAATACAATACAACAAAGGCACACAGTGACCCGTACAACATTTAAATACCACACACCAACATGGGTTGGCTGATGTTAAGTACTGCACGCACCATTCTGGTGTAGCACCCATCTGCAGGGTTGGCTTCAGGGTCCGGCATTCACTGCCGTACAGGAGAACAGACTCTACTGTTGCATAGAAGAAGCTGAGTTTGTTTTGATGGGGGAAGTTGGAGTTCCATGGGGCATGTTCAGGGCCCTCCATGCAAGTGCTTTCCTCACTTTAAGATCTTGCTCTGTTGAGTTGACCGATGAGTGCAGGTAGGCCTACTTGAAGCCTTAGGTCATCTAAGAGGCGAGATATTGAGAAATTCGTTTTTGAAAGTAGCCATTTTTAAAGATCCAAGATGGCTGCTATACCGACCTCGAAAGAAATGGCAACATACATTTTCTGATTTGTTAGGAGACCTGTGCTCCGAGGAGCACTTTTTCTAGTTTTACTATTAAATATTAACCATTTCATAGATTGAAAGACTTAGAAATTCCATAAATAAATGAAAAAGTATTGAAAATAGCTGATCTACAATGTATGTAGACATTTTCTCTCTCTCTCTCTCTCTCTCTCTCTCTCTCTCTCTCTCTCTCTCTCTCTCTCTCTCTCTCTCTCTCTCTCTCACTTTCTGTCAGTTTTAATGTTGGGGAGTGCTCGTTTTAAATCACTAAGCGTGATTACTCAGGGTGTAACAATACAGGGAAACATTTATTATTGGGTGCGTTCGGAAATGCTTACACTTACTCTATGGCTCTGATCCACCCCACACACTCATGTAGGTGGGGTGACGTCACCACAGCTGCTTGCATGCATTGTCAGACACAGCTCCACAGCGGAGCCAAATTGAAGACCCCATTGCCCAGAGGCCGCTTTGCCTTCCCATTGGCTAGAAGCAGCCAATCAGGAGTAGGGATTCAGTACACTAGCTGATGACGATGTCGCATACATTCTGAAGGCTTTCATTGACCAACTGGAAAGCAGCTGGTAAATAGAAGAAAAAAAGAAAAGAAAAAAAGAAGCATATTATTTATAAACAGTGGCTATCATTGCACATAGTGTTGCGTTTTTTAGTCGCCCTGGTATAGACAATTAAAGTGAAATAACGTTTAGTTTAGTTTAGTTTATGTTTGGATCAACAGTATGCATAAATATTACATCCAACATTTCTTTCTGTAGGCTGGTTATCCCTGGCCATTGTTGGAAGTTCTTTTTATTGTTTGATTGTTTGATCTGTTTTGACAGCAATTTAAGTGATGTTGTAATCTTGCAAGGGTTTTTATATAAAACTAAAAGGAAAATAATTAATTGAAACCAAAATAAAAACAACAAATTAACAATGTAACTGCACATGCATGCACGTGCATGTGATGTGCACGCAATATATATATATATATAGCCCAGAGCTGAATTAAAACAGTTGCACTGTGTTTAGAAAAGGAGATTTGCTCATCCACATATGATGTAAATTCTCCATTCATTGTCAATGGCATTTAATATTTGTGTTTCCACAAAAAGCCGATTTGTTCAGACACATGACATAAATTCTCCTTTCATTGTCAATGGCAAATGTGACGAGAAGCAGGAGAATAATAAATAAAGTGCCTTAAAAGGACTAATCCGTGAGTGCTGGTATTCTCCTTCTTCCCTTTGTCACATTTGCCATTGACAATGAAAGGAGAATTTACGTCATATGTGTCTGAACAAATCGGCTTTTTGTGGAAACACAGACAGTCTTAGTTGGAGTCGTGCGTGCTTCCTTTATTTAGAAATGTGACAAGAGTTCAGGACAAAAATAGCAAATCAGCAGATCTACAAGCTCACAACCTTGTAGATCTGAGCTGGTGGACTGACTGGCAGTCTGACTAATGACACTGTCATATTATGATAAAATAGGGCTGTAATTTATAGGACCTCAATTTAGGCCTTAAGTGCATGTGAAATATGGATATTCTGCCCAACTGCAACGATAGCGTATGATATATATATACACCATACACATTGTGTGAAACTGAATGCAAGTAAACATACTGCACACATGCGGATCCAACACACACAAATTCACATTTGCAGGGTGTCTTCGATGCTAGATATGGGCTTAAGTGTGCCTGCTGTTCGCAGTGAAGTTGAGGCAGAAAAATGCCACAGCGCACGCCGAGTGACGTCAACCAGGAGGCCCCGTGGGGATGAGGTGAGTCAGAGCCGGGGCCGCGGCCTCGCCAGCTCTCCGCAGCCACGAGCGCGTCATCACCAGTCTCACTGACACCCTCTCACATTTCTCTGCATCTGCTTCAATGTGCCTCTGTCTCCCTCCAACACTCCCTCCCATCCCTCCACCTCCTCAAGAGGATCGCTTCACATCAGTGGCGTACGTACGCCAGTCTCAGCAACGCATGTCTGTCACTGTCTCTCTCCATACTTAGGGCGGGGTTGGATGGGGTGGGTGGAGTTGGGCTATCATCAGGCCCCTTCCCCGCTATATTATTAATCCTGTTGTGAAATGCTCTCCTTTTGTATGTATGTATTGTAAACATGACGGCTCGTTAAAGCGATACTGTTAGTGTGGTGGCTGGTGGGTAAGTACAGCCTGTAATGATAAGATCTGCGTCATTAGCAGGAATATTCTGTAGACAGTTAAGAGAAATGGTTCAGACACAAAGACCCCCCCCCCACCACACACACACACACACACACACACACACACACACACCAAGCACTTACACATAATTTCTCTTCCAGGAACCATTGATTGATAAACATGAATATGAAATGACGAACACAATGCCGGCACAAGCATTACTCACCTTCATCTTTGCGGTAGGCCTACTTAGCATTATTATATAGTAATAAGAAGATCTACGCCTGTCTTTTAAGTACTGCATTTTCTAAGCTATAAAGCTTTTTACTCATTCCGTACACAATATTAATTAATAAATATATTATATTTACATTGTATTTTAAACACATTCACTATACATTCAGCCCAGTTAATACAATTATATAAAGTAAACTTAATCATTTATCCCCAGTAAAAGCCCCAAATCTTCAATGTTTAGTCTTATTTTGAGAGGATATCAGAACTTAATACAAAACATATATATGTTATATGTTATATATATATATATATATATATATATATTTTGGATTTTTAGACCCCTCTGATGTCAAGAACTACAGACCGGTATCCTTACCTTTCTTTCCAAAACGTGTGTTGTCTCCAACCAGCTTTCTCTCCATCTCTCACAGAACAACCTGCTGGATCCCGACTATAGTCAGGATTCAAACCGGCACACTCCACGGAAACTGCACAGCACTCTTTACAGAAGCACTACTGTACTGTATGCTGCCCAGGGGTGAGCTGTCGTTAGGGCTATCCAGCAGGGTGCTGCCCTGGTAGTTTTGAAGATGCACACAAGCCGCAGTTTTCGCATGCACCTCACAAACAAAACGTGCCGATCGACTCACAGCTTGGAATAACAGGAATAACCTTGGATGCATATCAATGGTGACGGTCCATTGTGTCGACCTGCTAAGTAGTCTACTGTAGGTGTCAGATTATGTTATGTCTGAAGTAGTCTAAACTAAAGAGTTGGCTGATGGATTCATTAACTAATTCAATGAGGTGATGTTTGCAAGGTAAATACATAAGTTTGACAACACTAAAGTTTCCCCATTATTATGCAAGTAAATAGAATAACATTTGGTATACAGTGTATCGTGGGTTAATAAATAGGCCTACATTAAAGAGGTTATTTCAATCAGTGATCGCTCCAAAGCACATCCCTGATGCTGCCAGGCTGCCTCCTACTCTGCCGTCCTGATTCTTCTAGATCTATCAGCAGCATTATTATGCCGATGACACGTGACTGTTTCTATCCTCCCCCCCCCCCCCCCCCCCTGCTACTCAGGTGGAAGAGCGTATTGCCGCATGTCCTGCTGACATCTCACAGTTCACATCTCACATTCCCACCACCTCAAGCTGAACCCAGACAAGACTGAGCTTCTCTTCTTCCCAGCTAAGACCTGCCCCACTCTGGAACGCCCCGGTGACTTCGGTTCCAACAGCCAAGAACGTTGGTGTTGTCCTGGACAATCAGCTCTCATTCAAGGTACGCATCACATCAGTCACTGGATGTAGCTTTACAGTACACTGATGTTGGCCTACAAAGCAACACAGGTATGGCACCCCCATATCTTCAAAGTCCCCGCATGCTTGCTCAGATTAGCTAACACAGGGAGGCTGGCAGAAACTAAACATTCACACGTCCCAGACTCTAATCCCTTCTGGCTCCCAATTAATGGAATGAACTCCCCATTGCAATTAGAACTGCAGACTCACTCCCAATCTTCCGCCGTAGTCTGAAACCTCACCTCTTCAGAATTCAAGCCCGTAGCATTTACCCTAGCCTTGACGACCTTGCAGGTGTAGCACCCAGCCAAGACCCAGTCCACAACAGCCCTGCCAATCGGGCTCAGCCCTATTGGCACGACAGGTTGTGTGTCGGTTTGGTGAGTGGGAGACGGGGGTTCAATCCCCGCTCCTGCGCATCACTACACAGGCTATTGCAATTTTTGAGTGGTGCAAACCACTCCAACAACCAGCTTTGTTTGTATCCGTGTTTGTGTGTACCTGTACGTGGGGCCCAAAAGAATGAGCGTGGTTACTATGGTCACTGACATTACGTCAGACCACAGCTGATCAGGCTATATAAGACCTTGCACCACTCAGTTCACACGGGTGTGATTTTTTTATAAAAAGAACAACTATTCAAATGTAGCATAATTGCAGTGGAATAAAGTGTGTGCAAAATGCAAATTAATTTGGGCCAGCAAACTGGCAGCAGCAGCTGTGTGTGAATCGCGGGGCGGCTGTTATTCCCTCCACTTGGTATGCCCCAGCAGCATTGGGGAAGTGTTATGTTTACGTCTCCGACCCCAGTTTAATACTGTCACACTAGAATGCACACTGCTGTTTCATGTCTCATTATTATACTCACAGAAGTGACTAGACTTGAACGTAGATTAAGTGGAAAAGTACCGTGCTTCACTGCAGGACCTGTGAAGTCGATAAAAGAGAAAAGGAAAAGACGAGTGAACCAGCATCACCATATGGGAGCAAACATTACCTATAGTAGGCTATACTGTCTGCTTCAACTTCACTTGATCTCTCCGCCTGTGATCTAGCTTATTATTGACAACGTGCAGTCACGTTTGTACCCCAACATTGGCACTGCAAATTGAGGTCTTGATTTTCTTTGTTCTATTTTTTTTAATCTATTTTTGACCCGCTGTACGGTGAATCAGAGCCCTTGAAGAAGAGTTATGCCATCTCTGTTCACTTCATGGGACCAGTCCAATGGCGGCTCTGTGCTGTCGGCTATAGGGAGCCGAAGAGGGCCAGTCCACTTGGACCGGAAGTTGACAGAATGCACTGGACTCAGGCAACAGCCCAGCTTTAATGATCTTAAATCCCTTTATTTTAGATTGTTTTTTAGTAATAGTACAACATAAACATTACAGAAACTTTTTAATTGTCACTGTACAATACTTTCAAAAGTTTTCATGTTGCACACATAGGGCGGCTGTGGCTCAGGTCGTCCAATGATCCCTGGGTCGGCGGTTCGAATCCCGGCTCCTCCTGTCCACAGGTCGAAGTGTCCTTGGGCAAGACACTGAACCCATTGCCTCCAATGAGTTGGTCGTTGTGAGCGTGCCAGCGACTGTTTGCCGCTTCACCTCTGAATGAATGAACCATTGTAAAGCGCTTTGAGCACTTGGAAAAGTGCTATAAAAATGCAATTAAATATTATTATTATTATTATTATTATTATTATTATTATTACATGCCTAATGTTGCTGATATCTGCGACGCTCTCATTGAAAACAATGTATTTAAAATTCCACCTTGTCACTCCAGTGCTTATATTATCAATAAAATGGTAATGTTTTGCCAATTATATGGGGGCCTACTTGCAATATGGACACGGCCCAACAGTGGGCCCCGGTCCACGGGTTGGGAATCGCTGCTCTGATGGCATGGCACACACAAGCCTCGAGAGGGAAGGGATGCAGTAGAATGAGAGAGGAGCACACATATAGCCAAATAGAGACGTATATGTTTTGCATTATCCTCCCTCCAATTGGTTGACGCTTCTCTGCAAGCAGCCTGCAACGTAAGCGCTTAAAGTTCCAATAAGCCATTAAAACCGGGAAAGCATCTGTGTCATTTTAATTTTCTTGTGAGAACCACTGCCTCAGATCTTAATGGGTTAACGCCAGGTATAGGCGTATCAGATAGAGAGAGTGTGCGTGCGTGCGTGCGTGCGTGCGTGTGTGTGTGTGCACACACGTGCCTACATGCGTGTGTGTAGCTAGCCTAGAGAAAGAGGTCTGCACCACATACAACATTCAGGCGGACATCTGACGTCAGCACATCAATAATGAAAGCGTTTTATTCATAGCCTGGGAGGAAAAGAATCAATTGACAAATCACATATTCACTTTGAGTTACTTCAAACAGAGAGACAATTAAAATGCACAACGATGTCGGGATTCGAACTTGGGTCCCCCACATGAAAGTCCAACATCTTAACCACTAGACCAAAGGGATATCCCTATGGATCAGGGGTGATATTGTGTGTGTGTGTGTGTGTGTGTGTGTGTGTGTGTGTGTGTGTGTGTGTGTGTGTGTGTGTGTGTGTGTGTGTGTGTGTGTGTGTGTGTGTGTGTGTGTGTGTGTGTGTGTGTGTGTGTGTGTGTGTGTGTGTGTGTGTGTGTGTGTGTGTGTGTGTGTGTGCGTGCGTGCGTGCGTGCGTGCGTGCGTGCGTGTTTTTGTGTATGCATCATACCATGCATCATATCATGTGTGCAGATGCCATCACGATGTATCCATTTTCTATTTATAGGTTTATAGGGTTTAGGATGGATTCCTTAATGTAAGGCAATGATAGACGGAGGAATCGTGACTCGCGCCTTTTTCCCTTGCTATTCTCACTGAGTCTGTTGATTGGTTAAAATGTTTTCTTTTTTTTTTAATAACAATTCCAGAATACATCGTAGTTTACCAATGCAGCAAAAAAAGACACAATTTTCAACTGGAAAATGTGACTCTTATTTAAATTTTTTAGCAAGCAACGAAGTGATCAAATGTTGGTACTGGTACTGGTTAAAGGTTGCAAAAATAATTATAGCCTGACCTTTGACAATAATGTTACACTAAGGTTAAATGATCAGAATTGGATATCACTCAGTGGCCCTGCGTACCACCGGTTTTGAATTTGCACAAAAAGGCAGCAGGACGTTGCTTTACCGAAAGCGAGCGCTTCCAAACTCCCAACACTTAGTAAAAGAATCACCTGCAAGGAATATCTTGACCTAAAGTAGCTCATAACAGTTCATTGATGGATTCAAGCTTTTCGTACAGCTGCAATGTTGGTGAGTTTGACGTTGTTTAATACAATCAGATAGGATTTTGTGTTTGGATGTATGGGCTTTCAATGGCAAATTGCAGCTCTTTGCCACCCTGCCATTGACTTAATGGTAATATGGCCGTGTTCCGCATGAGGTCAATAGGGCTGCCGCTGCACAATTCAAAATTACATTGAACCCACCTCCCAACCGGCCTCCCACTCAGGGCCGGTTCGCTGCCTCTCAGCGCCCAATACGAGATTAGTAGAGGTCGGCCCCGCATATACATATTTAATTTATTTTATATTGTATTATTTTGAGGGCTAGACAGTGCCCCTAGCGACCTGGCGCCTTAGGCGGGGTACTGTTCCACCTGCCCCTTGGGCCAGCCCTGCTGGCACTATTGCTGATTGTAATGACCCCTCCTTCCTGGCCTGTGTGTGTGTGTGTGTGTGTGTGTGTGTGTGTGTGTGTGTGTGTGTGTGTGTGTGTGTGTGTGTGTGTGTGTGTGTGTGTGTGTGTGTGTGTGTGTGTGTGTGTGGTGTGTGTGATCCATGTGACCCCAATTATCTGACTGCTCAGTGTGCATCTGCAGGGGTCAATAGGTCGTGCTATTAACAGACATTCCGTGTTCAAACAGACAGACATACACACACAACTGTCCTTGGAAGTGGCTAGCACTGCTCAAAAACATACAGCTATGGTACTTAAAGGTATATTCAGTGATTTCACTTCATTCAAATATCACTTTTTTGGATAATCCTCCCTACTATAGAGTGTGCTGACCATATAAGGAGTTCCTCCCTGTCCCCAGTGAGCCCCTGGGGTCAAAAAACCCTAGTTTCAGTTTTGGTGGCGGGTGGCAAAGCCTTCATCCAATCAGGATGAGAGGGGCCTTCCTCCAATCATGATCGAGTGTGGGCGGGCCTTGGTGCACATGCTGTTGGCCTGTTGCATTTCCCCCCACTGTTACCGGGGCGGACTGGGTGGTTTTCCAAATCACCCAAATCACTGAATGCTCCTTTAAGCAAGCTTATAGTTTAATTCCACACATTGGCTAGGCAAATCACAGCAGAGATATTAAACTGTACCCTGGAGCTTATCCCAATGTCTCTAGATACTTAGCACATATCGTTGCTGACAGAAACCTCTTATCTCCATAATTTTAAATAAATGAATGAATGCCCTACTCACACTACAGCCTCACACAGAATATGTTTGAGACTTTGAGTTTGTCTGCTATTTTAGTTATTGTAGATTTATTTTAAGAAGTAATAATAATGGACATACAAGGTTTCCAGGCAACAGCAACAATATACACTTCAATAGATTATCACCCACACATTCAGAAACATCAGTGGCCAAGGTCATCCAACCAGTGCTGGTGGACCTGAGGTTAGTTACTGAGGGCAACGGATACCCTCACATACTGACACTGTCGGGCAAAAACCTCATATCTCCATATTTCAACTTGTTGTTGTTTGTTTTTTGTTTGTTTATGAATAGCCTACTACATCATACAAGATTGTCGCACAAAAGAGGTGAAGAAAGCAGATCTACAAACTCACAATGCATCGCCACATGTGACGCTGAGCTTGTAGATCAGCTATTTATATATAAAAGAATGTTAAAAGGAGTAGTCCCCCCAAAAAAATCACACACCCCATGAAGTCTTGAATGTATTATTCGTATTATTCCTAGGGACACAGCTTTAGCGTGTGCTGATTTGTCCATCATCCCATTTTAACCCAGGTTTTTGTCCCCACCAGGCCGAAGGCATCGAGAGAGTATGTTTTGCACCCTTTCTGTCTGTCTGTTTCCCACTCAGGGTCCATCCTTCTGTGCGCGCGCGCGCGTGTGTGTGTGTGTGTGTGTGTGTGCGTGTGCGTGTGCGTGTGCATGTGCATGTGCATGTGCATGTGCATGTGCATGTGCATGTGCATGTGCATGTGCATGTGCATGTGCGTGTCCATCGGTGATCAGCAGCGAAAAGTGTGCACACACACTTCCTGGATGCCAGAGCTGAACCTCTGCCCCACATTTTTAAATGGGCCTGTATAGCACCACCAGGAGGCCCATTTTTGACAATACACCTACAGATTTTGGCCAAACATCACGCAAATCGGCACACAGTGGACCTCATTCACAACGGAGAAATACGACGAGGTGTAAATGAGATGTCTGCACACCTCCTGAGCACCTGGTTGCTTCCTTGCCTCTGCAGTGCCTCCTGTTGTTGTCAGAGGTGGATGCTCTGATGGGATGTTATAGGTGATAACTTCAGTTTTCTTGGCATTCAGCCAGAGGCCAACCTTGTCACACTCTGATTCCACTCTGGTCAGGAGCTCCTGAGCTTGTTCCCCGTGATCAGGTATGTCAGGACTATTGTTTTTTGACATACAAGGTTTCTACCCGACAGTGACAATATAGTACATACATAATATTTAATGTAGATGGTCAGATAAGCCACTCATTACATCTTTTAACTTTCTATTTGTGACTTGCCATGCCTCTCATTCCCTGACTCATGAGGAGGAGCTCCTCCTGTGGGGGAGGGAAACGGAGGATGCACACAAAGAGGGAGACTTGCAGTGGTGGAAGAAGTACGTATGCTACAATATTTGCCTCTAGTTCCTAGAGGCAAATATTGTACTTTTTACTCCACGTATTTGTACTACATTTATACACATTTTAAACTCCACCACCAGATCCTATATGTGGTGGTGTTTAAGTGTGAATAAAAGTGTGTTTACTGTCCACCACTGATGGATAGGGGTGGACAGTAAATTAGTTCCTTTTTTGAGTTTTGACTCCACTACATTTCTAGGAAGATATCGGCTATTTGTATGTAGTGCTGAAGTGGGTATAATGTATGTTTTGTAATAATAATCAAAATCTACAAAGTATAGTAACTAAAGTTTTCAAATAACTGTAGTGAAGTAAAAGTACAATATTTGTCTCTTACAACTCAATACAAAAACTCAACTATGAGTGGACGACACCATAAAGTATTACACTTGTTTACAAGAGACTTCACCATTTTCAATTCATCATAACATTTAGAGACATGTACAAATATACACTTCCATATAGCCAAAAACAGGAAATCATCATAGAGGAGGTAAAAAGGCCAGTTTCGAATTGCAGCCGTCCGTAGGTGCCCTTTGAGAGCGGTTTTGAAGGAGTCAAGGGATTGTACTTGGTTACTTTCCACCACTGGAGATAGAGCGGGAGACATGAGACAGTATGCTCAGCTGCTGTGTGATTGAGAGACTGGGATGAAGTGTTCTCTCCCCCTGCTGACAGAAAAGCGTTCTGATATTTTCACTGGTAGTTCAGTTTGTTGAGCTGAACAGCTGACGATATAGCCTTTGCCTTTGTAACGATATATAAATACCTGTAACCTGTAATACCTAGTGTAGTGAGAACGAACTGCGTGTGCGTGCGTGCGTGCGTGCGTGCGTGCAATTCTCAGCATTGAAGAAAGTGTTTGGAATCTGGAACAACTACTTTAAGTACAAATACTACAATAACAGCATTATACATTTTACAATCAGGACACTACAATCTTAAAACCTAATATATGATTTTTATTGTGTGGCTATAAGAATTGCACTAACTCATCACATTTCTGGCAATGTCACAGAGTGACAATAATATTTGTAGACAGCTTTTTGTTTTATTCACTAGCTATTTTGCCATTGTTAATGTTAATGTGTGACTAAGCTGGAGTGACACTTTTCAGCAACTCTCACTGAAGAATAAGGCTAATCAAGAGATTCATAATTCCAATTATTCCATTACTGAAGAAGGTTGTACTTTTGAAGAATTTCATACACATAGTGACAGTATGTCAGTTTACTACAGAGGTAGGGCATTTCAACCCGTATTAATTAATGCCTGTCAAATATGCATGTCATATTCCTATACTCTTGTAACCTCAAATTGCAACACATGTTGTGTTATATTGATTTAAAACAACCAATGTATGTACTTGAACTAAAACATATCAATAATGCATTGTTACCAATAAAGTACCTTCTCTAAGATACATGGAAAGATTATTCTGTACTGTATGTACTGTCAAATGAATTTCACATGCCTGAGATAGATGTGTGTCTTGTCTTAAACGATGCATGTGTGTGTCTTTTACTTTAATTGAGTATTTAAATTTGTCTTATTTTATTATACAATTATACGCCATTACATCTGAGGCAAATATTGTACCTTTTACTCAACTGTAATTATTTCACAGCTTTAGTTACTAGTTCATTCTAAATGTAGATTTAGATTATGAATACAAAACAGTAAGTGATAGTAGTAGTATTATAGGTTAAGCAACACAGGAGCACATAAAGTAATTAAAATCAGCCCCACCTTTACCAGCTGCAGCATTAAAGTGATGAACACAATGCGTTACTAATTACAATCCACTGGGAAATTAGCAATTTTGCATAATGAGTACTTTGTTACTAACTACTAAGTATATTGACTGCCAATACTTTTACTCAAGTCCAAAATTGAATGCATGATCTTTACTTGTAACAGAATATTTCTACATAATGGTACATATTGTGGTAGCCTACTGCTACTTTTACTTAACACGGAGCCCGCCAGAACCGTAGTAACCGTAGGATTAAATTAATCGTCTAGCCCGCCAGAACCGTAGGCTACGTTTTCCAGGGTTTATATTCTTTAATCCATGTTTTGATCCGATCGAATCATTAGCTGCCTCTCGTTAGAATAACAGTCAAAGTGGGACTGGGACATTTTGAAGATGCGCGCATCCACTTGCACTCTATGTGCTGCTTTTGTATCTCCAAATCGGTGCAATGAATGTCGTTTCTGGTGAAAACAAGGAGTTTCAACGGCCGACAGCAGCTGCTGTCATACTCGCGGTCGGGTTTTTTCCACCACCAACCGAGAGAACAACAACCGGTGAAGACACCACACACAGCATTTTGTCATTGTAACATCCGGTTACGGTTATTTGGCTCTTCAAAATAAGGGTTGTGCGTGCGTGTGTGTGTGTGTGTGTGTGTGTGTGTGTGTGTGTGTGTGTGTGTGTGTGTGTGTGTGTGTGTGTGTGTGTGTGTGTGTGTGTGTGTGTGTGTGTGTGTGTGTGTGTGTGTGTGTGCGCGCGCGCATGTGCCCATGTTACTGTGCGTGTAACTGACTGTGTTTCAGTGAGAGATTAGGTGCATCAGAGTGTGTATGTTATCTGTTCGTATTTTGATTCTAACATGGAAAGGCACTTCCACACCCATATATTACCTTCTAAAAATAAGTCATGACGTCAAACAACAATTATTTCAGTTGGTCAGTTAGTATTCCCCCCCATCCCATCTCAAAATACACTCATAGTGTACATAGTACAACGACATGGCTCGACAAAATTATGTTTGAAGAGAACAGATTAGCCAGCATAGGCCTATACAGTAACCTTATAAATTCTTCCTCTCTTTTAAACCTGATAAGCCGAACAGTTTAGTTGCGAAATCGTCTCTGTCAAGTGGAAAACTGTTACTTTTCAAGATTAAAATAAAAAAATGGCACAGAAACTTCTGCCACTTAATGAATAGTATACAGTATCTCCAGCCTTTCCTCGTAGGAAACTGTAACAGTATCAACATTGTTGATATTGTAAACAATCACAGAATTTATTTATGAAAGATGAAAAAAAAAACGAATTAAGTTTACGATTCTAAAATGTAGACATGAGTTTAGGAATAGTTTTCTTGTTAAGTATTCACATCACACGTAACCCCTCTGCAGTGAGGCTTAGATATGAGTCATACAGAGGATGCTAGAAGCCTTTTGTGTGATTGGTGGGAGGGCACATTAATAGACTGAGACTTTATATTGCCACTGAGCTGAAAACAAACATCCATTGTGACTCAAAGAATAATCTTGGACCTCATAATTAGAAATCATTTGATATTTTTTTATAGCTAAAACTAATGAAATCACAAAAAATCATTTTCAATTTCATTTAAATTTTAGGCTTTACAAAAACAAAAATAAAAACCCTGATAACTAACTGAAACAGTGTTGTGTGTTTGCAAACCGTTTGATCATCAAACAGTTTGATCATCAATCATAGTTAAAGGAGCATTCAGTGATTTGGGTGATTTGGAAAAAAGCCCCGGTCTGCCCCGGTAACAAGATGTGCACATGCACGCACTACAGTGGGGGGACACGCGACAGGCCAACAGCACACACACCAAGGCCCGCCCCCGCTCTATCATGATTGGCGGAAGGCCCCTCTCTATCCTCTATCAAAGGAGCACCTGGACACAAGTTGGTGCGCACCGCGGGGGGGGTTGACGGACGGACAGACGTCGACGGACGGACGTCTCTACACTGCCACAATGTTATGCTGCCCACACAGCCAGATGCAAAAGATACAAAGATGCTAAACTACAGTCACAAACAGTGTGGTCGTTAAGCAGCAGGAGGTTTGTTAGCTAAGCAGCGCTGAAACGTCCTACACAGATACAATTAATTACTCACCTACTGCTGCAGGTTCCATGTTTAAATAAAGTAATTCCAGTGTTGTTCAAGTGACAGATGCATGGTTTTCACATTGTAAATATGGTCGCGTGGTTTAGCGACTAGCACTATGACAGGAGCACCGTAAACTTTGGGAAAGTGTCATAGTAGCTTGTTCACAACTGAAACAGACTTCCTGTGCTCTGACTTCCTCAAAATAAGAGTCACGTGTAAAGATAGTCAACACTAGTTTTATTTCTAAGTCTACTTACAGGACATAACATCATATTTGAGTTCCTTTTGAATACCTGTCAGATTCTCTACATATAACTGTTGCAGCTCTTGGTGCGCAAATGTGCTTTGCAGCCTGCACCAGTTGAGTGCAGGCCTGCGTATATGGTCCTTATATGGTCAGCACACTCTATAGTAGGGAGGATTATCACAACAAAACAAAAAAATAAGTGATATTTGAATTAAGTGAAATCACTGAATATACCTTTAAAGTGTAGTTTTCATCTTTGCCAATACATTGAATAAATACAAGCTTAGTATTTGGGGTACATATCAAATCTATTTCCCCATTTTTTAGCTGTGCCAATTTTAACTGTGAAATACATTTTAAATGGTAGCACCGCTAACATACTAATATATATAAAACTAAAACGTTTCTCAAAATTAAAAGTAAACTCAAACAAATTAACCACTTAAACCACACTTAGTAAACTAATACTTGACCAGGATGAGCTCTGTACTTAGATATCTCATTTTCTGTGAATGTTCCTAACATCCATATCCTAGGGTTCAAGAGGTTAAAACTCAACGAAAAGTGAAAATGTAATAAAAACTAACTAACTAAAACTAATGAACAATGCAAAACCAACATATCACAGAAAGTAAACGCTTTTCTGCCATCAGTGTAAAGGTACTGTACTGTAAAACTTGACACTAATCAATTAAACTGTAACAGAGGCTGTTCTATAACCTTTGACAAGGGCAGCCAGGAATGCGCACTCAACGGGCATTTAGACGCAAAATTAGAAGCATCATTACTTTTGTAAGGGAGAAAACTTTAAGCGATTGTGAGAGCCAACTAAAAAGTTGCACATTGCCAGCAGGATTGCTTGGACCTATTTCAAAACAAGGGGGAGTTGGCTGACTTCTAAACCTCTGGACCCCCTGCTCCTTTTAGTTAATTATCAGGTGCGTGTATACAGTACGTACAGTACGTACAGTGTCTGTACGTACTGTACAGACACTGTGTACAGTACCAAGAACTTGCTGGAGGACTGGGAAACTATATCACAAAAATAAGCTGACCAGATTGTCCCTATTTTGATATTCCAGTTGAAGCAATGTCCTAAATCAGGGGTTCTCAACGTTTTTGGCCGGGGACCCCCGGAAATGCTTTGGCAATGTCTCGGGACCCCCGCCCCCCTCCCGACCCCCAATATAAATTGACTGCTACAATAACCTTAAACCATTTTGAGCGGGAACCCCTTTTGGTGTTTTAAGCATTGTTATAATTTAGCTATTGAAAAATAGCAGATCTACAAGCTCGTAGCGCGCCACTCAGTGGCGCGCTACGAGCTTGTAGGTCTGCTATTTTTGAAAAATCGTGAAAATAAAATAAAAAATAAAAATCTTTTTTTTTTTTTTTTTTTTTTAATAATTTGGGGACCCCCTAAAATAATTTGGCGACCCCCCGAGGGGTCGCGACCCACGGGTTGAGAACCCCTGTCCTAAATGAACAAGCCAAATGTCAATCAACAACATACACAGACATGTTCCATAAATCTATCCTCTTGAGCAGAATGTATTTCATATTATAGACTTGCCTTCTTATTTTTAGATGCACTACTACTAATACTAATACTAATATGTATTATTTAATATTTTTCCAACTTCAAAAAATAAAATAAAATATCCCTCCTCTCAGTCCTCTGTCCAAACCATCTCAATCTGTCCTCTCTGGCTTTATCTCCAAAGCAACATGAGCTGTCCGATGGATGTACTCATTCCTGTTCCATCGTTGTTACTCCTAGAGAGAACCTCAACATTTTAGCTACCTCCAGCTCGGCTTCCTGTCTTTTTGTCAGCGTGGCTGTCTCTAAAAACATACAACATAGCTGACCATGCACCGTCTTGTACACCTTCCCTTTCATTCTTGCTGATACTTCATTGTTGAAGGTCATCTGGGAAAGGTCTGCTTTCTGTTCCTACAACCACACATGAACTGGGGAAGCAGCATATTTAGTTTTTATGCACCACATAATGTGGAACAAAACAAACTCCTAGAAAACAGCAGGTCTTGTTGTCACTCTCATTTATTTTAAAACACAAGACCTTTCTGTTTGCTGCTGCCTTTAATCGAGTTATCTGTTTTTCTGATCTGCACTGTAACTGTATCTATTTGTTTTTACTTATTTTGTTTCATGCATTCTATAATGTAATTTTATGTTTATGTGTTTCCTTTGCTTGATGTTTTGTGTAAAGCACATCGAATTGCCTTTGTTGAAATGTGCCATATACAAATAAAATGGCCTTGACCTTTCCTTGCCATAGCCTTCTTGACGTGACTGTAAATGGGCTGTAGTGTTGACCCTGAGTGTTGAGTGTTGACCCTTTCGTGCAAACTCATTACTTTCTGAAACTGCCTTTCACATTGCACCTTACTGTCTCCTTTTCAGGTGTGAGCTAGACCTGCATGTGCAAACATACATTGCGTTCAATGTTGCTATGTGAGCTTCCCATGCTGGTTCTGTGTTATGTTTCTTCCACCTACTCTTTCTTGGAGATCATGGAGAAAGAGGGAGTACAGGACAAGAAAATCTTTCTTGGCCAAATGTTGCCATGGGTACTTTTT
This sequence comes from Electrona antarctica, assembly GCF_951216825.1. Taxonomy (NCBI): domain Eukaryota; kingdom Metazoa; phylum Chordata; class Actinopteri; order Myctophiformes; family Myctophidae; genus Electrona; species Electrona antarctica. The sequence continues at coordinate 17,130,796 of NC_136808.1, read as the reverse complement.
TCCGAGCTAACGTTTACTGTACGTCAGGTTAATTCCAGTCCACAAGCGAACAGTGAAAATCTGACAGACAAAACGTGAGCAATCTCTCTCCCCCACTACTCCTTCGCCCCACAGATCTTATTTATTGAGGGGCGCTATATACAGGTTTAATGTTTGTTTTTAGTTCAATGTTTGTTTTAAAAATGCCATTGACAATGAAGGGAAAATGTACGTGATCTTGTCCCTAACACAAACATTAAATGCCATTAACAATAAAGAGAATGTAATGTTTCTGTTGGCACCGTTTGTTTTACATCACCATTACATCACCTAATCAACATGAGTTAGACTTTAATATATTAGTGCCCCTCACTTCACACAAGTGTGATTTTTGGTGTGTATGTCACTTTAACTCCCTCCCAGTTAGAAATGGATGACCACTGGCATTTACACAAGCATTAAACTATTTGTTTATTGCGACCGCAGGCCGCAGTTAACTATGAAATCGTGCATTTCCTGTCATTCAGTCAGTCAGTCACGCCCCATATGCCTCGTGACATCACGTGATGTCAATATTAAGCCTATATATGGAGATCCCTGATGTCATCAATATTGGCCAGCAACTCTACATCTCACCTCAAACCCTTAAGCCCTAACCACACCAGAGGGTCATCATGCAACTCCTTGCAACATGCCAACTCCTTGCGACTACTTGCAACCATTATTCTCAATAGCATGTTTCAAGGAGTTGCATTGGTGTGGTTTGTTTTGTTGCAAGGAGTTGCAGGGGTGTGGTTTGGGCCTTAGATCTCCATATATGGAGCTGACCTGTTCTGACATTCCATATGTTGATCCTTCCCCATCCATCCTTCCACTTTTTAACTCTAGACCCAAAGTTATTAGTGGTAAGGTAAGGTAAGGTAATTTTATTTAAAAAGCGCCTTTCAAAACAAATGTTACAAGGTGCTGTACAATAAAAGAATAGGAATAAAACAAGAACATCACAATCAGAGATAAACCAACGATAAAATAAGAAACAGAGCAGCAAAAACAGTACATAGAAATAGATAAAAACAGAACAACAGTAGATAGAAATCAACATACGGTAATCACAATAGCAAACCAAAATGTTTGCGGTACAAATTAGTTTTTAGCAGCTTCTTAAAGTTCTCAACAGACTCCGCATTTCTCAAGTAAAGTGGTAAGTCATTCCACAGCGTAGGTGCAACAAATACATAAGCTCGATCCCCTTTAGTTCGCAGCTTAGTAGCGGGGATAGTGAGAAGGCCTTTGTCAGAAGACCTAGTGCAGCCGGCGAAAACTAGAGTTCTCAACAGGCCCGGAAATTAAGGCTCGGTCCTACCTGGTCCCTCATCAAACCCTGTACACTCAAGACACTGCCCCCGCTTCCACCCTTAGATCTACATATATGGAGCTGGCCTGTTCTGACATTCCATATGTTGATCTGACCTCATCAAACCCTGTACACTCAAGACACACTCCATATGGAAAGTACAGAATTCATTCCATATGTTGATCTGACCCCCCATGCCAAAGCACCAGCGTTCGCCCAGCAGTCTGCTGTCACCCAGGCGGATATGTTGATCTGACCCCCCATTCCAAAGCGCCAGTGCTCACCCAGCAGTCTGATGTCACCCAGGCGGATGCGTGCACACCTCGCTTCTCGCCCTGATTTGGTCTTCAATGCTATGGCACCTGGGTCTGTAGGAACTGGTAGAGCCTCTTTGGCTCCTTCTGAGATGGCAAATTACATTTTACACATTTAAAAAACAGGCCAGATTGGAGAGGAAAAATTATGAAGTTCTCATTTAGCCTAAAAAGGTTGACAGTTATTGTCCCAGACTCCTTGGAACTCCTCTAGGTGATGTCAGCATTCCACATTTTAAGGATGAGCAAATGTTTCCTTTTTAAGAACAAAGCCAGAGCTCTTGTCTATTCTCATCCCTCCTTTGTTAAGTCTAGGGCATTTTTGATGCTACAGAAGAATGTAAATATTGAAAGTTGTCCTGTACTGCTGTGGGAGCACGAGCCAAGGCAGTTAACTACAAGCAGTTTACATTTTTTGTGGTGAGCAACATATTTCTGAATTTAATAGTCTTCCTAGAATCACCTGGGTCAAGCAAAGCATTACATGTCTGCAGTTGAGTGGCCAATTCATTCATTGGAATGGAATCTGACAAATCTGACTGATCACATGACTCCAGAGAATGATTCGTGTGAATATTTTTTAGTAGCAAAACATGTGTTTGGAGGGGAATGGGAGTATGGGGGTGTTCCATACCAAGACCCACACTAGACCCTCTCCCCATACCCCGGTCTGGACCCTATCCAGGTTACATAAGTAGGTCTGAAGGATGAAGTGGGGTGTTGGAGGGGCAGTGGTTCACCTGCTGTGGAGCTGCCCAGATGTACAAGAGTTCTGGTTAACTATCCGTGACATTCAAACAGACATCCCTTTTACTCCAGCCAGGCTTGTACATTTTGGGAGACCCTGCAGTGTTAGTTGATTTACCTTCCCCTGATGGTGAATGAATCCAAACTGCCCTCATGCTGGGACTGAAGCACCACTGGAAGAACTACTCTGATTAAGTACAAAGGTATTTTCATCAAAATATACTTACAGTACCAATTAAAAAAGAAAAACAATTATTAAAACAATAAAAAATCTACCAATTCAAAATTAGGCCTATATGCAATAAATGTTAAAGGAGGACTTCACCCATTTTCCACATCTTTGTATAATTCTCAGTCATGCTGATGATAATGTGTCTCCCCTGTGGAGGGCTGTAGACAGTTCTAAAACCTGCCTACCAGTAACATCATCATTATCCTGTGTGTGTCGAGTAATTGTTTTTATGAAAATTTGACTGTATTGTGCATCTGTATTTTCATGGTTACTGTGGTGTGCTGTGAGGCGTGCCCGGTTATCAACTAATAGGTAAATTTCAATAAGATGTTGTGGATGTGTCAACATAAATAATAGCGTGTGTGCATGCGTGCATGCGTGCGTGCGTGCGTGCGTGTGTGTGTGTGTGTGTGTGTAGTGAGCTGTTGTTGTAAATAAAGCAAGGTGCTTGAAGGTTTGATATGGGAGGAAGTAATAACTCTTAATGTTAGGCACTTGGGAGCAGCACGGGGCCTCATTATCTCCCTAAACGCTTTAGGCTTTCCGATGTTCTCACCTTACGCCCACTACTGACCTATGACTCACCAGTCCCTCTATCCTCATACTAGACCTTTATTGCATTACTTTAATCACAAAGCGTCATGTTGGAAGGTTGCAGGGCAACTCTTTGTAACTACACCAGATTCCCCCATAACTTACCTCAGTCCCTTCTTAAAAAGGCAGTGTTTTACTGTCGATGATGCAGTTATGAGTTCAATATTGTTATTGACTTTTTTCTTGACAGTAGCGGTAACAGGTATGGTCGCCACCTTTTCCATCTCGCCCCACTACTCTACCTAGCTGTAAATAACAAACATAAATTCATGTTGGTGATTATATAAAAGGTATTATATTAATTTATAATTGTTTTAAGTTCACTCTGTATATCCATGGGCATAATAACATCATGATGCCATTACAAAACATGGGCTACATATGGAAGAAATGTGTTTAATAAAACGAAATTAACTGCTAGAAGGTCCTAAATTAACTTAATTGAGCAGTCACCGTTTCTGTCTCATGTTATTCTTCCTTGATTTGAGTATAGAGATCGACTACTATACAATTAAATACATCTGTATACAAGATAATTTCAGGGAGGGAGGGAAATACTAAATTAACTGTTAACTACATTAACACTTTTCGCGGGGGCTAGTTGGTAAAGGGGGGAGTCATCTGGTATTCTACATACCACCTTCATCCCTTCCCACACAGGACCACCCAGTTACACAAATCACACAGTGCCCATGCGGTAAAAAAAAAAGTCTATAGAATTATATAGCATATATAAATATATACTTCTTCAGTAGCCAAAATACATGCAAAGCTTCAATGAAACAACGTTCAACTTTTGAGGAAAGAAAATATGACAGAAAACGTCTGCTTTTCTCCTTTGATATATGTCTTAAACGTTCAATATTTAGGTGGGTATTTGATGTATTATTTTAGAGAGAGAAAATTGAAGATCTATAAGCTGATACTGATGAGGACTGGATAGCCAAAATATCTTTCCTGAGGCATGGAAAAATAAAACAAAATGTATCTATAAGCTCACAACGCTTGTAGAATGGCTATTGTTGTATTGCCAAAAAATGTAATAGGGCTCGGCTCACGTTTTGTGTTAACGGTTCCTCATTTTGTTGCAGGGAAGCCCCTGGAACACTCTCAAGGACCCCTAGTGGTTCTGGACTAGGCCATTAGGCAGTGGTTCCTGCAGGACCCACTTTGAGAACCATTGCCTTACTGCCTAATTTTGCAGGACATGATGTGAAGTCCTTTCAGTTTGACACTCTGCAAAACATAGTGAATCAGGGGGAATGCATGGTACAATATAGACTAGAGATCACCATTTCTTTCAAGGAGTTCTTTCCCCAATGGCCCCTCTCTGATTTATGTGATAATCACTGAGAAGGGCTTAATTACTTTTTAAATATTTTATGGTATGCAACAAGGCAAAGTGACGAAGAAAAATTATAATGGGCTAAAAGTTGAAATTCTATAAAGCAATTTCAGGAAAAGACAGAGTTTAATAGGGATGACTAAAGCATGACAATAATATAATTTTAATAAGACATCTGATTAAATCCACAACTGACCATTTGACTAAATGTGGCCGGGCCGTGGCCCGGGGTTTGATTTATAGTATGTTAATTCACTAGACCAATTAAAGATTTACATCAACCTAACACTTAACAGGTTCTAAATACGAATGTGATGCAGTAACAATGGGACAGCAACAAGGATGTCACCCAAGATTACAATAGTTTATTAAGCAATTAATCAATAATAAAAGCAACACTTTATTGTACGAAATAATTAAAAAATCATAAAACAGAGAAGAGAAGCTAAAAATGTCTATCAAATACTCAAACTACAGAGGACCTACAGTGCGAAAAGGGGGGGGGGGGGGGGGGGGGGGGAGCACCGCTGTGAGCCTAACCACCCAGGTCACTGCACCTATCCTGCAGCAGAAGAGTTAAAATTACGGTTTGTTCACTTACAACAGTTTATTAGATTAGATATTAGATCCTTCTTGGGGGAAATACCATCATCATTACAATCAGAATATAGTTATAGTACAACTAGAGCCACCATATAATAAAGTTACACAAAAACAAACTCAAATCAATATAAATCAATAAGCTTACATTGGTTTAGACCCATACTATTAACACAAATGTATGGTATATATCATAAGTAGGTCTGTTATTACAGAGGCATGACAGGCATGTTATTCCATTCAACATTTCCAACGTCTCCTTGGTTTTGTTTACCTGTGCTGTGGGCAATCCTAACATGACCACATCTTGAAAGTATTCCAACCATTTTCTAGTATATAGTTTGTGTAGTGGCAGCCAGAGCCAGCGTTATATAATGTATGTTATTTGGCTGCAGTTTAGCCAGCGAGTCATAGCCTATATTGTGTTGTTTCTCATTCACTTCCATGCGTGAGTCATCAGTGAGTAAAAGATAAATGGTTCTGTACCTGCGTCTGACCGGGAGGACATTTTATTATGTTTCCCACCCAGTTATGGCTGTACCTGATTCATATATATTTGGGGGGGCCAATACAAACTTTACAACATATTCTTGTATGGCAAGTGACGATCTGTTTGAGAACATTGTAATGTAATGCAATATGATATAACCTTATTACCTTTATATTTTTATTTTACTTTATTGTGTGTCTGTTTTGGTCCTGTATTTCTGTCTTTTTTATTTACTTATTTTTCTCAATGTGTTCTTAATGTATTGTGTGCTTATGTGTAGTCTAGTGGTGTATATATGTATGTTGCTATGTCTTGTTGTGTGTAAAAAAACAATAAAAACAATTTAATAATAATCAGTGAGTAAAAGATAAATTGGATCTAGTGTTACAGCCTACTGGAAATACTGATGATATACCCAGAAAATATGGAAAGGCCATTCCCATTTCATGTTTTGTCATTGGTGGAAGAAGTAGCCTACTGAGATGTTTTACTGTACTACAGGGCAGCCTGGTTGCAAATGGGTGCAGGGTCTACTTCAAAATGTACAATGTATTGAGAGCCTGTAGCTCTGCTATTTTTGAATAGCTCAAATATAGAATCTGAACTTGTGCCCCCGATTGAACCTGAATAGCTGTCGCCTGACTAGCCAACCTGTCTTGTCTGGATGATGTTTGTGACCAAGAACTGCTTTGTACATTGACTATATTGGAGTGTTTTTTTTTATATATATATATATATATATATATATATATATATATATATATAGATATATAGATATATAGATATATAGATATGTATTTTTTTGTTTTGTTTTGTTCTGAATGTTCTTTGGTTGTCTTGATTTGGAATTTGTGTGTTGTTTGTGTTTAAGTTTTTTTGTATTTGTTACTCTGTTTGTATTTCTCAATTTACTGCTATATTTGTAAAAAAACTAAAAATGAATAAACAGAACATTAAAAATATATATATATATATATAGAATCTGAAAGGTAACTAATCACTAACGTTTTCTTGAGTAGACATATTTGCCTCTGAGATGTAGTGGAGTAGAATTATATAGTATAAAAATGGAAATACTCAAGTAAAATTAAAGGGAAGTAAAGTTGTACTTAGTATAGTACATGAGTAAAGGTACTTTGTTATTTTCTAACACTGCATTTGGGTCACTGTATACTTGTATAGGGTAGAAAGCCTGATTTTGGGGTCTTTGCCATTCCAAATATTATATACCGGTATAATATATTTACATACTACTACTTTTTCCAATTACCCACCGCAAGAGGGAGCAGAGTCATCATGCTTACAAAAGTGATATGGGGCAGAGTGGTCAGAGACTCAGAGGGTCTGGTGCAGCTGGATTCAGCTTCACAATGTAATGACCACCCAGACGTCAGAACTGGCTCTGATGATAGATGTTCTCTGGGGGAGGACACAGCAACAGAGGACAGGGATTGGGATATCCCCACAGCAGCATGAACTGCTCAATACTCGTTGCCTGTGCAAAGAGCAGGAGGGAATTGTGGTCCTCGACGAGGTCTATACATGCAGTGGCATTTTTTTTCCGAATGAAGTAGCATTTTTTGTAACTCCTGCAGAAATGGGCCTTATAGATTACTGATGTGTGGGGGAGAACATTGCCATGGAGGCATTTGCCCCACCTGGGAAGAAGATAAGAGAGCTGATGGCAGGTGGAGACACTCTCTCTCGCCCAGGGGCATGAGAGGCTCTGGTCACTGGAGAATGGGTTGATTCCATACTTTAATCGTTTGCAGTAAAAAGTTCAATACAATTTATACAAGGTCTTCTATAGACAAATTCAGAAACGGGTCTCATGGTCGCAGGCAACGTATTTCCTGTAGGCGGAGACAACATATCTGCGGTGTAAACTCGCAGGTCTTCTACTACATTGAATGGTAGAGTGACTGATGTTAGTCTGCTCAAACGTTACTCTTTTACCTGCTTTTTACTAACACTAACTTTACAAAAATGCCCAGAACATCGCAAACTTTTTGTTTTTTCTTCTCCTTCTTTAAGGGACCAAGAAGTCATGAAGTGACTTTGGTCACTTATTGTTTTTGTGGGTTTTTTTCTTCTTCTTCTGCCAAAAATAGCAGTTCTGGCTGAAACGCAAGAATCTGGTAGAGGGCCATGCCAAATGGTGACTATGCAAAGCCCATGACAATTGGCCAAAGGGTGGCGCTATAGCACTCAATTGAAAATGCATGCAACCATTTGACCGTTGGCAATGACACTTTGATACACATGTCTCCTCATGCCGAACAACTTTCGTGTTCTGACTTTTGACCTCTGACCTTTAGATCACCCGCCATTTTGAATTATCTGAAACCTTTGTACGTGAAAGTTTGTACGTGAAAACATGAACATCGAACACACTGTAGAAATGGATAATGACATGCCCAAAATGAGGACACACATACTTAGCTCAGTTTGTTGAGCTCTCACCTTTAGACCACAAGGTTGTGTGTTCAAATCCGGGTACCGACAACTCAGCCCATGATTCTTATTTGTGCATATTTTCCTTATTGCGTATTGTCTTCTTTCTTGGTCCCGCCTTATCGCTGCTTTCAGCTATATTTTGACATTCTGTTTTTCTCCAAAGTTGAATGTTGCCACTACTGTTGGAGCAGCATAAACTACACAGTTCATCCCGATGTTCTGGGCATCTTTGTAAAGTTAGTGTTTTAGTAAAAAGCAGGTAAAAGAGTAACATTTGAGCAGTCTAACATCAGTCACTCTACCATTCAATGTAGTAGAAGACCTGCGAGTTTACACCGCAGATATGTTGTCTCCGCCTACAGGAAATATGTTGCCTGAATCGGTCTATAAGTGGATATTGTTATAATTAGTCCATGTACAGTACATGATACATCTTAGTCTGTGTACTGGAACTTGAGATACAGTGTACTTGATATCTGATATGTATTGTGTACTGCCTGTACTGTAGCATACTTTATGGATAGGCTACAAGAGACACCTCAGCGCCAGCAAGGTCAGCCTTGCTGCATTAGTCATTATCATGTCACGTTTCTATGTCTCATATCTTGTTGTCACGTCATTATGATCCAGCACTACAGTATATATGTTCCTGTTGTGTAATAAACTTGGTGAACCTTTAACGTGATACTGTCTAGTGTCGCGTTATTGTTCTCCCGGGCCCGCCGTCGCAGTCGCCGTATAAAGGAATACTTCAACCGGATTATCATACACCACCCAGCCTGCACACACTACCTGTCTGTTAGAACCAGACGAGGGTCCAATTAAAGATTACAACAAAACAAAAATATCCTTTTTAACTATTTTAAATCAAACTATGAAATATAAATGTGTTTGTATGTATGTACTGTATGTAGCATGAACAGGTACTATCAACTGAATAAAACACACTGGCTGACTGCGAGTGAAGCTCATCAAATCACTATACTTCACACTGGCACCTTTTTACAAGACTAGACCGGTGCCTGGCTGTAGCACACAGAGTCGGTAACAATGGAAGTTGGAGATCCATGCCCCACCCGGCTATGCAATACCCACTGTACCCGTGTCAGAGTACCCGTTCCTCCCACCTGTCCCTTTAATGGCGATATATGGAGATTTCTGTATCTGTCTCTGTGTCCCTTTATTCCCATGGAGTTCTGTGTCAGGCATGCCCAAATATGAAGTGTTGTGATGTCAGAACAGGCCAGCTCATATTGGGGTGATCAGGTCCAGAGCCTGGGCAGAGGCCTTTTGTGGCGGTTCTGGACAACCGTGGGTTGAAGTCGGTGGGACGAACGGTTGTCGAGTTACGTGGATTACAGACTTGCGCGCTCGCGCGCACACACACACACACACACACACACACACACACACACACACACACACACACACACACACACACACACACACACACACACACACACAGAGAGAGACGTGGTGCATTTATAGTTATTATTTATATAGAAGATAGATACAGGTGAAAGAGTGAGTGCAGAGTAACTACAAGCATATAAATAGCTGAGTTACATACAGTAAACAGCTTCTTAACCAAATAACAAACATTAGTACTGGGAATAAAGTACTGGGAATAAAGCAATAACAAAGAAACACAACATAAAATAAACACTTAAGGCCCTTATTGTGTCATTGCGATGATTCATAGAATATGTTGCACTCAAAATGCCCCACCATGTGAAACCCATAAAACATTATAACAATGTAAATTCATGGATTCATGTTGTGGGTCATTGTAACTGGTGTCTTTGTGGTTGATTGATCAAGTACTTTATTAACAGGTTCACCTTTGTTTTGCAAGTGTGCCTATCGCTCAGAAGTGTGAGGATTTCATCTCAGTGAGGGGCCACGGTCTCTACATTCCTTAATTCCATGCCGCTCTTCCGTTGATGACTCATCTCCCCACACTCCCTGCCTTATTACAGACTAAGAGCATCACTCTGTCTCTATCGGTGAACGAGAGGATCACTTTAGTGCACAAACCGTAATGAAATTGGGGGAAGGGGTTACAAATCAGTTGTAAGCTGCAATTGAAATGGGTAAAATTGTGTAACTTTCCAAAACATAGAGTACTGTATGCATATCCCAATCAAACAAGTGTATGAGGCGCTTGGCACAGTGCAGACAATATTTTGTAAATAGACAAAGAAAATACTCACAAACTGGGTAGTTGCGAGCAACTATATCCACTGTGCAGTTATCGTTTTTTATTTAAGATTGTAAGATTGAAAGGGGAAAATTGCTGCATCTGTTCTATAGATCTAAGAGAGAAGATACCTGATACACGATGAAAGCACTTTGCCTGCCTACGTAGGCTATGGTGTTCTAAACAAGAAGTTAAAGCATGTGGCAAGCACAGATCTCTCTTAGGTTTAGTAGATTGAATAGAAGATGACTGTTAAAACCAATCTGGGAACCCATTTGCAAAGAAAAAGGAAAAACTGTACTACTGTTTTTTTCCTTTGATTAACCTCTGGGGCGACAAACAATAGGATGTTGGCCCATTTGGTCCCTCCTCATACAGTTGCAATGTCTTTGTTTTTTAACATTCCTAACATACCTAACTCTACACATTGTAAAAGGAGCTGCCAACAGATTCTGCTGCGGAGCTCTGAATCTGTCTTGAGAGATTAGTTAAAACAAAACAGCATATACAAACTGAGCAGATTCTGATGCTTTTGCTATAGCATCAAATATGTTCTGAAAGGATGATAGATACGACAACTTCTCCATAGTTATTACTGTAAAAGGAAAGGACCCAGGTGAAATTGGTCTCCATATTCACAACCGTTCATACAAACGTTTTATGTTTTACGTTTTCTATGCGATAAAATTACGAATCTCACTGGCATCTGTATTTGAAAAGAAAGAGGAAATTGGAGCGGAAAGAAGCATGCAGTGAAGCATGCAGTGCAGTGACTACACCAAATTATTGGTGTAGTGTTCTGGACACACACATGCACGTGCACATGCACACATGTGACATTCAATGATTAGTTATCTGGGGAGTGATACTTGAGGTGGTTGGCGAGAGGATGTTAGGGGACAGAGGGGGATGTTAAGGGGGGGGATGTTAGGGGACAGAGGGGGTGGCATTTGTTGTTTTGAGGAAGCTGCTCTGAACCTTTTGATGGTTAGATCAAACTCAGGGAATAAACCTGGCCACCTGATGCTTCAAAGAGAATGACTGTTTCCTTGTTTCTTAACTAGAGGTTCACGCGCCTTCGGAACGCTCACACCATCTTAAAAAATACAAAAAAATAAACTCGGTTTCCCATCATGCACCTGTAACACAACATGCCTTGCACTGCATCGATGCACGAGGACATGAGTCCAGTTCCTGTTTCTGGGCCGTTTGAAAAAGCTGTTTTCTCTGAATCTATATCCGCGGTGATTGAACAGAATGCGGACGTTCTGGGATCATTTCAGATTTTATGCTGTCAAGGTTTAAATATTAACGTCTGAAACGCCTCTAGAGAAATAAACGTTTTAGACGGACGGAGTTAATGACATCAGAGCACAGGCACAGCACAGGCGTCAACGGCACATTTGCATACTCTGCATACGTCACAGTCTATGACTTGGCGACGTGGCGACTCCCGTCGTCAAGTCGCCCCAACTCCAATGTATATATATCACCAGCTAACTAACCATTTAACAAATGAAGCGAACAGCGTTGTAGCGTTGAACGAGCCAACGCTACAATATTACACTCCTTTACATAGTGTGGCTTATATGTTTCAACAGTTATTCAATGTTCTCCCTGTTTTCCAATTTCCAGTCTAGGCTTTTGAACTGTTTTAAACCGACACAGACAGAAATTAAAATGTTAAAAACTTTCACAAATGCTTTGAATATACAGTACGTATACGCTTTAGTGCTGCCTTTGCTGCTTTCAAGACGATGCGTAACTTCAGTTTATAACTGGAACATGCGTCGAGCCCAGGGTGTTCAATAGACCTAATTTTTCTCATCCTTTATGATTTAATCAGGGAGATTTGGCAAGAGCTTAATAACAGAGCCAGTGATGAGTCAGCCAGGCTGCAGTTCTGGGAGTACGTTGGAGGTGAGAATTACCCTTGAGGGGAGAGGGGGAAAAAAACAGGTGGAGCAATAGACTCCATTGATATGGTTATCAATAACAGTACATTTCCCCAAGTTGAAAGTGATGTTCTCAAAAGTGATGTTCTCAAACAAAACATGATTACCCTCTTTAACACCATATTAAGGTTCTCTTTTGAAATGTAAATACCAGTAATACCAGTAAGGACAAGAAGCGACGAGAAGCGTGCTGAAACAACAGAGGACGCTTATATGAAACCATATCAACATACACATGGACCTCCTATCAATCTGATTAATTGTTTAGACTTGTAGCTCTAGCACTCCTTAGGAATGGGAACTATGCTAGGAATGCTTCCTACCATAGTTTCCCAAATACCATTATGAGTAACTAATATGAAGATAGTTTTCCATGTCTATATTTGGATAGTGGACTTGAGGACTTCATTCCAGACATTAAATTCCACAAACTCACATACTCTCCAAGAGTCTGGGCTTTTTGCATCATGACATAGTGCGTGACTCACACTCGGTCACTGGGCGTCATTGACATTTGAAGTGAGAAGGGCCATTGCTCGCTAATGTTTGTTTACATAACCAGGGTTATGTTATAACCTTATGTAATGTTAAACTATTAGGCTTCACAATACGCTTATTGTAAGTGTCCATACACTCCCGTTGAATCACTGAAGCCCAAACTGGAGTCCCCTGGGAATCCATCAAGTGTGATGTCCTATCACAGCCCAAAATGGGCTGTCCAATTCCTATTTATTAGTTCTGTCTAATATGTCTTAAGAAGCCATATTACAATAAACGTATTGCTTGCTAATGTTTATTTACATAACCAGGGTTATGTGTTTATGCAATATGTAGTGGGCAGTCCCTCTTCATCTCTCTATCAGCTTCATTCAGGTCATTGGATTGAAAACATGTTGACCCCTGATCTAGTTGATTTTAAATTTGCTTTAAATTTAAATGTTAATATTCCTTCCCCTGGAAGAATAGTTCCTTATGAATTCTGCATTAGAATGTTTTAAATGTTGAAATGTTGACAAAAGTTTCAGGTATAATAATTCTGTTGCGCTTATTGCATATTATGGACAAGATTTAAACAAACACAATATCTAAAATATAAAATTCTGGACCTCACAGACAGTATACAGGTACATTGGAATATGGTGAATCGCACAAATAATTGCTTATGTACATTTTGTATTATGGCATACATTATGGTTCGTAGAGGGAAGTGTATTTCCCAGTAGCATCGTGACTGGCTCAGTGAGCTATACACACAGACAAATAAAGGTTATTTAAACTTTAAAGAACCATTTATTTGAATTGTTACTTCATCGTTATTGTCCCGCAGGGGTACTTGGTCTGCTCCTTTTTCCCCCTACAGAAAAAATTGGATGTGAAGCAGAAGGTGTATCAAATAACCTTCAACCTTTTGGTTCTTTGACCAAAAAAGGTTCTCTAGAACCATAAAAAGAACATGAAGAACTATTCACTAAATTAAAATTGTGATGGTTCTGTGAAACACAAATGATTATACTGTGTAGGTGATGGTTCTTCATGGAGAACAATTTAAGAACCTTTATTTTTCTGTGTGTGGCCCCGGGCCACATGCGGCCCCCAACATCACGGGTTTTTGCGGGTTAATACATATCGGAGTACTGATATATTGATTTCAGCTGATACAATTCAAAACGTAATGGCTATTATAAATGTATTGTCGTTGTTATGTCCAATGTTCATAAAGTTAACATAATTATAACTGTAAGAATTTGAAATATAAGACACATTTTACTTTTCAGGATTCCAATTAAAAAATGTAGTAGGCTATATATGTAGAATCAAATACTTGAGATGTACTTTGGGTCATATAGAGCACAGAAATAATTCCCGAGGCTTTAAAGTAAATACTGAAAAGCCTGTGACATGTTATGCAGAGTAGACCCTGTAAAGTAGGTTTACAAATACCACGAGTGTAATAAATAGCATGGAGTAATATGTATACGTAATAGTATGTGTGGAACATAGGTCCGCTTTACAGTGTGTTCTGTGAGAGGAAGAGGGATTCCATATATTAGGGACTGGGTGGCACGTGGAGAGTATATTTTAGGGAGCACGTGGTGTGAAAGCTCTTGGGAAGAAGTAGAATTGGAAGTGACAAGCGGCCTTGGCCTTAATGGACCAGTACTGTCTCCCAGTGGAAAGTTTATGAAATGGATTCATTGTTGCCTGGCCAGACAGGGATAGTGGCAACCTTCCTGTCGTTTTCTTTACTTTAACATCATGTAGTTTATTGATGCAAGGTAATTGGCTGCCAATGACCCACTTGGCAGATGGAATGAAAGCAGACAGTGATGAAGGATATGAAAAGGCTTTGTATATTGATCTAAACAAATTACACCCAGCTTGGCTAGGAGATATTGAAGTTCCTCAGTTGCTTCTGGATGGACAGCATTTTTGATTAAGCAAGATACCATGTTTTTGTCTCATTTGAGGTGAATATATGATTGATTGATTGATTGATTGATTGATTGATTGATTCAATCTGTCTGTCTGTCTGTCTCATAAGGCTAGCGGTAACTGACTAAAAATGTCTGTTGTGCCATGTGAGGACAAAATCTTGACCCCCACTACTGTATGCTTCTCCTTTTTAATAGATACATTTAATATAGTTTAATACATTTGAGTTTGGTCATTTGCCTCTCTGGCTTTAAGTATGTAACCTTTTTTTGCGACTAAAATGTAATTTTGTCCAATCTGTGTATACAATACACCTTTTGGGGTGGTTGTATTTTGTTTATTTAGATCTAGATTGTGATTCGAACTGATTACACCATTTCACTACATTCAATCTGCTTCTATGTATGCGTAGTCGTACAAGAATGAGAGCAGTGCAAAACTGTATGCATTTCACAATTCACACGCATGCATGGATGCATGCACGCACGCACGCACGCAGGCACGCACGCACGCACGCACGCACGCACGCACGCACGCACGCACGCACGCACGCACGCACACACACACACACACACATTGTATCCTTGTTGACATTTATGTACGTGTACAGTGAGAGATTGTTAATTATTCCAGTGGTCCTCAAAGTGGGGTCCAGTGACCCCCAGGGTTGAGGGGGTTCCCCAGCAAAATTAGGGTAGCCTACCGGTCACAAAGACGTCCCATATTAATCTGGTCTGAGGACAACCTAGAGAGACAACACATCACACTATACGTGAAGTGAGCTTGCAGATCTGATCAAGGACCCTGGCACAAAATGTCTTCAGGTGGGGGGCCGCGGTCCGCAACAATTTGATGGTCCTTGACATGAAAAAGTTTGACCACTGAATTACTCCATGCAAGCATTCTTGAACAGGGAGTACACTACAGACAAGGAGGAGCAGCCCCACCTGCTGTTACTTATGATGATGATACTTATGATATAATTTTTTGCTAGAGGGCCAAATTCAAAATGGCGCCCGGCGCCATAGCCAAAAATGAACTTGTCTTCATGTATGAAGACACTTTTCCATTCAAGTAACTGCCAAGCTACACCAGGCTTTTCTCGCGCGTTTTCTCCCGCGCGTGCGTTTAATTTAGGTCCAGTCCTATTTTAAAAAACGCACGCGCGAGCCGCGCGTTTAGAAAAGCCTGGTGTACCTTGGTCAACCATGAGGATTCCAAATCTGACACTATTCCAATGACTCCACTCCTCTGTCTATCATCATCCTCATCCTCCTTACTCTCAACATCCTCGTCCTCTTCAACTGGCCCTGATGCAGGTATCACAAAACGCATGCACTTTGCCTTTTTACTGGGAGATCATCCTGTGTATGTGACTGTGTACGTCCTCATCACTCTGCTCAAGGCAGAGAACCCAGACAAGTACCATGTCATCGTGCCCTTTCTTGGTCCTTTCCATGCCATCAACAAGCGCTACAAGGGGAGTGAGTTGAAAGGCAAGCATTATATGAGGGGGCTGCGTTGCTTAAGGCTGATGTATGAGGCACTTTTGAGTCAGCTGGCCAAGGAGAGGCTGATACCCAACCTAACAGGACTTGATATTCTGAGGAACACCAGTCTCTCCCAGGAAACCCTATTGCTGCTGCTCATGCAGCACTGGAGGATGATGCTAATCTCAAGAATCACATCAGCAACCTTTTCTCCCAATTAGAGGTTAGTGAGATGGAGGACTTCCTGTCCATGACATATGCGCTAATGCAGAATGTGCATGCAGTCCATATCTGCAACTGGGAAGAGTATGTCAGCTCTTTGCGTGCTATATGCAGCCGTGGATGGTAGCATATGACACAGGGCCGGCCCTCCCATCAGGCAGAACAGGCAGTTGCCCAGGGCATCGTGAGGGGAGGGGGGGCATCCACCAAGCAAAAAAAACAAACACAGTGCTTTAGAACACAAGGGGGCCATGGTCCTTTTTCAAGGGGGCATCACGAAAAATCCTGCCTAGGGCACCAAATTTCTCAGGGCGTTATGACAACAATAAGTATGGGAGGTGGCTGCCTGCATTACTTCTGGGCGATGCTGACAACTCTCCCTGCTGAACAGGTTGCCTTCCTTCGTACTAACTTCACTCAGTCCATCACAGGTAACCACTATTCCAACATGGCCTGGGACATGTGGATTGAATGTACAATGAACAAGGGCAGCAAAATTAAGTCAGGCTGGCTCTCCATCCTCCATCCTCCAAAATGAAAAGCATTTGCTGGTGCACTCCAGAAATGTTAACAATGTGCAGGCCTGCATAAGAGCGGCTCAAAACACTAGAATCGTAGAGAAGAGAGCAAGAGCTGCTGAAATGGAAAGAAGCGCTTTCAAAGCAGTGATCAACCTGGTTGAAGATAGTCAACTTGTCAAGCTCCCAGAGTTGTTGGAACATCGTCCGCGTCTTGTTGAGGAATGTGTAGCCTTATTCAAACCCATTGGCACATACAGGATGACACAGAAGAGCATGTTCATCCAGAAGCTCTCTCTCCAAACTATAGATATCAATGAACCCTATGTCGCTCTCCTCGATATGGGCATGATTTGGAGGATGGCAAGATCGGCATACACAAGAAGGCAACCCATACAAGTGGTTGGACTATGTCCACAAGGTGTCATCCATCATCCTGGCCCGCCTTTGTGATACTCACCCTATCATCTGTGTGAATGACCCATATGATGCAGCATACTCAACTAAAGATGATGAGCGAGACCTACATGTACAGGATAAGGCACATGTACCCAACACGTACATGAAATTTAATGACACCTTGCCCTCTGCCAAGGCATTCAATGCACTACTGTGTAGTGTCAGTAACAAGGAGCGGTTGTGTTGTCTTGTGTTGTTTTAATCTGGTTGATTTTATGTTTATTTTTATTTGAAAGTGAAATATCCACTTACCCCATTTTCAATCTTATGGCCGTAAAATTGCCAGTGACATCATTGGTATAGGCAGATTTGGTCATTTCAAACACGATTTTAAACTTTTTATTTTTATTTTTTATGCAAGAGCAGCATGCTAACGTTCCAGTTTCTATTCGCTTGGAATCCCCATCAAATGTATCAATGATGTCATAGAGGTTTCTGAACTGTTCACAACCAATGAGACAGAGTGAGTAGATATAATCGTATAATGGCCCAATTATATAACCCTAAGGTTGACATTTAAATAAAAGTCAATGATTTTCCAACATGATACGTTGTGAGCTTGTAGATTTTCTTCACTATATTTGAAATAGGGCATAAATGCTTAGTTCATGATGTACCTTTTCCCTTCCTTGAAATGTATTGGAGTCAAAAGTACCATATTTTTTATCTTTTAAATGTTTTGGAGGGAAAGTATCCAAGTATTCAAGCAAGTGTACTTATACGGTATACTGTCCACTGCTGGCTAAACGTAAAAGAGGTTTGTAATACAGTATATTTTACTATTGTGTTAGAAAACATCACATAGACAATCACAATCATGTAACTGAAATTAAGGATTATGGTAATTGTATCCAATTTTAGTTGCTTCTTGGAATTTTTGTGCAACATGAATCCGTTCTAATAACACCAACTATTACACTCAATAACACAAAGTCCCATAGGCCTTGGTTCGCTGCATTGGCAGAGTTATGTGCGTAAGAGAGGTACAATGACGTGATCAAGTCCTCTGATGTGTTCTGGCAGAGCACATTCGCTGAGAAATTATTCATTAGTTTGAGACAAGAAGGGTAGACTGGAAATATCAGCTACTTAGGGCTACAATGAACTTTGGAGCTCTGACAGAACGTGATGGTTCCTCTCAGTGGGCAACTGGGAGGCTATGGCTTTGATATATATAATATTATTATTTTATATACAACATTGCCTGCAAATTATCAGATCTTCATCATCTATGACCTCTACTGTCACTTTCAAAAACTATATATCTCATGTGTTCATATTGCATTTCAGACTGGATCGTTGCAGTGATCCAGAGCTTTGTTTGTGATAAGCTTGTTCTTTATTGCCATTATTTCTTGTTTATTTTATTTTTTGGATATGTGCTCTCTGCAAAGCACCTTGCAACAAGCCTGTTTTTCATTTGTTAACTAATTTCCTACACTACAGTACATGGTTCTCAATCTCTGCTAGCTTTATGATATTTCTGACAATATTTAGACAGTGACAACTTAATGAAGACCCCAAATAGCCAATTTCAAGATTTGACATTGTTAGTTTCAGTTGGTTTTAACATTTGATATCTCAACTTAATGCTAGATTGACAAAAAAAATATTAATTCCAGTGGAAGAAAATCAAGTAGGGACCATGAAAAGTATAAATTCCTTATGTAATGGATGATACATCGGCAATGGATGAGGGAGCTACTATACATGTTTTATATTTAAATGTAATTATAGTCTATAGAAACGTCATTGTTTCATACATATGAATGTGTTTCACTTGTGCATGTTCGTATTTGTTTTCTTTTTGGTGACTCACCTCTTGTTGAAATAAGGACCGAAATAGAAGCTAAATGGAAGAGGACATTCAATCTATCCTTGAGAATCTGCACCATGGGGGAGAAGATGGAGGGAGGAAGACAGAATGAGAGGCGCGACAGAAGGAGAGAAGAGAGAGAGTTTTATGAAGGCTTGCATTGTATAAGCCAATGAGTCACACTCACTGTTTGGATCTTGAGAACTAATAGAAAATCATTCACTGTCTCACTTGGGAGCAGACAATTTGGGCTCCATCTTGCGCCACTCTTATCCCCTATCCCTAAACTTATTTGCCATTTTTTACTATTTTGAAAATCATTTTAAAATAGTTCAACTAGCCGATCTACATCTACACGTTGTGAGCTTGTAGATCAGCTATTTGAACTATTTTAAAAGTTTAAAATAGTAAAAAAAAAAAAAAAGGGGTTAAGGGATTTGGGAGCACATGGGTCTCCATCTTGCGGCAGGGGCCCTTTTTCCTTATTTTGGGGATTTAGTATTGTGTGAGAGGTGTGGCCCCGTAAAATGTGTTATCTTGTGCCACAGCCTAAGTCCCTAAAACACCTCCATTACCCCTTACATTATGCATAGGTGTGGTTTGGGCGTTACAATGATTAAACCAATCACCGTGCCTTTAAGAGATCAATTATCCATTTAACATTATGCCCAGTGATTTACACTATGGCCCATGGCCATGGAAGAGCGACACACGTTGCTGCCTTAAATATAGCCTATTTATATTTGATACAGAGGCCGGGTTGTTTTGTGTCCAGTAGCTCCAACACAGCCTCACTTGTGCAAATCTAATAACTTCTTTGACTAGACAATTAAACACAATAAGCACAAGGAATTGACACTGCTGATTATAGTAAAATTCCAATCACAGAGATTTGTGGAGAATTAAGACAGAACGAGACCTCTGAGCTGTGAATGTTGTGCAACATGACTCAAGCCGAGGCAGCGCCAACTCAGGTCTCACCGTCTCAGAGTCAGAAGCGCATTCTTTTATCAAACAGAATTCACATTATGGGTGGTTTGAAGAGGCACTTTCCATTGTCCTAAACGGTTTAGGACAATGGAAAGGTTTAGGCTAAACCTGTGTGCATAAGATAGCAAATATAGGGAAAGCACATCAACACGCCTACAGACGCACCTCCACCCGCAAATATAGATGTCGGCAAAATGAATAGTGGGTTGTGTGGCCGCAAGATAGCGTTTACGCATAGTGGAAGCTCCTAAATGCGTAATTCACGGAAAATGTTTATTACTTGAGGATAAAGCATGGCATAAGATGGAGCCCCTAGTGTCAGGTTATATGGTATCTAGTACATCAAGTGTACCTTATCAGAAATGTACTTCTGTAAAATCCCATGAACAGAATCATCAATGTTTAGTACAAGTTCATGTTCTGTTTTCTTATTATTTCCTTACTATGCTGTTGGATGATATTTACTTGTGATTGACAACCTCTTTGACCATCCCTCAATTTCTAACCATGAGGATCACAGGATTATTTAGATGATAATGATATTCCAGAAAAAACCTTAAATATCAGTCAATATGCAAGAGAGACAAAGAGTCCCTTTTGTTTGGCCCAATCTGCTTCACGTTTTGACAACCTCTTTGACCAGGGGTTCTCAACGTTTTTGGCCGGGGACCCCCGGAAATGCTTTGGCAATGTCTCGGGACCCCCGCCCCGCCCCCTCCCGACCCCCAATATAAATTGACTGCTACAATAACCTTAAACCATTTTGGGCGGGAACCCCTTTTGGTGTTTTAAGCATTGTTATAATTTAGCTATTGAAAAATAGCAGATCTACAAGCTGCTACGAGCTTGTATGTCTGCTATTTTTGAAAAAAAGTGAAAATAAAATTTAAATATACATCTTTTTTTTTTTTTTTTTTTTTTTTTAATAATTTGGGGACCCCCTAAAATAATTTGGCGACCCCCCGAGGGGTCGCGACCCACGGGTTGAGAACCCCTGTCTTTGACCATCCCTCAATTTCTAACCATGAGGATCACAGGATTATTTGGATGATAATGATATTCCAGAAAGAACCTTGAATATCAGTCAATACGCAAGAGAGACAAAGAGTCCCTTTTGTTTGGCCCAATCTGCTTCACGTTTTCCCAAGGATTTCATTAGATTCTAGCCAATCCCCTGTCTCCCATTGGCATCACAATACAATCTGAGTCATGCTGTAAACTCAATAGCCCCATAGAATGTTTTATACAGCCGTCAGAGATGACGTAAATCTTCAGCCAGTTATTTCATTGCTGCAAAATATGTGACCGTGAAAATAACATTACAAAGAATCTGACTCACACGATCTGTGGCCTTAAAACGCTTCACACCTCACATGGGTGAACCAGGAGGCATGTCTGCCTCAGAAGAAACAAAGCCACAGAAAACTTTTTTTTGCTCATTTGTACTATCTACTGAAAAGAGAAAGAACTAGAAAAAGTGCCCTTCTGGGCACAGGTCTCCACCAGGAGGATAGGACTTTGCAAAATGTTTAGGAGTAATATAAATAAAATAAAATGTTTGCCTTTGATGGCAATTGGATGACTTGAGGCATTTTGTTCCAAAAATGTGTTTTGCAAAAATCAACCTGTTGGTGGCGCTATAACAGGCCAATGTGAAAAGGGTGGGATATATTCCTCAGCCTAGTAAGAAAATGTGTGAAAGATTTCACGTAAATTGCATGCTGCGTTCATGATTTGAGGCTTTTGTTCAAAACAGGGCAATCTTGCAAACTGTGAAAGCCAATTATAGCCAATTAGGATGGAATATGAAATATCGGACTTGAAATATCCGACTTGAGCACATGACCATAGAGATACTGTGTAACGATTTGTGAGATTTTTGGGCAGAATCTGGAGGAGTAATATAAAAAAATGTGTTTTACAAAAGTCGGCCTCCTGGTGGCGCTATAAAAGGCAGATGTGGAAAATGCAGGTCAAAGGTTTGTCCTTGGCCTCTAGGGAGTGTGCATGCAACGTTTCACGCAGATCGGTGCAGTTTTAGGTAAAACATGTGAAAAGCTGCCTCATGGTGGCGCTATAACAGGCCGTTCTGGAAAATGCGGGGCAGAGGTTCATCGTTGGCATCCAGGGAGTGTGTGTGCAAAGTTTGGCATCGACCGGGTTAACGGTGCCGGAGATTAGCTGGTAACGGACGGACGGAAGGACGGACGGACACACACACACACACACACACACACACGGACGGAGTGCAAAACATACTCTCTCCCCATGCCAAAACATACTCTCTCCCCATGCCTTCGGCCTGGTGGAGACAATAACAAAGGAGAGTAAAGTTATTTCTTGACTGAACTTGTAGCATTTTCACTGGACTTCTTCACTGCCCCCAACAAATTGCCCTGTTGCCCCTGTGAATACTGGGGGGACTTTGTGGGTATACAAAGGGGAGGCAGCATGGTTTACGGGTGCTCCATCATTAATTGCAGTTTCACAATAAGCATCCAAGATAAGCCAAACCTCGCCATCAGCAGGACTTTTAGATTGAGAGGCTAGAAATTAATCTGACAGCATGCTTTCAAAAGACACCCTGGAGCTACAGGACACACATGGATTTTAAAGCCTAATTTATACTTCGTGGTATGGCCGCGTCGTTGCCGAAAATGTCAGATTTTCAAATTGAAAATCAGTTATTTAAGCAGCCTTATTAGTATATTTTAAGTTAGTGTTAATACATCCGTTTGTAATAACCCTATAACCCCTAATCACTGAATAATATTCTGGGATTATTTAGAAAATGTTTCACAGAGACTTCTATTGTACAAAGGAAAAACTAGTTTAAACCGAGAACTGTTTTTGTTTCATGTGTTTTGTGTTTTGTTGTACCAGAAGAGAGCAGAGGCAGATGAAAGAAATCTTTCTCCACCGTGATGAAGTCAGTGATATTAAATGCATCCGGTACGTGTAGGGATTCCAATGAATTATTATGAGGTTTTTTTTCTTCTTCTTCTTTTTAGCATTTCATACAGTTATTTTCAATACAAATAGAATAAATCACAACTATTACTGTGATGGACAACAATACTGGCCAAGAAAGATCAGATCAGTCCACTCCCTTCTTAAACATTCTCCCAACAAAGGGATTATAGCATATAATGAAACTAACATTAGCAAATTATATTAAGATATTGAGATTTATATTGCAGTAAAAACTCGACTTTTGAGTTTTTCTACACTCTTTAATGGAATGTGCTATGATCAAGTGAACAAAATGTAAATTTATTTTGGATCCATATCCTACTATTGCAAACCTGGGACAAAACTGCCCCTTTCCCTTGGATTTTGCCTTCAGTCAGGAAATCATACCCTTTCTGAGCATAAAGTCAGTCATAATCTATAAAACGTCTGGGTTTCCGAGGCTAGTCATAATCAGGCACCTCTTGTTCGTCTAAAGGGTTTTGTTGTGTCATCAACTGTGAGTAACAACTGACCACTTGACACTGACTGTCTCAGATAGCTTATTGCTTGAGGGGACAGTGTCACACTGTCCAGTTACGCATTGGAGTGGGATGAATGACAGGACCACAAGGGTGGATCATGTAAAAAATGCAATTTAAGGGACACTTACAGTATGTATCTGAAACATGAAAGCTAAATTTGGGCCAGTACACAGTAAAATCCTCAGTGTGCATTTAACTCTGAATGAACAAAAGGACTTTACTGTGCATATCATTTAAGTTTTCACTTGATTCACTTTCATTAAATGCCTGCAATAAATACAAACATTGTTATTCTGCAACAAATGTGCGTGTGCTGCCACAACCATCTTTTGCTACACATCTCTGGGGCAATTTGTCTTTGGCTGCTGGTAAGACATTATATCCATGAGTATAATCTTTAATATGAGACGTGTAGCTTAAGGCTTAAGAGTTAGAGATTTCTAGGTCATTACTCGCCAAAACCACAAGCCTCATTAATGCCTCAGTCAGTGCAATCCAGTCTAGTCTCTGTATCATTCCATGACAACAAGTTCATTGTAAGTACAGCCTTTGTAGGAATTCCTTTATGTTACAAAATTGCTATAACTGATCACTCATGTCGTGAGCCACAACAGCACACTCACACTAATTTGCCAATGACAGGCAATCAATGCCTTCATTCAGAGTCACAGAACACATAACAGTGGTCCAAGGTTATTTATGTAGGCCTAATGCTGTTGACCAAAATGACAAAAAAATTATACATTCATTCATTCATAATTTAGACTAGTTATTTTTAATTATCTGTTCCTGTTTTGCATGGGATACTACTTCTGCCAGTGACAAGAGCAGCTTTATGATGATCAGCTTTATGATGATCTTTATTGATGACTATTGGCCATACAATGCTCTTTATAGGAGAAGTTACTCCTTGTGATCGTTGACAGACAGCGTCATCTGGCGTCTGTCTCACTTGCACGCTATCTGTTCTAGCTGCACTGGTACCCTTTGGCCCCAGGGTATGGCTTTGTTTTTGAGCATCAGAGCTAAAAAAAAAAAAAAAAAAAGAAGAAAAAATACAACCCAGACAGGAACAAAAACATGTCTACCATTGACACATTTTTCAAAACATACCGTACAATATTAAGATGACCAGGCCACTATGTTCGAATAAACGGTATCTTCAAATAATTATTTCAGTTACAAATAACAAACTGACACATACTGATTCTGTCCTTGTACTGTACATGTATGTTAAAATAATTATATGAGTGCAATTGTGAATTCCTGACAAATTACCTTCCAATAATTTAAATCTGTTATAAATTACTGCATTAATCACAAATATTTTGCTGTGTTATCCTCTCATACACTACTGTACTTAGCGAAACTTAAATGATTCTTAAAAGTGGTATATATGTATGTATATCTGCCTGGTATGCATGCTATGTATGTCCCTAATTGGCTGTTGATGGTGACGAAGATATGTTTCAATGTTGGGTGGGTAAAAGGTAATGTATGTATACATGTATGTATGTCGGTAAGAATGGTGGTCCCTTATTGGCTGTTGATGGTGACGTAACTAAGGTACGTTTCAAGGTAGGTATAAGGTCAATAATAGGGTCTAAAGGATTTAGAACAGCAGTTGTAATAGACATTAGTTAGTAGCTACTTGCGTGCTCTGCTTGTGCACAAGTAGGCCATGTATTTTTCTTTTGTGTGTTTGTTGTTTGTATTGTTTATTTCCCTTTTTTGTGCAGTCTGTGTTTTTGAGTGGTGTAAACCACTCCTACGACTGGCTTTGTTAGTTTACGTGTCTGTCTGTCTGTCTCTCTGTTCGTACCAAAAAATGAGCACGGTTGCTATGGTCACCCAGTTCACACGGGTGTGATTTCATTACGTCAGACATTACATCAGACCACAGCTGATCAGTCTATATAAGACCTTACACCACTCAGTTCACACGAGTGTGATTTTTTATTTCTTTATTGCACAGCTGCCCCCCTTTGCCAAACTTGTAGACTTTTGTATTGTTCTTAATTTTACTTTTAATCTGTTTTAAATCAATGACCTCTTCCATACAGGAAAGGATTCCAAATAAGCCAGCTGGCTTCTTCCTTTCCTTGCATTGTATTTTTGTATACAGTTTTTTTTTGTATACAGTCAAAAGGAGGTGTTGCTCTGTCAAACACAAACTGAAAACTGAACTCTCTCTGCAGAGCAAGGTGAACCTACTAAATTATAATTAACAGCACAGGTGTCTGTAATGCAGTCTCAATCAGTCCAATCAAAGGCCCTCTGCACATGCCTGTTGGCAAGGCAGCCTAATATATGGTTTGGCCTTTCCAACAATTATATTTTTGTATTTTTGTTATTTGATATGTATTGTCGATATTTTGTACTACGTGCTAAATAAATAAACCTAAACCTAAACCTATGTCCTACTTGTGTGCATTTCTAGTTGTTATTGTGGCCTCCTGGTGATGCTATAGGCCAATGTGAAAATGGTGACATTTCGTAGGCCTTTCAATCAGACACTGAAGCATTTTATTCCAAAAATGTGCTTGGCAAAAATGTACCTGCTACAAATATACACTTCTATAGCCAAAAACAGGAAATCGTCATAAAGGAGGTAAAAAGGGAAAAAAACAAAGTGAGGGGAAAAAGGGGTGGGTGCAGCATTCAGATTTTACGGGGGCCAGTTTCAAAATGCAGCCATTTTGGTGGCATAGGAGCGAAATGTTTGTTGTTTGTTTGTTGAACTCCCTCTCGTTGTGGGTGTACTGTGGACTTCGTTGACATTAAGGAAGTATCTAGACAGGTACATGGGTATCTCAAGCCCCCAGTAAGGCTATCCAACGTTGAAGATGCCACTACCTACTGGCGAAATGAGGAATTGCAGCACTTTAATGGAACCTCAAAATTGAGGTCCAGGGCTAGGCTAGGCTAAACTTCCGCTCGCTCGAGCCATTGAGTTATAATTATACTTCTGGCAGTCTTCCGGGTGCTTTGAGCGTGAACCAACCTTGGAGAGACGTGTGGTACTGAACGAAGCCAAGCAGTTTCTCTTCAGTACATGCGACACCATCAAAGGGGAGGAACTGATGGAGACTGTGCGAAGAGTTCAGGCATGATGAAAGGCAATATGGGGAGGCCTGGAGGGTCATCAATGAGATGACTGGGCGGAAGAGGACTAAGGAGGTACAAGTTGAGGGACACAGCCCCGATATGAGGGTGATTACCTGGTTCAACCACTTCCAAAGGCTCCTGGGCACAACAGCGGATGGAGCTAAGGAAAATATACCAGTAATCCTCCAGAACCTGCACATCGACGATGGTCCCTTCACAACCAGTGAGCTTGCCAGGACAAAATCCACAGTGAGACAGATCAAAAGTGTGTGTGTGTGTGTGTGTGTGTAAATGGTAAATGGTGCATTTATATAGCACCTTTATCCAAGGCGCTTTACAGAGATTGTGCATTACATTCACCCATTCACACACCGATGGCAGCGGAAACCATGCAAGGCACCAACTAGCACATCGGGAGCAATTAGGGGTTCAGTGTCTTGCTCAAGGACACTTCGACAGTAACTCTGGGGGAGCCCGGGTTCGAACTGGCAACCTTACGGTTATCATCCAGGCACTCTACCCCTGAGCCACTGCCGCCCCGTGTGTGTGTGTGTGTGTGTGTGTGTGTGTGTGTGTGTGTGTGTGTGTGTGTGTGTGTGTGTGTGTGTGTGTGTGTGTGTGTGTGTGTGTGTGTGTGTGTGTGTGTGTGTGTGTGTGTGTGTGTGTGTGTGTGTGTGTGTGTGTGTGTGTGTGTGTGTGTGTGCGTGCGTGCGTGCGTGTCTTTCTGACACCTGGGGCCGAGAAGCGACCTCACCCTAAAGGGCAGATCAACATGGAATGAATTCGGTACTGGCCATATAAGGAGCATGTCTTGAGTGTACAGGGTTTGATGAGGTCAGAACAGGTCAGCTCCATACAGTATAATGGGGTTAAGGGTGGTAGCGGGACATTCTCTTGAGTGTACAGGGTTTGATGAGGGCCCAGGTAGGGCCGGGCCTTAATTTTCGGGCCTGTTGAGAACTCAGGCGTTTTCCCAGGCTGCCGGGCGCGGCTGCACTAATGACTTTGGGGCAGGCCCGTCTAGAGTTTGAATGGACAGGTGGGTCTGTTGAGAACTCTAGTTTTCACCGGCTGCCGGGCGTGGCTGCACTAAAACTTTGGGGCAGGCCCGTCTAGAGATTGAAATTTGAATGGACAGGTATAATTCAAAAGGGAGAAGACGAAGGATGGATGGGGAAGGCTCAACATATGGAATGTCAGAACAGGTTATGAAATATATCCATATGAGATCTACTAAGGGTTTGAGGTCAGATGTAGAGTTGCTGGCCAATAGTGATGACATCAGGGATCTCCATAAATGGGCTTAACTGTGACAGCAGGTCGCATTTACTATGACATCAGGGTCTCCACATCTCCATCCCTGATGATGTCACATGATGTCACGACTCAAGACCTGGACACCATACAGTATATGGTGCCCAACATACAAACTGATGGGAAATTCTCAATAGTTAACTGCGACCTTTGGTTGCAATTATAGGCTATGTGAAAATGTAGGCATAACCCGGGAGTGTTACACATTCCGAGTTTTAAGTGAACGCTATGAAAAGTCTTAATGGATATGCCTATTTAATCATCATACACGATCAAAACCAGTATCGGTTTTCATGACAGCCATTTTGACATGATGGTAAACATTGTAGGTGTTAAGAGACATTAATTGTTAAACTAATTGACAAAAGTTGTGTTCCTTCAGGTCAAAGTCAGAGTCAGGGTTCTCTTCTCAAGGCTCTGCTACACTAAATGGAATGGAGCCTTATTGTGTCCTTGGTAACACCTGTGTTTAACCTACTTCATGCCAATATGGTTCCCATGAAAAACCTCTATTCAATGTATTATACTTTTGACTGAAAGCTGAAGGCCTTCAATCCAATTAACCCTCACTAAAAGTCACAGCAAAAGAGGAGAGACCATTCCCACTCAGTGATGTCGCTGATCTTCTCCGCTGCGGCAAATCAGCAGTAGCAAACTGTTTCAACAATCTTTTCACTGTTTTCCTATGTTGTGTTGAAAAAAGAAAAGTGTGGTTCTATATACATTGATTTGTGATTGAACAGTTGTGAAAATGCAGAGCCTCAATAAAAATACATTAAAAAAAAAACCAAAGAAACCCCAATCTTTTCACCAACATCGTTACACAATTAGTAAATAAACTCCCCCCGCACTCTGGTCTGTTGTATGGCTCTAATCACATCAACACTCATTATGCAAAACTAGGGGCTCAAAAAGACTCCTTCTCAATAAAACCGGTAAAAACTGAAGATGTGCTAAAAAAACTAAGCACCCTGCAGCCAAACAAGGCCACCGGACATGACAATATCCCAACCAGATTCCTCAGAGACGCAGCTGTCTCCATAGCCCCAATAATAGCCCACATTACAAATGTATCCATCATTCGAATTTCAATCTGGTTTCAGAACATCGCACTCCACTGACACATGCCTACTATATTTGAATGACTACATCAAACACGAGGTAGACTCAGGCAAATACTGCGGCATGGCCATGCTGGACCTTCAAAAGGCATTTAATACCGTAAATCATTCGATCCTGCTGGAAAAACTGAGGGCGACTGGTTTTGATAGTAAATCTTTAGAGTGGATCAGGTCCTACCTTGAGGGAAGAGAACAAATGGTTGACATAAACGGAACCATGTCCTCCTCCCTCCCAGTGAGCTGTGGGGTCCCTCAAGGAAGCATACTAGGACCATTACTGTTTCTACTATACATTAACAACATGAGTGCCGCCTGTAATTGCAAATTATTCCTGTTTGCCTACGACTCAGCACTCCTGATATCGGGAGAAAAAAAGCAGGTTGAAGAGGCTCTCGGTACAGAACTCACGAAAATCCGAACATGGCTTACCGATAACAAACCGTTCCCTTAGCAATATAAATGTACATGATTTTAAGGTCCAAGTTGACAACATAGTAATCTCTAGCAAAGAAGAGGTTACATATCTAGGCTGTATCCTTGACAATAAGCTGACAGGTGAAAGCATGGCAACAAGGGCGATCAAAAGAGTAAATCAAAGGACAAGATTCCTGGCCAGAATTTCCTCTTTTGTCAACAAAAGGGCTCTCAGGACTTTAGCTGGAGCACTCATACTGCCCATCTTTGACTATGCTTGCACATCCTGGTTCTCTAACATCTCAATGGCACAGAAAAACAAGCTCCAAATGGGGGCTCCTGCTATGGGTTCGGAAACGGTATCGACGATGGAGACCACGGGTCCAGCTCTCTCTGGCAACGGCACGGCCAAAATTCCTCCCCACCGCTAGAGGGTGCCATCGTGCCGCGCAGAGCGACACATTGTGGGGAAGGCTGCCTCTCACAGAGCCAGCACGACCGTGTAGTAGCCAACCCACGTGCGGGCACCGCCGCCCCACGAGCCCGCAATGAGTAGCCAATCCACTAGCTCAATTTTTACCACAATGGAAACAGTGTGGAGTGTCAGCATGGGTGCAACAGGGCAGGCAGTGGATGTTCTGCGGGCAGAAATACTTTCCATCATAGACAAGAGCGCTGTCAGAGAAGTTCTTTTGAACCAGAGTCGCGCCGGGTTTTACAGCCGGTACTTCCTGGTCCTAGAATGGACCTACGAGGCCTCAACGGATACCTCCGAAACTATCGATTAAAAATGTTGACAGCAATCACTCTACTGCAATCTCTCCGCCAGGGCGACTGGTTTACCAGCATCGACCTAAAGGACGCATACTTCCACATGACGATTTATCCACCTCACACTAGTTCCTGAGATTCGGTCTACGAATTCGGTCTACGAAGGGCTAGCCTTTCGGGCTAGCCCTATCACTGAGAGTATTCGTGAAATGCACAAACGTCGCCATCAGACCCCTGCGATCGCAAGGGGTCCTCGTAGCCATGTTTTTTG
This sequence comes from Electrona antarctica, assembly GCF_951216825.1. Taxonomy (NCBI): domain Eukaryota; kingdom Metazoa; phylum Chordata; class Actinopteri; order Myctophiformes; family Myctophidae; genus Electrona; species Electrona antarctica. Next base: position 17,100,108 of record NC_136808.1, on the reverse strand, counting down.
GACGACTGGCTTATATGTGCAGTGTCGCCAGAGGAAGTAGTGCTCCACACCACACGAGTAGTGGACCTCTTATCCTCCCTAGGTTTCTCTCTGAACCTCAAAAAGAGCATCCTGGCCCCGGCCCAGACGATAACCTATATAGGCATCGCCTATCAGATCAAGGAGATCTGTTGTCCAGAGGGCCACTCCGTTACTCAGACTGGTCCCTCCACCCGCAGATAGCGGACCAGATATGGCATAGGTTCGGGACCCCAGTGGCAGATCTCTTCGCCTCAGAAGAGAACTGGAGGTGTCACCTGTTCTTCTCCCTCCACGGAGCGACAATGCTACGCCTAGACGCCGTGGCCCACGAGTGGCCACAGGGGCTGCTGTACGCGTTCCCTCCCCTCGACCTGATCAGGACAACCCTAGACAGGGTCAGGACCTGTCGGTTGTCTCTGCTCCTCGTAGTCCCGGCCTGGGGCTCTTGGAGGTCGGAAATAGCCCCTCTCCTATACGACCGGCCGTGGCGGCTCCCGCTCAGGCGGGACCAGCTCACACAGACAGGTTTTCAAGACGTAGGCCTACCCGCGAATGTGGTTGCCACAATTCAGGGGGCCAGAGCTCCATCTACCATCAAGGTGTACGACATAGCATGGAAGGTTTTCGAGTGCTGGTGCGCTGCACGACCTGTGGCCATATCATCCTGCCATATTGGAATCGATAACAAGGCCCTGAGCGAGGACACCCTCATAAGGCGGTTTATGAAGGGTGCACGGAAATTATGCCCGGTGACGCGGTCTCTAGTTCCACGATGGGACCTGTCGGTGGTTCTGAGGGCTCTTTCGGAGACCCTATTTGAACCACTGGAGACAGTGGGTCTGAAAGCCTTGTCCTTGAAGGTCATCCTGCTGGTGGCCCTCATGACGGTTAAATGTGTCAGTGACTTACAGGCCTTGTCTGTAAGCCCGGACTGCACAGTGTTTAATGAGGACAAGACTAGGGTGACCGTTAAGCCTAACCCAGCGTTTGTCCCTAAGAACTCCAATGCCACCATTGTGCCAGTGGACCTGAGGTCCTTCCACCCCCCTCCTTTCGCGTCAGCTGAGGATGAGAGGTTACACACCTTGTGCCCGGTCAGGGCCATACGGGTGTACATGGCCAGAACGGTTTCCTTCAGGAAAGGAAGTCAGTTGTTTGTGGCATGGGGTACTGGAGTCATGGGGAAGCCAGTGACTAAGGTCAGACTGTCCCAATGGATTGTGAAGGCCATTCAGATGGCTTACTCCAGCAGAGGTACTCTACCAACTGTGGGGTTGAGGGCTCACTCTACCCGCAGTGTGGCAGCATCCTGGGCTCTATACAAGGGCCTATCGGTACAGGATGTTTGTTTAGTCGTCGCCTTCAACTTTTGCAAGGTTTTACAACCTGGACGTTACTGAGCCCTCGGTGGCTCATGCAGTCCTGCAAGTTGTTGAGGAGTGTGGGAACCGCCCTCAGGCACCCTAGTTCTTGTCCTCAGGGACATATCAGTTAGGGGGTTGAGACCAGTATGGTCAGGTCAGAGTTTGGGCAACTTTGGTTGCCAGCTCCTGGCAAGTGTTTATATTAATTAAGGGCATGTAGTAGCCTATCTGCTATTTTGCCCGTTTGCTTAGTTAAGACATGTACCGCCAGGTCAGGACCACTTCTTATTAAAGTGCAAAAAGAGATGTTTGGTTGTGGACACCGACAGTTTAACTAAGCCATACTCGGCCAATTCTAAAGTAATTGCTATAATTCAAAGTTCTTTATAATGTCAATGTTCATTCGGTTTATCAATTATGGTTTTAGTATCCCTCTATCTCAAACACTATGACGTGAAAAGCAAGTGTTATGCACATAGTTGTGGGCAGCTGTAGCAATGAGAAAATGTGTGAAACACATGTCGAGTCCTCTTATTGCACTCAGAAAGGGGATGTTTTAATATAATAGGTAACTGAGAATGTGAAGTATATTTAAATATGAAAAAATTATGATGATGAAGTCACCCTATTAAATATTATTGATGTTTAGTTCTGGATACAGCTGACCACCCACGTTTCTCCAGTCAAAGAGAGGTTTGTGACACCATATATTTCACAGTAGGCTACTATTTCTCCTTTCCATTCACCATGTTCTTTTAGTCAAATACGCATGGCTGCCTGGGTTGGCGATCTGTATGCTGCATGTGGACTCTGTGAGGGCTGTAGACTGAGTTTATGTAGGCACAAATGAACTTGTGAACGCAGATTTGGCACAAACAAGGGACTAAATTATTTTCATCCTATGCCACCAAAATGTGGAACGCCCTACCAACAGTCATTAAGACATGTGAATCCCTTGACTGCTTCAAAACCACTCTCAAAGGGCACCTACGGACGGCTGCAATTCTAAACTGGCCCCCGTAAAATCGGAACTGTCGGACTGTCCTTTTTACGTCATGATGATGTACGATGATAAGAGCGCCCCTCACTTCACACGGGTGTGATTTTTATCCTCAATACGCACATTGCTCAGCCAATCAAATCATCGGAGTGCTCAGACAATCAAATCATCACCAACCATCACAAATCACAAATCATCACACACAAACAGACAAAGCTGGGCATGGGAGGGTCTAGCGCCCCTCAACAATCCTGGCCATGAAATATTCCACATGATCCGCTAGTTGTTCACACGGTTGTGTACTTTTTAAAACTTTTTAAAAATTAATGTGTTAAAGTAAACAATAGCTCAATTATTATTATTTATTATTATTATTATCTAGTAGCCTACCATTTAGTGTGGATTAAAAAAAAGTTTGAAGCACAGAGAAAATCTAACCACTGAGGGGTGGTATTTCTCTTCATAAGAGTTTGGATTCACTATCACCTAGTTAGAAAAAATACTTTCTATTTATTTGAATAATCGTTTTGGTGCAGCCTGCCACAAACAGGCTGTGATTTTCACTATCTGATGTATTCCATTTTAATATATTTATTTTCCAATGTGCAATGTCTGTGCAACCATGTCCTTTAGTTTGATACGTAATAGGGTACTTAACCACTTGATGCCCAGCATCCATATTCTGGGGGGAACATTTGTCAAAAATAGCTTATTTGCAACACATTAGGTCTTGTAGATCGGCTATTTTTAGCAAAGAGATTTCGTGTATAGGGCAGTGATTGTCTGTCTGTCTGTCTGTCTGTCTGTCTGTCTGTCTGTCTGTCTGTCTGTCTGGCTGGCTGGCTGGCTGGCTGGCTGGCTGGCTGGCTCTCTCTTGCTGAGGGAAAGTTAAAAGATCTGTTAACAATACAAGTAACACATTGGCTACAATGTTGCTGAAACACAAAGGCGAGCATTGTACTCCTTATCAAATCATCTCATAGTCATTTACATTGCCTAGTAAATTGTGACTTTCATTTTGAGTAAGCCACACTATACTGTACCTAGTGACTCTGACATTATTGGAAGCAAGAGGATCGGTGATGACAAAGCAAGATGATAAGGAAGGAAGATAATTGCAAATCTGAATCATAAATTCACATCAGATCTGATTCAGAATTTGCAAATACTTAAATGATGCCACAAATGTTTAGTCTACTGTATAGGCCTACATGCCAACACCCATGAAATAGAGATACATGAATTAATAGTTTGGAAAATGTCAACCTTTTATAGATACCTCTAACATGAGGTGTATGACCTCTTGTGCACATTCTGCCAATTTGCAGAATTCTATTCTATTCTAAAACCATAACCAACAGCAGAGCAAACTGTCAACCCTATATTTTTGTCCATGCTAAACCCCTTATCCCTTTTTTACCATTTTGAAAAAAGATTTTTTAGTTCAACTAGACGATCTACATCGACACGTTGTGAGCTTGTAGATTGGCTATTTTAACTATTCAAAAATGTTTTTCAAAATAGTAAAAAATAAAAATAAAAAAAAGGCAAAGAAGTTTAGGGATAAGGGGTTTAGCATGGACGAAAAATAGAGCCCTCGCCTGAAAGGTGATGATGTAACAGGCCAATGTGAAGTTTCACAGGAAATGGACATGGTTCATGTCTGAGGCATTTGTTCTAAACGAGCCACTCCTGCAAACTTTGGAATATGAATATGTGTTCGTTTTTTGATTTTGTTTTGTTTGTTTTTTAGATAGTATAATACAACATGTCTGACAGGAAATGGGGCGAGAGATGGAGTGACATACAGCAAAGGTCATTAGGATCGGGATTTGAACGCGCAACATGCTGTCAGCAACACAGTCAGGCTATATCAGCAGGTGTCCGGATCACTACACCCATAAGCATAAAAACGTAGACGCCTCCTTCGGCACTGGGCCGTGTGTCTCTCTTGAAGGCAACATGCAGGCAAGCTTTCCCGAGATTCCTTGCGAAGCATAGTGGAAGCTTGCGAAGCTTCCGCGTGCGTAACGTAAGGGGACGTTCGGTAGGCCAATCAGAGGCAATGTAAACGTTTGTTTCCTCATGCCAAATTTGCCAATAAAGCTCCCTTAGATTTAGTCCCAGAAATTGATTGGCCAGTAGTCACTTGAGTGGCAGCGAGAGACATGGAGGAGTCGCAAGAGTGACTACACCAGCTACCCGGGCCTGCTGATGTTTGAACAAAATCCTTAGGAGTAATATCAAAAAAGTAATATCAGTATTTAGATATTTGATATTCGTTTTATCATGCAGAAACGTGTGTGCTGCCTAAACAGACATACATACATAGGGACATACGCTGCTCAACAGTGCCACTTTAGGTCACCTAGCGGTATTGCAGCTGTCCGTACTTGGACACATACGGACATACGGTACATACATACTAGAGGTCTTCACGGGTCCAATTTGACCAACCCGTAAAGTAAAAGACCCGCAAAGAATGGATCCGGCACCGAATGGACCCGCTGCTATTATTAGAATTCTTGCCTCTGAACCGAAAAGACCTGAGTGTTGGAACCGGAGCCGAATGGAACCGCCTGTTATAATAAATATGAGGACCATTACCCGTACAAAACCTGAGTAGCCGAAATGACCGAATGCCAACGTTATTATTAAGAGTTGTACATCATTAAGTGCCGGCATGTTTTTGGGCACCTCAGCCCTTGCCAGGCAAAAACTACAAAATGACGTCATTTTGCGGGTCCTTGGATCGGCCATTTTAAATCCGGAAGTAAGAGCGCAACCTGTCTGTAGCTAGATGGGGTGATCGACTAGCATACCAGATCACAACATGCTAACCGGAGTGATGCGATAGCCTTTTAGTGGCATTAATACTTTTTCTCATGTCACCAAATCTGAGGGTCAATTCCGAGATAAACCGCTAAAGATCGCGGCCAGTATTGGATTCTACGGAGTACGGATTATCATTATTTTCATCACTTTTGGTTCTCGACCGTTCCAACATGGTTGCCTTGTCGTCGGGGCCCGTATATGGTTAAACGTTCAAACGCGAGGATGGCATAAGAGTGTGGAGTTTTATGAACCGTTTTTGGACGTGTATGGCTCGCAGTGTGTTAAATAAGACTTCTTTCTTACCTAAACATTGTCCGCTGTTGGTGGTGCTGCAGTGCCACTGCATGGTCATTAACGTGAATAATAATTTAAAAAAATAATAATAAATCCACATTTTCTTTAGATGTGTAGTGTGTGTAATCTTTCTTCTTAGCCATTGCTAATTCACCATTAATTTATGTCGCAGCATTTGTTTGTCATCTTGGAGTTTCCATTAGGCTTTGCACTGCCGACGAGCATAAAGTTCAACACGCTATGTTAACTCGATTGTTTTACCAAATTTGAACCATTAACCAAAACATTACGTTAATTATATTTCAAGATATTACAAAGTTCCTCCACTTGCATCTGTCTTTGGCCATCTTCTCTATGGTCCCCCAGCTCTGATGTTGTTGCTGGAGCTCCTTCTCGATCGTCCGTCATGGTTACCCTTATTACCTATCGGGAGGTGATGGCACTCAGGTGCGACAGGGGAAGACTACACAGTTTTCAACCGTGCGTGGTCGGTGGTTCAGTTTGTTTGTACGTTTATTAAGTATATTTAAGTTTTTGAGTGCTGCTGCAAGAACCTGAATGTTCACGATGAATGGATTGACATGTCCGAAAGAGATGCAACGACTGGACATTGAATTAATCATGCACGCTTCTAAAACTAAAGTCAAACCCAGTTGCCCTGCTGTTTAGCCTAGAGGTAAAGGCTTTACACATACATACATACATACATACGTACGTACGTACGTACGCACGCACGCACGCACGCACGCACGCACGCACGCACGCACGCACGCACACACACACACACACACACACACACATACACACACACACACACACACACATACACACACACACACACACACATACATACATAGGGACACATAGCTGTTCATTGGAGCGGTTAGGCACCGCTCAAAAACTAAACCCAGATACCATTAAAAGGTCATAAAGTCATGGTAAATAATGCAATTGTTCTATTTTTTACGTTATGTTAATCGTTCAATTTAATGTTACAAGTAAAATGTTTGCTGATTCTTGACTTTTTTCTCCAAAATGAAATCACACAAGACTCATTTTCTAATGCTCCTTTTCTCAGTGAGTGAGGAACAGTAGTGGCACATAATGTCATTACATTTGTATTGTAGCACAATGAATAAAGTAACATTCTGAAACACAACATTCTGAGTCCTGCATGGCACTTATTTGGGGGAAAGTGAGATGGCTGTATTTGTGTTAAGAGGTCTACAGTATTATGCGTGTCTTAAGTACCAGGTCTTATTACTTAACTTAAGACCTGGAGGCGTGATCAATGCCATTTGGCTATTCAGAGTGGCCAAACAGCATTGACCACGCCTCCAGGTCTTAAGTTAAGTCATAAAACCTTGTACTTAAGACACGCATAATACTAAGAAGTCTGTTGTGACTGTTTTTGTTTCTTTTTATTTGTATATTGTGAATGTGTATTTTCTTCACTGTATTTGTATGATGTTTTTTTTGTAACTGTGGGGAATACTTCACAACGATGTAATTTGAACCTAAACTACTAAAGCTTCCCAGAGAATGCCACTTTTCAAAACCTCATGTGGTTTTTAGGCATTCTCACTCACATTTCACTTGCTATTTTCTGAACCTTTTTTTGTATTGTTTGTTTTGTGAGTGAAAACAAACAAACAAACAAAGAAAACAAACAAGCGAAATTAACACAATTTTAACACAATTAGTGTGGGCATGAATCAGCTATTTTAGCTATTTATCTTGTTTGAAACAACCAAAACAGTTTACTGATTATGTCACTAGTAGGACTGAACTTTCCACAGACATCCTCTGAGACACTTTGAGTATACATAAATTGTGCCATCTTTTATGAACATTATGTTGCTTTGCAACATCTGTGTGATCCACACGACTCAATTCTATAGGCCCTATCCTATTTTTCGCTCAACATGTGCTTACTGTATAGTGTATAGTGCTTACTTACTTCACTTGGCATGTTGCAAAGTAGGCATGTTGCCAAGATCCATTGCAATGCACATGGTACTCTTTTACACAACCGGGATCCTGTTAAACCCTAACAGCATAATTATTCTCAGCTTTACTAATGTGTTGATGACATCAAGCACTGTATGTCATACAATGTTTTACAACTCAATTAAAAAAAGAAAATCTGAAATAGACTTTGAAATCTAAAACTAAGATTATGGCACAAAACTTAAAGGACCACTTCACCACTTCTCAACTTACCTTCATATAATTGGTCCTCATGAATGTTCATGATAAATGCCACCATTATTTTCTACTCTGTCTATGTCTCATGGGAGGGCTGTGGGCAGTTCAGAAACCCGTCCACCAGTGACATCACGATGGGGAATCCAAACTGCAGACTTTCTATTACTGAAAAGTTGCAATACGATAATAGAAGCCATCGTTCTAAATATATACATTTTCATATTTTATATATATTTTTAAATCTTGTTTAAAAAGAATCTGCCTAACGAATCTGATCGACGGTTTCTGAACATGGTCATGAACATTAGTGAGGACCAATTATATGAAGATAGGTTGAAAAGTGGTGAAGTGGTCCTTTAATAATTATTGTGACTTAGCAGGTAAACAAGGTCTGCATGGACTGATCATGTTTAAAGTAGGCTTGTTCTGGTCCCCTGGTTGCAGTAAAAAAATATCTTAATCCCCAACGCTGAGATTTGTGTGAATTTGTATAGTGTCTGTTCACCCTCACCCATTCACATTAGTAGGAATAAACACAGAAGTATCCGGGAGGAAATGGACTAAGAAAGGGGAGGAGCCAAACCGAGTTCCTACTCAAAAAGACAACTGGTGACCCCAGAAACAAAAACAAATGATTTTTCTTTCCTTTTATTTACTGAATGTGTTCCCAGATTGGTGCTAAGTAAAGTGTCTGTGGCTTAATTTTCTCTTGATAAAGAATTTTAGCTTAATTTGAGCATACAAATTCATATAAGCTATACATATTCAAATAATTCAATTCTGATTAAATGTCTTTAAATGGTAAATGGTAAATGGTACATTTATATAGCGCCTTTATCCAAGGCGCTTTACATAGATTGTGCATTACATTCACCCATTCACACACACATTCATACACCGATGGCGACGGAAGCCATGCAAAGTACCAGCCAGCACATCGGGAGCAATTTGGGGTTCAGTGTCTTGCCCAAGGACACTTAGACATGTATTGTAGACAGGAGGAGCCGGGATTCGAACCGCCGACCCACGGATCATTGGACGACCTGCTCTACCCCCTGAGCCACAGTCGCCTGTGGCAACGCCTGTGGCAACCCTACAAAAAAAGAGCAATACGTATCATTCATAAACAATGTGGCTTATCGGGAACATAAAAACTCCAATTTGCTGATATGGTGGATTACCAAACAGCATAAATAATGTTAAAAGCTAATAATAAGTTACTAGGTAACACATAAATTGTTTGGAGAACAGGAGGTGGTTTATAATTTAAGGGGAAAATTTAAATGTAATTTTAAAGCACACTATAGGCACGGCTGTGCAAAGTACAAAGACACTCATGAGGTACAGCCTGGGATGAAGAATGGTGCTGGATCTCTATAGGTGGTACTGTTATTAGGTTATTTTTCTAGGTTTCTTAATTTAAAAAAAGGCTGCCTAATAAATTATATCATATGTCACTGGTAGGTGGGTTTCGGACGTGTCCTCAGCCCTGCTATGAGACACAGACTAGTAAGACTAATATATGAGACATTCATTAATTAAGCGTTAATTACAGGTATTAATTTGCATAGCATATTCAAATAAATTGTAATACAAATCTGTAATCTGTGTACAGCTAATCTCCGGCACAGTTAACCCGGTCGATGCCAAATTTTGCACACACACTCCCTGGATCCCAAAGATGAACCTCTGCCCCAAATTTTCCAGAACGGCTTGTTATAGCGCCACCAGGAGGCCGACTTTTGAAAAACACATTTGTTGATATTACTCCAAATTCTGTCCAAAAATCCCGCTAATCGTTACACACTATCTCTATAGTCATGTGTTCAAGCCGGATCTGTCCGATATTTCATATTCCATCCTAATTGGCTAACCTTGGCTTTCAAAGTTTGCAGGATTGGCCCGTTTTGAACAAAAAGCCTCAAACCACGCAGCATACAATTTACATTAAATCTTTACAGACTTTCCTACTAGGCTGAGGAATATATCCCACCCTTTTCACATTGACCTGTTATAGCACCACCAACAGGTGGATTTTAGCAAAACCCATTTCTTTACATTACTCATGCTATACACTATCTCTACAGTAATTTACGTGAAATCTTTCACGCACTTTCCTACTAGGCTGAGGAATATATCCCACCCTTTTCACATTGGCCTATTATAGTGCCACCAACAGGTGGATTTTTGCAAAACACATTTTTGGAACAAAATGCCTCAAATCATCCAATTGTCATCAAAGGCAAAGAACAAAGGCACCCTTTTCCCATTGACCTATTATAGCGCCACCAGGTGGCCATAACCTGACCTGCCCTGGTGGAGACCTGTGCTCCGGGGGGCACTTTTTCTAGTCTTTATTTTGAATAGTTTGGGACTTTGTAATTAAATCACTTTGTCAACTATGATTTTAGATGTGTGGCTAATTGTAGGCTATGAATTATTGTGTTGTTGTTGATGTTGTTGTTGTTATTATTATTATTTAGTACTACTACTAGGCCTACTACTTAGGTTACTACTAGTGTGGGAACACTGGGCAATTGCTGTGGTTCTCAAAGTGAGGTCCGTGGGTGAGTTCCAGGGGTACGGGGCCCCAAGTTGTGTTATCAGTTTAACTGCTTTATCCCTATTCCCTATATACTTGGCTATTTGAAAATAGCATATAAGCTTACAAGGCATATTGCATGGTGACATGCAATATGCCTGCTGCTACAAGCTTGCTGCTTGTAGATCGTCTTTTCAAATCATGAAACAATTTGTTTTAGACATTTTGCATATGTTTTTGTAGGCTATGTGCACCTGCACCTGATTCCCAGCACCAGACACTTCATTCGGGAGTGGTGGATTCCGCAGGCTCCACCGGCAAGGTAACAGGGTGCCGCAGGCTCCACTTGCGGCTTGAATGGTATATGGTCCTCCTAAAGGCCTCACATGGTTTTTCGGGGCAGGCTGGGGCGCTAACCCGTACTCACCCGGAACCTCTGTGAATGTAATCCATACCTACTGTTGACGTCCAGCAACAAAGTCCAGCGACGAAGATCCTCCTCTCTACCTTGGAAATGAACTTTGTGTTAACCGCTTACCTTTGACTGCATTCCCCTGTAAAAGGAAAAGAGAGAAAAGTTAATTTCTGTTCTGCATAAATAAATGCCTTTGTGAATAGGCAATCCTGATTCTCGCTCCTGAGTTGTATATAATATATATATATATATATACATGGGGTTCCTTCCGTCCTTGATATTAAAGTTTGAGAACCGCTGTCCCCCAGGGGTCCTTGAGGGAATTCCAGCTAAATGATTGGAACCAAATGGATCCTTATGGGTCTGTAACTCTGTGAGTGTACAAATGGAACCAAATGGGCCCTAACGGGTCCAGGTTTCATTTGTACACTCTCAGAGTTAAATGAGACATTGATTGATTTACATTGATTTTACAATATAAATTGGGGATTGGGGAGATAGAAATGCCATTCTATTCTAGAGCCATAAAACACTTCTCTTATGGGGGTCCCTGGCATATCTTTTCAAATGGGGGTCCACGGGATAATTAGTGTCAATTTTGGGGTCCTTGCCATGAAAAAGTTTGGGAACCACCTCTGCTCTAAATGATAAAAAAGTATTTAATGCATGGTTGCCAAATAGTGACGCTGTGCTGTGGTGCAGGTTATGCTAATGCAGGACTAGGCCTAGTGTGTCAGGTTGTCCGGTAGGGTGCTTGCCGAGCAAGAGGCATGCTGTTGATGTCGGGAGCGAAGGAAGGGAACGTGAGAAATGGCTGAAAGCTGACGGTGATCTTGTACAGGAAACAAACTAACTATAGGACGGCGAATGATAGCGGTTATATGGCGTATTTTAACATTAAGGCGTTTATTTAATCTCTCTGCTGTTGACGACGCGTTAAGAGCCGATGTTTGGTTTGGTTATTTAATGGGACATCGAAAACGGAAAAAAATAATAACGCAAGGTAGACTGCCGTTCTTGTCGTCAGTGGTGCTACTTTATTTTCATGGACTAATACGACACGGGTTGAGAAATGTTCCTATTGCATGGTAAACTAGTTGTACTCAAAGATAAGTCTCGTATTCAACACGCGTGAAATAAACGCGGACATTTTGAATAGGTCGTTTACATACGAACTATAGATACATATATATATAATTATTTTTGTTTTTTTAGAGGAATGTTTTATCTCATGCCACAACCAAGTAAACCACATGAGAAGTCGACGAACGGAATAAATGATCTATAGGGGGCTTTTTGCTTGCACCAGAACAGACGGGAAGATGCGTGTGCTTGTCGTTTGGATATTTCTGTGGTGTTATTTTCTTCGTTTTGGTGCCACTGGGCAAGGAGGGCAGTCGACTCCGGCTATTTGTTCGCCCTCATGCAGCTGCGATGAAGATGGGGGTGCAGATTGCTCTGGGAAAGGACTGACCACTATCCCAGCTGGTCTAAGTGCTTTCACTTATTACCTGTAAGTATTACAAACAATCGATCGTAATAAACCTTTAATGCATTATGCATGCCCCTTCCCAGTTTCCTCAAGAGTCAAGACCCATGTTAGTGAGTGTTAATATGCAGCCTATGTTGAGGAGGGACACTACATCGGTGGTGTAAACTTTCGCGCTAATGGCTCGCCAGAGGAAATGTTTTAAAGATTGTTATTAGCCTATTGCCGTCTACTCGCGACTAAGGTCTCAATTTAGCACACCATGAGCTTAATACACAACGCAGACCTATTTACTATTGCACATGTGCATCCTGCAGAAATATTGAATGATATTTCATATCATTCACTTGAAACCAACATCCCATATTTTACTGTCCTCCTCTACTTGAGATGTGATATTAACTCACTGGTACAGGCAGAACTCCAGCTAGGCTCATGACGTTATTCAATTTAATATTCTTAAAATGGCTCGATCTTTCAATCGAGATGAATTGCAAGTAACCATGTTAAAACTACAGCAATGCACCAGCTGACCAGCACCACTGTTATAGTTAAACTCTGTTACAGGTATAATATGAAATCATGTATATTTGGGTCATTACTAGGCTACTGTACACATTCTCAGGTTCTGACACCATTACTAGCCAAACAAATGTATCTAATTTACTTTCAACCAAATGTTGCGCAGGTGGATACTTTGATAGTTGGACTGCACGTTTTTGAAGTTCTCTGATTATTGCCCATGGAGACTGGAACTTCATACATTGGCAATAGAGGGCCTATCCCTTGTTAGTTAGCCAAAAATGTTTCACAATTGCTGGGTTAATCATAAACTTGAGTAACCACCTGACAGTGTCAGTGTTGCAGGTTGGTGTAATCATTGTGCTACCTTTTTAAATGAAGGAGAATGAAATATGACCTTGGCTGTGATTACGATGATATCAGACTGTTTATTATGTACACACACATTTTATCATATACTGTCACCTTGCTGAAACGTTTTAAGATTGAGTTTAGTATCCTATACTGCTTTGTGCTTTTGCACATCTTCTTCCCCATAAAAGTAATGTCAACTCATAACATTTTGTTTTCTAAACAAACTGTCAAAAATCAGTGTGGCATATCATGTGTGCATGTATTAAGCTCATATATAGGTTAAGTTCACTGAATGTGAACAGTAATAATTTTATTCAACGCTCTAAGAAAGTCTCTCTCTCTCTCTCTCTCTCTCTCTCTCTCTCTCTCTCTCTCTCTCTCTCTCTCTCTCTCTCTCTCTCTCTCTCTCTGTTCTCGGTCTCTTGAACTCTACTTGTCCTCTTCTTTTTGTATGTAGAGCAGTGGGGTTAGGGATCATGATGGATTAGTGAGACATATTGCAGCTGTAGAGCTCCTTCCCTCTCTGGGCTAATGCAAAGGGGGATGAAGACAATAACATGTTGATGTGTAAAGAAGTAATGTTAAGTCAGAAATGTTTGATTTTAAGAGTCTCTCCTGGTAAGATTTGAACTCAAGTCGTTGTTGGAAACTGACATGTTTGGGATCACAAATAGATAAGATAAGATACCAGACGAATGGAACATTTTCCTAGAGAGGGTATTTGCAATTAGAAGAAAATGGTGCAGGGAGCGCACACACACACACACACACACACACACACACACACACACACACACACACACACACACACACACACACACACACACACACACACACACACACACACACACACACACACACACACACACACACGCACACACAAACATAATGACAGAAACAGAGAGGTTTCAGGCAGCCAATGACTTCAGGTCTTCTGCAGGTTTCGCTAGCCCCACAGGTCCGAAAATAATCTCTCAGAAAGAAGTTTTAATTCCAGCTGTTAACTATATGCAGCATTAGTCATACTGTTCTTTCTCCTACTGAATAAAGATTATTATCCTTATTTTATTTTGGGAGACCGTACAATTCATAATGAATCACAGTGGAATAACTCTCACCTATATAGCCCATAGTTCATTGGTATGGTGTTGTGATTCTTGGCTCCTGCAGTGGAAACAGTCTTGTCGCAGGAAAACAGATGAGGTTAGAGAAAAATGAGGCCCCTCAGTCAACACAATCACGTTACTAACAACTGCACCCTTTCCAGGTATGTAGGCTACCTGATGCTGCCTATTTATGCTGTAGAATGATTATAACAGCCCTCTCAGATTAATTTCGCTATCTGGTCAGTGGTCATGGGTTTTTTTGAGAGCTCAACCCATGCTTTACGTGCAGCGGATGTCGTAGTAGTGGGATGTGCATTGTTACAGCTCACGTCTCCATTGATGTCCTTTTCATAGCATGAACAGGCACAAGTTGGGACCAATGGCGAGAGGAGGGGTGGAAGCAGGGGTCTTACACTCCACTGATCCAGTTTGCTGGCTCACCATTGGTGCCCTCAATCCATCTTTGACTGAATGATACTTTTGTTCGTGGTCAGCAGAGGTGAAAGGAGCCAGTCAGTGGTTCCCGCTCGCAAACAGGATGACTGTTGGTTGGGAGAATGTTTACCTCTCTCACTCTTTGGCTCCTGAACTTCTACCCACCCTACACACACACACACCTTACACACAAAATAATGTTTAACTTCTGTTTCCTTTTCACTTATCTTAACGGTTCAACTGTAGTTTCTCTTGTCATTAGTTGCATCATATGCCTGCTAAAAGAGTTGAACAATATAATATGCCCCTCTGACCATGCTGTCGGTAGCTGTCCTGTATTAGCCTAAACATATACAGTATATATCTGAGTCTGACTAGTTATTGTCCTGCAATGAGTAGAACAACACTTGTAGTCAGGTGGTAAAACCTGCATACATTCCCAGATCAAGGGACCTTGCCTGCTATGCCCTGTTCCCAACTTCAGTAAAAACATTGGCTTAAAATGATAGAAAGAAACATAGTGAGTTCCATGGAATTTGATGTGATATAGTTCAGTGTGAAGAGCAGTAGGCCAGGAATGTGTGATATATTAAAAGACTATAGTTTTCCAAATCATTGTTTACCAAACATAAGTGGATGTAATTAAGACGCAATTTAAATGTAAAATTCCTGTTTAGAGTACTGTTTAGTCGGTTTGTACTGGAGTTGAGGGAAAGCATTCTGTTTAAGGAATAAGGCTCTTTGTTTATATTGCTAGACGATTTTAACAAAGAATTTAGGCAATGACTGTGACTGATTTGATCTAAATATTGTATCATATTGAAACCATAACTATTATTTTTATATTCTTACTTGTCTACAAATGTTTTTAAGCCAAAGGAGAAGGCATTTAAAACAATGTCATGGCTTATAAAGCCTGAGAACTCACATAGTTAACATAGTTAAATTATTAGGGTGAATTTTTGCTAACATTTTTACACAATCATGAGAAATTCATGCCACAGGTAATACAAGTGAAATGTTGAAGTAAATGGTAAATGGTGCATTTATATAGCGCTTTACATAGATTGTGCATTACATTCACCCATTCACACAGACATTCATAGTCATACACCGATGGCGGTGGAAACCATGCAAGGCACCAACCAGCACATCAGGAGCAATTAGTGGTTCAGTGTCTTGCTCAAGGACACTTCGACACCAACTCTGGGGGAGCCCGCGGGTTCGAATTGGCAACCTTGCGGTTACCATCCGGCCACTCTACCCCTGATCCACCGCCGCATTAAGTACATGACTTAATGCATCTTCTAGTCTTGCTTTTAGTCACTTTTCGACAACATTACATTCACAAAAACAAGCATAAAAACAAATCAACAAAGGCACTTGGGTGCCGAAACGTAGGTCATATATTTTTTGCATCCTTCCTTTTTTCATGGTCCGACTTACTAACAGTCCTACGGTCATGAGTCCGACACCCTAACCAAAACCCAACCCTAAACTTAACCAATGGTTAGTTTTAACCCGCCACGGGTTAGTTGTAACCTGCCACACATGTCGGAGGCCACGGGGGAGTTTTTACCCGGTCACAGGTTAGTTGTAACCGGCCACGCATGTCGGGAGCGACGGTATTGTCGGTCTAATGCCTGTCGGACTGTCTAACAAACGATGCAGCCTGGCTGATCAGTGTCCAAGTGGTAGCTACTGTCTCCTGAGAGACAGTCAATAGGGAAGATAGCTGATGAGATGTTGGCGACACTAAGAGGCTCCTGGCGCTGTGGGCGTCCGGGCCTGGCTCCTCCTTAATCTGACCAGAAGTGCAGAATCCTTCTGTGCGTTGTGTCATTGTTGCCGCTGAACAGCACACATCTTAGCCTCGGCACCATACAAGGCTGATTTTAAACCCTCCTTGCAGGTCTTAACTGCAGTCTGTAGCTTTTGGTACGTCCTCACGGAGGAAGTGTTTTGGGCTGCCAACCCTCACCACCCTAGCCCCAGATTGCCGTCTCTCTGGTCGTCCTCTGTCTCTCTAGATGTCATACAAAGCAATTCAAAATATATCTCCTGTAACTCTGTTCATGATTAGAATCCAAACCCAGTATAAAACCATTTGGATTTAGGTCTCTATCCCAAAAGCCATTTTGCCATTTAGCCAGATGGCACCCAAAATATTCTGACGCAGATGCTTTTGATCTTCTTGTCAATAGTCTAATATTAAGCACACTTTTCTTAGAATCGGAATCGGGAATCATCTTAATTGTCACAGGTTTACAGGTGTACAAAAGTGGATGAAATTATTGTTTCCATGTGCGCTCTATCATTTTGTAGTATTCATTTAGCAGTTGACTGTAATTAAGGCTAGCTATGATGGTTTTAGTTATATATTTTGTAGTGTCTGTCAATCAAAAAAAAACACATACAAATCACATATCAAGGAAACATGCGAACAAACAAGGAATTTTAAATAGGTGTCATGTTAACACTGTTATTTTCTGAAGAAAATGTCATGTTTGTTGACATAATGTCACACAGCACTATTCAGGCTTTATTCAGGCCTGAGATTATTATTCAGTATCTTTCTTGACACTGATTAGATGTAGATCAACTAATTAGGTTCCATGTGTCTGACTGAATGGCCTTCTGTGCTCTGATCACTATGCACTCAAACATTGCCTCCATGTCGTATTTCTCTTCAGCCGGCTATGTGGAGCATTGTGGCTGTCTTGTGGTTTTGGTTTGGACCTCAACTGGTCTGAGGACGAACAGAAGTGGCTTGTTAAATTGTTAAGGGAAGTTAAGCCAGGCTAGGTCAGAGAACCATGATTTACCATCCGTCTGAGGCCATGGTAATAATCCTCTAACTCTAACACATACTTATTTGGGCCTTAATTTATTGTACTTGTGAATGTTAGCATGAGTGAATTATTTCTGTTGTCTTTGTCTTTAATGCATTGACTTAATTGAAAGTACAATTCAAGTGCTACTATCTTTTATTATGTTATATATTAGAATATATTTTTTTGTCTTTATTCACTGCAGTTTTCTCCCGGTGATCTGCAGACTATAGTGGCATATGATATTTACATTTTAAACAAAATATCTCTTTTGCTTCCATCCATTATTTTCTGAAGTAGCTGGGGAAGAACTAAAAAATCACAAAGATTTGGCTTTTGGTGATGAGTTGGGCTTACCCCCTAGTGCCCTGTTTGCATAGCTCCCGGCAGCCATCGTGGACACCATTTAGAAATTATTTATTTCTAAATTGTTAGTATGTTATTTAGCATTCCCAATAGAGCGTCGCAGTCCCGCCCCCTTTCATGACGACGCCAGGCCCAGGAAATGAATCCCAATGCATTTTTCCCATAGACATTTCAAAACGTATTTATTTAAAGACCTTTTAAGCGTCGTACGAAGCCAACTCTTGTCGTGACAAATCATGACTACACACACAATATTTTGAACCAATCAAATAATTTGAAAACCTCATACCCATACCTAACATCATACAAAAAATCAAAAACTTGTCAACAAAAGCCAAATCTTTACAAGTTCCTCCCCAGCTAAAGTGGATTTTCTCATTTAGGACGCACGGCTTCCTGTTTAGTAAAATGTCAACTACACAGAATGGAAATTTATGGATACCTACCGCGTGTGTGTGTGTGTGTGTGTGTGTGTGTGTGTGTGTGTGTGTGTGTGTGTGTGTGCGTGTGCGTGTGCGCGCGTGCGTGCTTGCGTGCGCATGTGTGTGTGTGTATAAGCAATTAGGGTACTTTTTACTGTTTATCACAGCTGCATTTTTAGTGTCCTCAATCCATCTTAACAGCGACAGGCCAGGATCCTGATGAGTAAAGCAGTCAGAAATGGAAAGGGAGGAAATGTGATAGAAGCACCTAGGCCTCCTCATCTCCGCTGGCCTGCATGAGCTTCCCTGCCAGTCTCAGTCCCAGGCTGTTGACGATGGTTTTGGGATACGGGCTGGGATGCTTTCAGCAACAGCAGAATGTATCCATGTGACCACCTGTACTGTCTGGCCCATAGCAGTGATTGCAGAACACCACCATAGGAGTTGGCAAGGGAAGCCATAAAGATAAGGTGCGGGTGGGTCATGATGGGAGCCCCATTGTATGTGCAGAGTCAATACAGTAATTGGATAAGCAGGTAGATGGAGGTTGGAGGGAGGTGGCAGCGACGATGAGGGCTTCTGTCAAGGCCCACCTTGTGTGGGTGTGTGTGTATTAGTGTTGGTGTATATGTGTGTATGCATGCATGTGTAACGAGAGTGCAGAGGCAAGGCAATATGATCCTTTGAGGATTCAGGGGCCCACACACAAGGTTCTGGAGAGATCTGGCAGTGAAATCCAAGATGACGACTTGGGGGTGGGGGATCGTTTCATTAGTTGAATGCAGGATGTTTTTTCAGTCTTGCTGTGTGCCATCTCCCCACATCTGCTGTCTACGGGCATCTCTTTGAAGCCAGTGAGTGGATTCCTAATCAAGATCTGACCATCGATTTGTACATTTCTTCACTGAACCTGAGAAAGCAGTTGGCCCCTCTTTTTTTTTAAACGACAACGTTCTTTGTGAACAATGTTTAACCCATTTTGGGCGGGAACCCCTTTTGGTGTTTCAATAATTACTTTAGCTATTGAAAAATAGCAGATCTACAAGCTCATAGCGCGGCACCGAGTGCCGCGCTACGAGCTTGTAGGTCTGCTATTTTTGAAAAATCGTGAAAATGTGGCGCAAATCTTTATATATATTCTTTAAGAGCGAACGTTTTTAACTCAAATCTTTGCTTCTGGGGGGTCCCTGGAACGATATATTTTCAGATAGAGGTCGGCGGCCAATTACATATATTTTTGGAGTTCGTTGACATGAAAATGTTTGAGCACCACTGACATAGAAACATGGGTTTTTCCGAAAACTGAGACCGAAATTTTTAGAAGCCATTTGTAGAATCGTCCTCAGGTCGAAATGGGTTTTAATTACCACAATAACTGGTTATTATTACTATCCTTAAATATATTTTCACATACAAAGATTCACATTTCAATTAAATGATTTTTTTTAGACAACATCAGCATTCATATGCACTCTACATATATGCCCATATTATTAGACACGTAGGGAAGAAAATCAAGTACTGTGTGCATATTTTTCATGCTGCTACATGCCTGTCTATGCTTGCTGTTAGTCTGAAAAGTGAAAATCCCTGGGGCTAAGAGGAGGCTTCTTCAAGGCGTTTTGTTGAGGATCTGTATAAGGCATAAATACCATAGCATGAGGGTGACTATTGTTGGTGCACTGTAGATTCCAATTAGAATTATGCTCTATTTATTGCATGTTTGCTTTATAATAATGTTGCATAAACTGAAAAGTCATGCACACATTAAGTCCTTTTGAAAATTGTTTATGTTCTAAAGGTTAAAATCATAATGTCACATAGCTCCGTTTGGAACCTCAATATCTACGCTTTAGCTCAGAGATGAGGTTCTGTCCCGTGATATCCCTGCACAGGTCGAAATGGAGTCTAGTTGGGTCGAGCCCGTCCACAAACAGTGGATTAAACCCTTTTCGCAGTATTGTTTCGAAAAAGTAAAGGTATCAGAACCGAGATAGTACAGTTGATAAACTTGGCATGTAAAATTTTAAGTCAGGGTTGAAACACGGCTTAAATCAGGCTTAAATAAAAATGTTGTTCGCATGCGCAGTACTGCTTCCGTAAGATTCCGTTGGGAAAACCGTGGAAAACATGGTACTGGCTGACAAACAACCGCTTTGTAAGCGGTTGTTTTACCCCAGACTTAAAATGTTACGTGCCGGCATTAATTTAACAACTGTATCTTGGTTCTGATACCTTTACTTTTTGGAAATGATACTGCGAAAAAGGTTTAATCCACTGTTTGTGGACGGCTCAACCCCTTTTCGACCTGTGCAGGGATATCACTGAACGGAACCTCATCTCAGTTTAAATTAGTTTGAAACTATTTTGTTTTTTATGTTTGAATCTACAGTACCTTTCTCATCTCCAGCAAGTTTGTTCAGACTTCTTGAAATTCAAATTGTGTCTAAAAGAAGAAGCGGCAGAAGCCATTAACAATTGCAAGATGTGAGGAAAGATTCATATCACCTTTCATCACTGCCTTTCTTACAATATTGCTGGCAGTAATGTGAGAAAAAACTAACAATGCTCAAACAAGCAATATTTAAAGTGTACTCTAACCACCAAAGCAGCTCCTTGTAAATATGCAAGTCTTTATGAAGCCTAAGAAACTACAATGATTAATTTTTAAATCTGGATGTTTCCACAGTGACATCAGCATGAACAACATCACTGAACTCCCAGCAAATGTGTTCAAAAACTTCCCCTATCTGGAAGAGCTGTAAGTACATCTATTTTCAACTCTTTTATGTAGTCTGCTTAATGTTCATTTATTCTGTACAATATAGATGGACTGGTTGTTAAAATGCACCTGGCCGTTTGATATAGCACTTAATAAAACATAAAGTTGCAAAATATGGCCTAATTCCCAGTTGCATTTCATGTATACGTCGAACAGTATAAAGAGGTGACAGAGTTACAAGATACCAAGAATCACTCATTCTCCCTGATATGAACTGGGAAGTTATACAAGGCTAATCATAAAATCATAAAAGCTTGAGATGAGACAGTGCTTTTACTGTATAGGCAATATATAATGCATTATGTACAGTATGTTAAAGTCTCAACAGGACAGGCAACAGCACATTTTAGCTTTGGGGCTCCATTCAGTGGCCATATCTAATCTTAGTGGGTATTTGTTATTTCTTTACTCTTTAAATACCCTCTGTCTGGCTCAGCGCTGGAAGCCAGTGATAAAATCTGTCTACTTGATATCAGGTAACATGCAGCCCAGAGAATGCAAAATGACCAGCAAGTGCACACACCAGTGGTTTCAGCTCCATTTCTCTTTGCAGGCATGTTTTTTCAGCCCTCTGTGCATCTTTCATCTATACTAGTATTCGCCCCCTTCTTTTCCAAACAGCACTTCAATCTGCTTTGTCGAAGGGCAATTTACTTTTCATCGCATTGTGTGGAGGAATGCAAGGCAGGAAGGAAGAAGGCAAAACAATGGTTTCCATGACAATGGAGCTAAAAACTCAACCAGTCTTGCTGTTAGTTCTTTCAACCACGCAATGTTACCTGTTGTATCACTGCACAGAGATAATGAGTGGACCCCAAGTGTACATACTGTAAACGTGTCTTGTCTGCTATGTAGGCTACTGTATGTACTGTGAAACGTGTACCCCACTTCCCTTCTTCTTAGAACTCATCTGAATGCATGGGCTGCATGGGCTGCTGTTCTGAAGAATAGCTTTAGACATAGACATATATCCTTAGTTGACGTGTGTGTGTTTGTTTAACCTTTTCCATTGAACAAATCTCCGGGCTTGTTTGAATGAACTTCAGCTGAGGACTTTTTAGCTGTCAGTAAAACCAAGTGGGGGCCCTGAGGGCAGATAGGGAGGGACAGAGGGACAAACCCAAACAGGACAGGAGAGAGAGAGAGGAGACAAGGAAGGAACATTCACTCCCTCATAGTCACGCAACTCTCCTTCACTTTCTCTTCCTACCCTGCTCAAACCAGTACAAATCTGCGCATACATGATGTCAAATAATGTTCCCTTTTCCTCAGTGGTTAATGTTTATCTTTAAAAGTAATCCATGTAGAATCTCAGTATGTGCTGCTGTCTATTGTTAGTTTTACTTGCAAAGCCAGCTTTTCCATTTTTAGATGTTTGGACTAAAGCATTCCTAATATTATTAAAGCTAACTAATTGTAAAACAAATACATGCCCTTCTTTAACTCTGTCTTTCTCTCCATCTCTCTGCATTCTCGTTGCCAATGTCAAAATAGCAAATGAAGTCATAGGTTTATCATTGACAAGTGGCCATAGCAACACCCTAATGATACAACTGTGGGGTGGTGTGTGTGTGTGTGTGTGTGTGTGTGTGTGTGTGTGTGTGTGTGTGTGTGTGTGTGTGTGTGTGTGTGTGTGTGTGTGTGTGTGTGTGTGTGTGTGTGTGTGTGTGTGTGTGTGTGTGTGTGTGTGTGTGTGTGTGTGTGTGTGTGTGTGTGTGTGTGTGTGTGTGTGTGTGTGTGTGTGTGTGTGTGTGTGTGTGTGTGTGTGTGCAATGGTGTGTACCCTGAAATCAGGAGGCAAATTATGTAGTTGGGTGCTTTCTTGAGTAGAACAAAGATTGTTGCTGCTGAATGATATTGGTGACCAGAATGATGAGGGCAGATCTTGTTTGGTATTGTTAACTCAACTGCTGTAAAAGCACATGGAACTACATTGAGACCTCCTAGTGAAGCCCTTGTGAAAAAGAAAGACTTGTGGGAGTGGTGTCACAAGGGGAGGATTTAGCCTTTCCTCAACAAGACTTAGCACATTCTTCTGTCCTCTTCAAAGCCTAGGGGGACGTGTTCTGAATTTGCTGAAAGAAAGCAAAAGGGGCAGATGCACTCCACGTTTTGGGACTTGACGGGTTTGAGCATTTTGTTGCTGTGCCACAATGTCAGCCAGGTTTGCTTATGGTGTCTAGTGGCTGGCTTGAGACTTGAGATTTGTGGAGTTTTCCAACATACATATTGTATCAAAAGTTTAACTCATAGCTTTGTCATACTGTGCTAACTTAATTAACTTCAACAAGTCCCCAACAAGTGTGAAACAAAGATGGGCCAGGTTTGGATTTGCAGTGTATTCAGACATAATCTTAATTTGTGGCAAAAATGCATGGTCTCCATGTAGCCGTGGCTCTCAAGATACATTTCCAACAAGCTGTCATAAAACATCCTAGTACAAATTGTGAGTCAAAGAAGACACACACATACTTTAATTGATAGGATGGTTAGATGGTGAAATGTGTCCTGGAAATCCACCACTGCAAGGCAATCTTTGGGTTTGTCATGCAGCCAAGTCAAGCTGAAGAGACAGCATGCTTTTCTTATAAAACTGGGTGAGTGTTCCAAATCATAATTTGATCAATTTTGGTGAACCACAACAAATAAAACATTGTAAGCAGGGTCTGGGATTCGGCAAAGTCGGGAGCTGTGGTCTTGAGTTTAGAGCAGTCACCCTGAGTCTTTTCACGGCTGTCGGAAGCCTGTAATGATGGACCCACAGCGCTCCACACTCCTGGCACCGTGTGGTGGAGCTGGACATGTCGGTTTGGTAAAACGCTGCAGTTAACCACTTATGTATGTTATATGACAGTGAAAATAGACAGCTCACAGCACGTCACTATGCAACTTGTTGTGATCTTGTAGATCTGCTAGCACCTTTTTAAACAATGTTGCAAAGTGCTTAACAATTTAAAATCATACAAGCATAATCATCAACAACAATTATAGCAATAATAACAAACACACAATAACAATATCAGTGAGAATAAAAGCAGCACTGTCTGCTTTTGAGTGCAACAAATTGCCGGGAGGCATACTATGGTCCGACGGAGCATTGGTTCGACATGCGTCCGCACCTCGGACTAGCGCCTGCTCCCATGCTTGCGGTTATGGTTAGGTTAGGGTTTGAGGTGGGTTGTCGTGTTTCGGACCAATGACTAGTCGGACCAAACACATGCACCTCAAATTGCCTAGGCTATGTCACACTTACAAAACTGTGTGTGTGTGTGTGTGTGTGTGTGTGTGTGTGTGCGTGTGTGCGTGCGTGCGTGCGTGCGCGCGTGCGAGCGTGTACGTCTGTACGTCTGTAATCCACGTAACTCAAGAACCGTTCGCCCCACCGACTTCAAATTCGACACACGCGTTCCACACCCCCACAGGGAGTGCATTGCCCGGTGTCGAGTCGGTCGGGCCCACGGTTGTCCAGATCTGCCACGAAAGGCCTCTGCCTGGGCTCTGGACAGGGCCACTGCCCAGTGTCCATATATGGAGCTGGCCTGTTCTGACATCATTCTGATGTCTCCATAGACTTCATATTTGGGCATGCCTGACAAAGAACTCCATATATGGGCATAAAAGGGACACATACGTAATATCTGGGTGGGGCATGCATTTCCAACTTGCATCATTCCATGTAGGCCAGTGTCCAACGGGCACAGCTGTAGAGGCTCCAGCGGGCACCACTCTACTAAACAATAATTGTTGGTATAGCCTTCACTGCTTGAATGCTCCATTCTAGTCGTCTTAGTTGTGAAGGTTAATGTCATGCAAAACAGAAAGTTATTCCATTTTAAGTTCAAGGGCTTTCCTCAAATATCCTCAAATTATTTCTGAAGATGTGTAGCCATGCGATTCCATTCAATCTCATGGCATAAGAATGAATGGAAATAACTCTTAAGGCCTTGAGACATTTGCTTCCTCTTTGGAAAGTAGCTTGAACATTGCCTTATGGCAAGGGAACAACATGGCACTATTCATGTTCAGTGCTCACTCCACATTATTTACAATAAAAATGCTCTGTGGGTAAACAAGCACCCTAGTTCTGTCACAATTAATGGCATATTTATCGACCCTGAACTCTTGTGCTCCAGACAAGCAAGTTAGCCTCCTACACAGAGGAGCCTTGGTTCTCAGGCTCACACCCCAGCCACTCTCCTTGCAAGGGAATTCAGCCTGTCCAGACTCAAGTTGCAGAGTGATAAATCTGCTGCTAATCTCTCAGGCCAGATAGTAACAGTGGAGCCATGTGTCTTGGTCGCACACAGCCCCGTCCCCGACCATGCTTTTTACACCAACACTTTTTACACCCTCCACCCGACCGTCACCGCCCCAACAGGAAGGGGAGGCACAGGGTATGGCCATAAGCGGGTCATACCATGTGCAGACTGTAACAAATGAATAGGTTTATCCAAGAGGATAAAGAGTCTCTGAGGCCTAGTTCAAAATGGGGCTACACTGTAGCCATTTGTTGCTTTCATTCACGTGTTCCACTTGGAGAAGTGGAGCAGTGAGTTTTGTGTTTTCCAGTGGGCTGTGAGACTCCGAGGGCTGCCTGATGGTGGGGAGATTCATGGAGGGAGTGGGGTAGCCAGAACCACTTCTAATCTGTCTTGGGTGTCAGCTGAAGTGACAACAGGCCATGGCATGGACACATCTCTTTGGCACCTCAGGCGTCATGTTTAGCCTGATAGCAAGAACTTAATACACTGTGGCCTTGCATGTGAAAAGGTTCTCACACTATGCACTATATTATCCCTTTAATTCATAAATATTGACTGTGGCTGTTTTTGTGTATTGATGCAGAAAGGTTATACCATTTTATGTTGATCACTATCATTAGCTTCCTCTCTCTCTGTGTATATGCAGTATGTATGGTCTATCAACACAACCTTTTTCATTCACTCTGTATGTACAGTATGTACAGTATGACATATCAACACTCATTCTCTCTTTGTTGTTCTCAGACGACTTGCAGGAAATTACCTGTCATTCATCCACCCTGAAGCCCTGTCTGGACTACATCAGCTCAAAGTCCTGTAAGCATTTACCTGGTGGCCCCACACACATGCACAAACGTGTGTGTGTGTGTGTGTGTGTGTGTGTGTGTGTGTGTGTGTGTGTGTGTGTGTGTGTGTGTGTGTGTGTGTGTGTGTGTGTGTGTGTGTGTGTGTGTGTGTGTGTGTGTGTGTGTGTGTGTGTGTGTGTGTGTGTGTGTGTGTGTGTGTGTGTGTGTGTGTGTGTGTGTGTGTGTGTGTGTGTACACTCGTGCACACGTGTATGTGTGCATTTTGGCTGTAACAATGGAGCTTTCCTCCTTGCTGGCAGAAAGTGTTCCTGTATTACAGATTGAATGTGTTGCTGTGCCGGTGATCTCAGTTCTACATAGTTAAATAATAGTAATACCCACTTATTTTCAATAAGCCTAAAAAGGCTTGTTGTTCCTTCCCCCATTCAAGACTTGTTTGTATAAGTTTAGTGTAGAGCCTCAGCAAATCGTGGCATACAGTTGAAGGCTGGACAAACAAAATTACCCAAAAGTGGTTCACAATAATAAGTGGTCAGGGACAACGAACAATTTCAACAGAATAACTTTGTTTTATTTAATGTATTGTGCACATGTACGTGTACTGTACATGATCAGTGCGAAACCCCTTGAGAATCATTGTTTACAATTACACATTATAACTGCATGTTAATGGTACTGCTTATCTGGAACAAGGTAATCTAAAAATAGCTGTATTGCAGCTCTAATATAACAATAGAGTAGGTGTTTGTTTTCTCTACAATTCATCTAAGTAGGTGAGGTTACCTACCAACATATTAACATACCGTACGCATGATAGCAGACACACACAGTCCTAACCATGGCTTTGGTATTGTGCAGAGCCACAAGGTTAAAGTCCTGTTTGTCTACCGAAAGGTGTGTTATTTATACAGAGAACTGTGACTTAACCAATCTAGTCACTGGTAGTTCCACACTTTGTAATTATTAACACAAATATGTTGAATCTCGTTAAGTTTAGGTTTTACTCTTATGTACCTGTATACACAAGACATAATAATAAAGTACAACATTGAACCTTGAAGTTGAATCTTGTGTAATGTCTAAAATATGTATTATTATTATTATTATTATTATTATTATTATTATTATTATTATTATTATTATTATTATTAGGCCTATTTAAAGAATTTCCCCAGCAATTTGCCATATGACTTGTAAATGTTACGCCGGGGCTCTACCGGACGCGTTGCGTCTCCGTCGCGTGCGTCAAAAGACGAACCGGGGCAATTTTAATGCAGTCACGCAACGCAACGCAACGCAACGCAACGCAACGCAACGCGGGCAGTGGAGCCACCCTTCATTGATTAAAAAGGGAACATTCCCTGACGGTGACGGTGACGGAGACGCGACGCTGACGCGCCCGGTGGAGCCCTGGTGTTAGAATCAGATTGAGTTCATTAGGCAGAAACGCATTGGCTGTTTCAGTGAACCCTTGAGGGACTCTGGTCAACTAAGTAGGGTTTTACTGGTCAAACATTGTATTGATCCCACAGCCAGAGCTTCAAAGGCAATGCATCAACATTCAAGGCATCTAAAATTGTTAGATGCCTTTTACCAGGGCTTGACATTAAGGCTTGTCCGCTTGTCCGGGACAAGTATTAAATCTTCCCGGACAAGTGCATTCAAATCTTCGCTTTTTCTGTGACGCTCCTACCAGCCAACAATATTGTCTGGCATTATTGTATGGCTTTCCTGATCATCACCTTTCCAATATTGTTAATAGCCTTAGAATGTCTGTAATCTTACATTTCATGTATTCCAAATACAGCCATATATCAGTCCTATCAGAGCAGTTAGCAGACTGACCACGTCAGCATGTAAACTTGTGGCACTGCGTGTGTAGTGCAGTAATTCATTCCTAAGACTTGATTGTCCTCTAGTTTCATATCCATTTGACAGTTCTGGCAAAAAAAACACATGTTGTGTAAAACATCCTTATACATTTTTACTTTTACATGAGGAAAAGCTAGAATGAAAATATAAAAACTTCCTTTGGGAACAGTCAATGTTTGGGAAGCACAAATATATAGCGCACACAATTGACGTGGTGTGTTGCGATTGATGTTGGGTAATTGATCACACCACCTATTTTGTGTGCCCCATACATTTGTGCTTCCTAAAGGGAAGTTTTGATATGTTCAGTCCTGCACTCATTCCAGGCCCCTCGCCGGAGAGAATGTCGTCCGTGTGCAGCTCGTGGAAAAGTGGAGATATTTTACTAAATACACATTTACTGCCAGAACTTTCAAATGAATATGAAACTAGTCCCCAAAACGACTCCAAGTCTTAGGAATTTATTCTTGGGTGGGTGCACAGGCAGTGCTATAAGTTTAAATGCCGACGAGGTCAGTCTGGTAATGGCGCGGATAGGACCGATCTATGGCTGTGTATTTGGAATACATGATCATAGACATTCTAAACTAGGGCTATTAACTTGCAAACTTAGAATATTCATCTAATATTCAAACATGTACTCACCAAGTAAAACCAACTTACAGTTAGTAATTTAACATTTTTAAAATGTAGGCCTATTTGTGTGCTTGTGCTCCGGACAAGTGACTTTTGTGCCCGGACAAGTGAATGGGAAATGTACTCAAAATGTTAATGTGAAGCCCTGCCTTTACGTTTCTACTTCCTGTTCAAGGCTTAATTTTTGGTATGAGGACGAGTGATAAGAGGATTATAATTAATAACCAAAACATTTCCCCCGTTTATAGGATGCTCCAGAACAATCAGTTAAAGACCGTGCCCAGTGCAGCATTAAGGAACCTCAATTCACTACAATCTCTGTAAGTAAAGTCCCTCATAGCATAACACACACACACACACACACACACACACACACACACACACACACACACACACACACACACACACACACACACACACACACACACACACACACACACACACACACACACACACACGCACTTTTAGTGGTTCATTCTTTCATTCATTAATTTAGTCTGAGGTCAAATATGACCTCTTATGTTTATCTGACCTTTGACATTGACTTCAGATATTATTTTGTATCTTATACATCTATTTATTATTGATTTTTTTTTATACCTTGGATGCTCCAGGTGGAGTAGAGACTAAAGTCTGATTTCTATGACAGTGTCACGCACCGAATAAGGGCCGATTCATACTCCTATTTTACCGCTGTTTCGGCGCTGTAGTGCCGAAATGATTTCGGCTCGTCAGAAATGTTCAGTAGCACCGAAGAGCCGACTTTAGGACGGTACCCGCCCCCCCCCGAACCTCAAATGACGTCACATTGTAGGCTCTACAGAGCCGAACCGACTTTTATTCGGCTGTAAAATAAGAGTATGAATAAGAGTCACAAATGCGATTCAAGCCTCTACTGTAACGGACCCAATACTGCAATCTTTATAACCGAAGGTTATTTTCCTACTGGACAGCTCATAAGGCCATGTCGTTTTTCCTGTATATTAAACAGCCAGCATTTTGTGTGATCATGATCCCATACACAAAATGTATCAGAACCTTTGTCTTATTAATACCTGGGAATTAATGTGCTAATGAATTTACAGATGTATTGCACAATCTGCTGCCGAAATCACCAACCTACAGTCACATTCTCCAACTCTTCATAGTGTGACAGCTTTAGCCAATATGCAAAATGCTGGGATTTATCCGCAAGTACATGCCTAACATACAGTATATGGAGAAATAGTTTATAGGCTACACTACAGGAATGTATAACTTTATAGGCTACTGGTCACCCTTTTCAGTGCGAGAACTATAATTAATACTGAATGGTGCCAGGCAGCTTCAGGCCTAACTCTTGTCATAATTAGCTAAAAAGCAAGTCATCTGTTAAGTATTTTCTATTGTTTATATATTTTATACTTTGAAGGCCATTAATCCTGGCTTCAGAGCTGCAGTGCAACCATGCATGATTTTAAATGTAAAACATAAAATATTTAAAACTAAGCTACCCATGCTAGGGAGGGAGCCATTGTTTACAAGAGAAAATGTATTTGTAGCAGAATATGACAAAAGTATGTTTATTAAAAAGAAAGTGTGCTTGATTTGTCAACTGGTACATGTATGTTACCAGTTGACAAACTGTTACCGGTACCAGTTGACAAACACTTATATTGAAGTTAACCACTATTTTATATTTCATGTATGTTTTGTTTCCTTTTTTGTTTCTTACAACCTGAAAATGGCCAATCTGCAATCTCTACATTATAGAGATTGTATAGTCTACAATCTATGCATTGCAATGCGATGCCAAGTTGTAGGTCGACTATTTCTGAACATTTTTCTGAGTTCTTTGCCAGGGTTAAAGTTCCATCCCTAATTGTATGTACAGGTAATTAAAAAATAATCATTTAGAGCCGCAACGTCTACCAGTAAAGTGAGGCAGTACAATAACCTACCTAGTTGATAGAGGCAGACTGCACTGCTGTTATATGTGCATGAACTTTGCATTAACTTTCAGATTTGATACTTTTCATAGTACTGTATGTACTGAGATTTCCATTTGAGCTTCCACTAATTTGCTTCCTTCTTTTGTTGTTTTTCAAACTTTCCTGCTCCAGTCGTCCCTGGTCTCAGTGGTGTTTCAGTGACTACTGCATGTCAGTCTCATTGGGAGCACACTGTGTACATGACTCCATTTCTGGTCCTTTCCCGGCCTCTGTGCCTCTGAGTTTGACAGGGACTAATGGAGGGAATGAATCCAGCTGGAAAAACGTGCTGAAAATCCAGCTTTCAGCTATTATCACCCCTCCATATCCCTCCCTCCTATCCTTTGCTTCCCCTCTTATTTTTTCCCCCTCTCTCTCCTTTCTTTTTAACAGATGTCTTTTCTCTGTGAGGGGTTTAAGGTCTGTAGCTGAAGTAATATGTTTTGGCAGAGCCAGGGCTGGGTTTGTATAAAGCCTTAGAGAGCTAGATGTCAATCAATAGACTGTTTTGCCTCCAGCGCAGACTCTTAGGGAATTTTGAGGGGGAGAACGAAAGAGAGGTTGAGGAGGGGGGGGGGGGGGGGGGGGGGTTGAGAGAGAAAGGGAGAGGCAAGACAACAACAGGAGTTAACAGCGTTATTGTAGGCAATGGCACTTAACCACATGAACCGTAGTGTCCTGATTCTGGGCATGTGAACATTTTTTACAGGCAAACATTTGGTGAATATAGCAGATCTACAAGTTCAAGTTATATCTCTTCTATTAGACGTAAAACAATATAGGTTTAAAGGTGGTGCAAGTAATATCATGTTTTTTGTTCAATTAAGTTCATCTTCATCATCTTCCAATTGTCTTATTGTGCTCTCCTTTTTATAGTAGTACTCACAGATGGCAGATAGAGACAGAACTGACTCAATGATGCACAGGCAAAGGACTTTGATTTAAACACATAGCAAGCAGCAGACCCAAGGCTGGCCACAAATCACCTACAGACTTGATTCACTCATTTGTACATGTTTGTGGTCAATAAAGCGCAGAAGCTTTAATTGCAAAACAGATTCATCAACCGGGGAATTTTATGCATTTTAACTTTTTATTAGCTTTTTTGCCACAGGCTTAATTCCGCCCCCACCTACACACTTCATAAACTTAATGAACTATCCTGATAGTTGTCATAGTCATTGCTGAACATGTTGTCTGTTCATGTTTGTGTTCCGCAGTCGACTAGATGCCAACCACATCACCGTGGTGCCAGAGGACAGCTTTGAAGGACTACAGCAGCTACGCCACCTCTGGTTGGATGATAACAACCTGACCGAGGTTCCCATTGGTCCTTTGAGGCACCAGGCCAATCTACAGGCTCTGACGCTGGCACTCAATCGCATCTCCTACATCCCCGACAATGCCTTTGCCAACCTTACCAGTCTTGTAGTGCTGTACGTTAAGCCGGTGATTCTGAACCTTTTTTAATTAACCCCCAGTTTGATATGCATCAGGCCACAGACCCAAATTTGATTTCATCTCTGGAACTCCAATCTCCATGGTGAAATCCTCAATGATAATTTAACTCTGGGAGTGTACAAATGGAGGGTCCAGAGGGGTGACCAAGAGCTTGACATGTTTATTAATTAAAGGTCCATACTGGTGGTCTAGGCATATATCTTACTCCTTACACCTCATCTACACAGGCAAGGAACGAGCGTTCCGATGGCGATATCGTGCGGAAAACTGTCCTGACATGCGTCGGCCATTGCGTTGCGACGTAGCCTGAACCAATGTGTGTAGATGTCAACCAATAAAAGTGTAAACCTTGCTCAAATAGAGACTTTGCGAGCGAATATAGGAGGGGTGGACGAAGTTGCTGCACGGCGCGTTGTCACTCGCGGTACGTCAGGAGTCAGGACAGACAATGAAAAACATGTATTCTAATGAGATTTCATCGTTAAACTTACTTGCCATTTTTTACTATTTTTAAAAACCTTTTAAAATAGTTTAAATAGCCGATCTACAAGCTCACAACGTGTCGATGTAGGTCGGCTAGTTGAACTATTTCAAAATAGCGCAAGATATAGCCCTTAAGCCTGTTGACTAAGACATGGCATACTGTACTTGTCATCACTGCCTTTCCTTTCCATTGTTTTGACTACAGAACTTTTATTTCAGTACAGTATGAAACTCAACTTGCATAGTCCTTAAACGTGATTGAGAGATGTAATCAACACACTAAATTGCATTGTGTGTGTGATTCATCTTTGTTAGTTACTTTATCATAGCATTTTAAAATCACTGATTGGTATGAAAAGATTCAAACAACCATAACTTATTAATGTTGATATGTTTAACCAACATTGACTTAGTTATTCAGGAACAAATGGTAATAACGAAAAATAATAATAACATAACATAAACAACAACATAAATGAATAGGCAACTAACGGAATGGTCAGTGTTTATGTACGATTTCGCAAAAGCTGGGAATCGTCAATGACATTTATTAGTGGAAAATATCTCATTGCTTCTATATTGTACAGCCACCATCTCAGTAGTATAGTATATAGTTTTGCTACCATTCATTTTCAGTAAATCGATTAATTACCATGCAGTTTTTCAAAATTCCTGTTTATCACATCATGGCAGACAAAAATCTGAAATTAAATGCAATTTGTCAAACCAATTGGATTTTTACACATTACCTATAATCACAGCTTAGAGTTAACAAGATAATATCTCCAGATTTTGGTGAGAAGCCCATTCATTTCTGCACATGCCCAGCCACGTGCCTCTTGAGGTTTTTTTGGCTACAGAGACTTAACAATGAGCAATAATACAAAACGAAGGAGATTTTGTTGGTTTCCGAGTGGCGATAACAGTGCAATACACTACACGGGCAATGTCATTGTTAAAGCTTGGTTGTACATGGTTAAACATGTTTGTTTTTAAATCTCATAATACATACCTAACATATTCACATCTGCTTCAACAAATAGACACAGAGGGATAATGGTATTTCTGCAGGGGTAGAATGTAATAAACAGATTAGACTAAGCAGGAAGAAAGTACCTTGAGTTCATCAGCCAGTGACAGCCCATTGCAAATACTCACACATACAGTATACTGTATGCACGTAATGTACAGGCACCAGATGTACTAATCACACAACATGCCGGCATTTGTACATATACTTTATGACCAACAGTGAGGTTTGGGAAGAAGTTTATATCTGTTATGTCTGTACAAGTCAACCGTTTTGTGATTATTCTGATATATGTTTATTGTTATTTATTTGTAGGCACCTTCATAACAACAGGATTAAGGAGATGGGTGAGAAGTGCTTTGCTGGGCTGGCAAATCTAGAGACACTGTAAGTACACGGTCACACTGTGCGTGTGCGCGTGCGTGTGCGTGTGTGTGTGTGTGTGTGTGTGTGTGTGTGTGTGTGTGTGTGTGTGTGTGTGTGTGTGTGTGTGTGTGTGTGTGTATGTGTGTTCGTGTGTGTGTGAGTGTGTGTGTGTGTGTGTGTGTGTGTGTGTGTGGCATGGGTGCTGTGTGCTGAGTGCTGACATGGGTGCTGTGCGTGGCGTGCGTGTGCTCTCCACCCACCTCTACTGCTGCCGTCGTCCGGACGTCAGTGTGTCCACTTCCTCCTTTAATTGCTCCAGGATAAATAGAGTGAGGTCCATGATGCTTATCAGTGCTGCCCTCCCATTGTTCACTTCCTCCTGTGCCATGGTCACCAGGCAGCAGGGACACATCTCTGAGCTACAGTCTACAGTATCAGCCAGCAGCTCCTACACAGCTCCAGTAGAGCAGCACAGCGTTACCATAACAAATGTTTGCCAAAGGCAGACATGCAGTTCATGTTCATGTCAAGGACCCCCAGAGTCATAATGTATTTGGTTGTGCACCTAAGAAGATTTGTGTTGTAAACCGTTTTACAAATATTTTCATTTTTATTTTTGAGTGGTGCAACCATTGGGTGCAGCTATGTATGTATGTATGTATGTATGTATGTGTGTGTGTGTGTGTGTGTGTGTGTGTGTGTGTGTGTGTGTGTGTGTACTGTGTGTGTGTCAGTGTGTGTGTGTGTGTGTGTGTGTGTGTGTAGTACCAACAGGGAGTGCTGTTGCACCACTCACTTCAGACAGGTCTGATTTTGGAAAATAAATAATAAAATAAATAATTGGTTAACAAGCTCACAGCACGTCACCTCATCTTTTGCTAGGGAACGCCTGGAACCCCCTCAAGGACCCCACTTAGAGACCCACTGCACTACACAAGCAAGCACACACTTCACTGTCACTGCTGCAAATCAACTGCAACTTAGGGGCAGTTACACATCATCTTGCTCACTAAACACATATCACACTATTACACTGATGTGATCAAACCAATTATACTGTATACTAGTAAATATATGAGTAAAATTATATATATTTTTTTTCATCTGCACCACGAATGCAGGATTGATGCTGGTTGGGCTTGGCTTTTAGACTAGCTAAGTGTAAATGCATACTGTCCAATAATACTACGGCTTATTTAAGTGTAGTAGCCTATTATGATGTGTGTTAGTATACGTGATGTGTCAGACGTGGCTGAATAAACCTACAGACAGCGCATACTGAGCCTATGTTTCTCTTCATGTTCTCAGAGATCTAAACTACAACAGTCTGAAGGTCTTTCCCAAAGCAATACAGGCTCTGCCAAAACTCAAGGAACTGTGAGTATACAGTATTTAACCATCTCTCTCCTTCCTCAGTAAAAACTGCATACATGTTCAAAGTGTTTATTGTCATGTCAGTGATGATGACGTCACAATAGTAACATTATAGGCAGTGACAGTATTATACTTAAAATGTCTCATCAGTGCCCTTAACAATAACTTAAAGGTATATTCAGTGATTTAATTTAATTCAAATATCACTTATTTGTTTTTGGATAATCCTCCCTACCATAGAGTGTGCTGACCATATAAAGAGTTCCTCCCTGTCCCCAGTCAGCCCCTGGGGTCAAAAAACCCTAGTTTCAGTTTTGGTGGCGGGTGGCAAAGCCTTCATCCAATCAGGATGAGAGGGGCCTTCCTCCAATCATGATCGAGTGGGGGAACATGCTGTTGGCCTGTTGCACTTCCCCCCACTGTAGAGTGTGTGCATGTGCACATTTTGTTACTGGGGCGGACTGGGTGGTTTTCCAAATCACTCAAATCGCTGAATGCTCCTTTAAGAGTAAGATCAAATGGATTGCATTGACTTAGCTAATGTTTGTTACAAACATAATGTATCGTGGCGTGACGATATACAGTACCTTTTGTATTTTGTGATTTTTGGCAAGCTGGTGAGTTTCATGAGATGTGAGTTGTTGATGTGTCTCATAATGCAGCTGTGACTAGTGGCTTATGGACTAGTGGCTTATGGACTAGTGGCTTATGGAGCGGACAGATTTATGAAGGGGTTCAGAGCACTGTCCATTTACTATGTTTTGTTTGGTGTGTCATAATGACATGGAATTCCATCACGATGACACAATAGATCAAAGACAATGTGAATCATCCTCACTCTCCAGTTGATGATGTCAGTAGTAACTTGGTGTTATTTAGCTCCTTATATTCTCCTCTTAGAATAGTTTAAGCCACTCAGTCAGTCAGTCTGTTCAAAATTACAAACCGAGAGCTATCCACAGTTGAATGCATGCTTGTTTTCATCAATGTTTTGGCACTGCAATCACACAATTAAGGCTCCAATGAAATTAAATCATTTCAAAAAGTTTGTTTGGAATACATTAGATGTCAAGTTTGCAGTTTCCAAGGTCATTAAAAGTGTACTCTATATGTTGTATTGTCTCTTTTATTGTGTTCTCTTTGCAGTGGGTTTCACAGCAATGATATTGCGTCCATACCTGAAGGAGCCTTTCACAACAATCCTCTGTTGCGAACAATGTAAGAGCAAACCTCACTCACACAATGTATACCTGTAAATGATCCTCAGTCAGATGTCCGGGATGCTAAGCTATCATCGTTTATTTTAATAACTAAGTCAAATTAAGCTCTAATCAAGCCCCAAATATCCCATTTTACGCAGCGATGCACATAAAGACCGCGTGCGAGCGTGCACGCGAGGATTTCAGACGGTTTTAGGTAGATTACATCGGCCG
This sequence comes from Electrona antarctica, assembly GCF_951216825.1. NCBI lineage: Eukaryota > Metazoa > Chordata > Actinopteri > Myctophiformes > Myctophidae > Electrona > Electrona antarctica. The sequence goes on along the minus strand of NC_136808.1, from coordinate 17,063,429 downwards.
TTAGCCAAACAAGCTAAAGGTTGCTACATTTTGCTACATTAAGCCCCCGATTATAGGGAATAAAGTGATTACGTCATTTACGTCAAGGGTAATGAGGGATCTTTTTATTCATTACGTCAATTACGTTAATAGCCATAAGGGGGTTAATTAGTGGTTACAGAAACACTCCTCCGCACGCACGCACACACACACACACACACACACACACACACACACACACACACACACACACACACACACACACACACACACACACACACACACTAAAATGGAATATGAGTCTTAGACAAAAAGATTGTCCAGAAGATGGTGCCATTCAAACATAGTAAACACATTTTACTTTTTTCCAGTCACCTGTATGACAATCCCCTGTCGTCTGTGGGGGCCTCTGCCTTCCAGAATCTATCCGACCTGCACTCCCTGTAAGTCCTACTTTTACCCATGATTTACAGCAGATCGCAACATCATGCCACAACGTCTAAGCTGTGACTTTGGGTTGTGGCCAATAAATGGTAGCTGGGCATGGCCAGGCCTGTCACAATGATCACATAATCGCCTGATAGCAAATATTTGAGATGATCACAGTTATTTTTTAACAATCGTCAAAATAATCTCCCAATATGTTCATACAATTTTAAACACCGTTAAGAATAGAGGAAATTAAAGGCAAATAAGAAATAGAGGCTATTTTTTAAATATTGCCTGTTTTGGCCATAGTACATTAATTATGTTGATTATTGGTACGGGTCAATATTGTCAATAATAGCTTTGTCCATTTAAGATATCTGGGGGTCCTTCACATGAAATGTGTGAGAACCACTGATGTAAAGTGAATTACAGTGTTATTATCTGCGTTTGTGTTGCAGAATGTTGCGTGGGGCCAGTATGATGCAGGACTTCCCAATTCTTACATGGACTAACAACTTGGAGAGCCTGTGAGTGAACTCAGCCTTAACTCCACATCACTACCTTGAGCTTTTACCTCACTTTAACTGATCATATTTACTCGGCAGCCATTTTTCTCTTAATACTCAGATGTGGGAAACCACTGCTGGGGTGTCCCTCCCATGTGCTTATAGATAGTACCACCGCTTTTTATAGGGAGACACGCTGTGCTTGGTCAGTAGTCGCTGTGATTGACAGTTTTCCTTTTTGCAAATATGCCTCAACCTAACCCTAACCTCAGTAAATCTATGCCCAAAACTTACCCTAACCTCAGTAAAACTATGCCTAAACCTAACCCTAACCTCAGTAAAACTATGCCTAAACCTAACCCTAACCTCAGTGAAACTATGCCTGCCAGGGAGCCAATCAGAGACACATAACGCGTCCCACCCCTTGAGTGTCAATTTAGAGCTAAATGGCTACCATGTGGATATGGTCTATAGTATTAGCCATATATCTAGTATGCTTTGTGTGGTGTAGAGGATTACTGATGTGATTCATGATTTTTAGGACCCTGACTGGTACCAAGATCTCATCCATCTCCGCTGATCTGTGTGAGGATCTGAAGTTGCTTCGGACTCTGTAAGTAATTATTTTTTAAGGCACTGACTATACCCACATAATGGGTCAGTCATTAACAGGAATACCTTATTTTACACCAACACATTTTCCCATAATAAGCTAGTGAGGCAATTCCTGTATCAAGTACTGTGTGTGTTAGACTTAACCAAGTGTGTTTTGCAAAAATAAACACAAAATAACAAATGTTTGTGTCATCCTAGAATGATAGTATATATATATATACGCCACAAGGGCTATATGACACAGGCAGGAAATAATCCCATTCAGAGATAGTAGTGGAGGACGATGAGGCGATGAGAAATGAAGATATGATGAAGTAATTCTTCATTCTTCAAACTGTATTTGAAACAGTTGAGAAGGTCATTCTAGTAGTGGTGAAGGATGAAAGGTTATGACCAGGCAATGGGATGGCTTTGTCCCTGAGGGCTATGGAGCTTACAGAATGAAGAGGTGACCCCTCGCTTACCTTAGTACAAGGGCCTGGAGGTACAGTGTGAGGTACAACTCCTTCTGTAACATTATATGCCAGCTGCAGGGTTTAAATTTAAAATGAGCAGCCACAGACAGCCGTTATATGGAGGACATTTAGGTGAGGTGAAGAGAGAGTCACAATACATCAAAGAGGGTTTTTGCAGGTGGGAGATGACTAGAAATGGACAAAATAACTGTCCAGAGCTCCTGGTGAGGAAGGGACTGATTTGCCTGATTTATGCACAATGCAGGCTTGGTTGTGGATGCAATATACATAAAAAAATAAAATAATAATAATACTATGTTGTCTCAATCAACTAATTGTTGGAGATGTGTCCTTGTTTTCTTCAATCAGAGACCTATCCTACAACAACATTAAGGAGCTTCCATCCTTTCACGGTTGTCTAAAACTACAAGAGATGTAAGTATCAAGTACCAAGACAAATCTAAACCAAAACTGCAGTTTGAAGATGAGGTGTCGTGATTTTTTTCCACCCTAAAACATGATCATCAGATATTTTTATTATATAAGGAGGAATCATTTTTTCAAAAAATTGTACAGTATTTGTTAAAATCTCGTTTTTATGTGGACACCCCCACCAGTTCGTTAAGTATGCCTGGTTTGCCTGGTGGGTGGTGATGGGTGGTGATCCACCTCAACTGAAGCCACACCCACAGCTGTTGTTGTATGATAAAGGGGGAGGGGTTAGGGGATGGGATGTGATGATATTGTGATGTCACTATATCACTGTTTTTTTCATTGGCACATTTGACTGTCAAGGTTTCAGCCTCCAGGAAGTAACCCTAAATACAAAGGGAAGACATCATTGCACATAAACACATCTAGGGGTCTAATGAAGTACTGTCACCTCATAAATACATGAAAAACTGGAAAAAATACAAAAAATCACGGCACACCATCTTTAAAGAGTCAGATTCATTAAAGATATGTCATATCATGTCTGCTTCCAATCAACAGAAGCCTGCAGCACAACCATATTCTACAAATAGACAGGGACACTTTTCAAGGCCTTTCTTCCTTACGTTTGCTGTAAGTCTTAACAACACACACGTGCACACGCACGCACGCACGCATGCACGCACGCACGCACGCACGCACGCACGCACGCACGCACGCACGCACGCACGCACGCACGCACGCACGCACGCACGCACACACACACACACACACACACACACACACACACACACACAATGCCAGTGGTAAAAATAACATGATTGGATGTTGAGTTATTTTGTGTTCTGCTGTCACAACAGAGACCTGAGTAGAAATGAAATCAGTGTCATACACCGAGATGCTTTCCTTTCCCTGACTGCTCTTACAAACCTGTGAGTATAACCTGCATGGTTTCACATTACCTCAATTGAAATAGTCAGAACTGCACTACTAGAACTCATAATATGTGTAGTTTCTTTGAACTAATAATGTGTATGGGATCCTGTTAATGTTCTTTGCAGAGATCTGAGTATGAACTCTCTGACTGTGGTTCCAACAACTGGCCTCAGTACCCTCAATCAACTGAAACTTGCAGGGAACCTCCAAATGAAAAGTGTCCTGACAGCCAAAAGTTTACCAAAACTCAGGTGAGAATACATTTTTGTATTTGATTAAAAACTTGAAAAAGGTAGTAGTATTCTGAAGGATGATATATAGTTTGAAAAAAAAAGAAGCACTGTACAAATCAGGAGTGTGTGTGTGTGTGTGTGTGTGTGTGTGTGTGTGTGTGTGTGTGTGTGTGTGTGTGTGTGTGTGTGTGTGTGTGTGTGTGTGTGTGTGTGTGTGTGTGTGTGTGTGTGTGTGTGTGTGTGTGTGTGTGTGTGTGTGTGTGTAACAAATGGGAGAGAAAGAGTATGGTTGTCATGTTTAACAAAACTGGCAGACCCAAATGCAGATACGACACCAAAGCAAAGTCCAAGGGTTTTTATTCAATCAAAGGAGGAATGGTGGTAGGGGGTTGGCAGGCTGGGGTTGATGACAGTCAGGCAGGTAGGCAGGCAAGCAGTCAAAAGCAAAAACGCAGGGAGCAAAACATTCTAACAAAACATATATGCAGTGTTGTCCCTGAACGCATTAAAAAACGATCGTTCACACAAACGTTCATAAGCGTTCATATTTTGGGTGAACGTGAACTGAACTGTATTTCTGCTTGAAGAACGTCATTGTGAATGCGTTCATTTCTGGCGTGTGTGAACGTCACTTTCTCACATTCAACTTCGTTCAAGAGTGAGTGTTTCCATAGAGCCTTCCAGGCTAAATCCCCGGCGCTAAAACACACCCTAAACTGTCCAGCAGAAAACCCACCAATAAGCCCATATCCGACACAAATTAACTAATCTTTCTCAGCTGTCACTGGAGCGCGCAGCGCGCATCTACTGCATGATGATGATCCAGTCATGACAGACAGCAGACACAGAACATCCCGACTCCCGACCCAAACACTGAGGAAACTTGTTGTTTGATTAAACATAATGTGCCACGAAAAATAGCTTCCAATAGCTAACGAACGAACGAACGAAAGAAAGAAAGAAAAATAACTAGTTCATTTTTTGGAACCATGAACTTTAGTTCAAAATTTTGAATAATTAACTATTAACACTATTACATGTTTGAACTGTGAACTGAAAAAAAGAACTTTCCCAACACTGTATATATGTTATAGCATGTTGGATGGTTGTTAACACCACAAACGCCCGGGGGTATTTAGGACCATTAAATCAGAGCGCCCAGCGATTTACAGCAACGGAGCACATTTAGCGACGCACCAGGTGCTATCCCGGATGTAGCTGAAGTAGCTTGATGTAGCCAAAACACTCCCGAGGCGATCGACAACAATGGGAGGTATGATTAAAAAAAACGATCGCATCGCTCCACAGGCTGGGAGCGTCTGTTGCGCTACACTCAATGTTATTTTCCGGTGGGATGTCATCGAAAATGTTCCCCCCCATTTTAGCCGACAAGATCGAAGATCTTAAAACGTTAATAACTCTTGATCTAAATCATTCCGTCCAATTCTAAGAAAAGATTATGTGTCTCTAGTCGCGTTAGAATTAATCATACCTCCCGTTGTTGTCGATCGAATCGAGAGTGTTTTGGTTACATCAAGCTACTTCAGCCACATCCGGGATAGCATCCGGTCCGTCGCTAAATGTGCTCCGCTGCTATAAATCGCTGGGCGCTATGATTTAATGGATTAAATAACCCCGGGTGTTCGGGGTGTTAACTAGCACCCACTGTATGTGTGTATAACTCCAGTAAACTAATGCCATTACAGTGCCATTACAATGGGATAGTGTGAATTCATACATTAGGGTGAATCAGTGTGGATGCATTACAAAATACTACTTGTGCAGTAAAACACTTTTTGAATGTCCATTGTCTCTCCGTAGGTCCATCTCTGTCCCCTATGCCTACCAGTGTTGTGCATTTGTGGCATGTGACACCATAGCTTCTTCTGATGACGATGACCTAAGGAAGACTGCTGGTGAGAAAGTGACACTCAAAGTCACATCCCTGCAACTATGACCACATTTACAATTTAGGCTTTAAGTCGACACTCTTATCCAGAGCGACTATGTGTGAATTCACAGTCTCGGACCCCAGTTAACATAAATGGACACATAGGGCCCTATTTTCGTCAGTTCTATACCCCTTATGCCTAAACTTCTTTTCCTTTTTTACTATTTTGAAAATCATTTTTGAATAGTTCAAATAGCCGATCTAAAAACTCACGTGTTGATGTAGATTGGCTAGTTGAACAATTTTTATATATTTTTCAAAATAGTAAAAAAAAAAAAGGCACATAAGCGGTTTAGCATTGACGAAAATAGGGCCCATAGAGTACACAGAGAAACAATTTAATGTTCTATCATTCAAAGAAAGTAGAATATCAGGCAACCTTCAAACCTAGCATATGTCTCAACTATCTAAATAACATTCTTAGCTTAATTTCTAATTTAAGTACAGCTAAGGAATATAGAGATACATTGTGGAGTTGTTTCATTAACGCACATGAAACCAAGTACGACTTAAAATCCACTTTTATCTCCACCTTCATTTGTTTTCATAGCTTTCTTATTATCTCCCCAAATTATTGTACTATAATCACAGTTGTTTAACTATTGTACATGAGAATGACCTGAGCAGAATCTTTTTCTATCAAGTAGCCACCCTAAACTACTTGATTTTCTTTTGGATTTTTTAGGCCCTCCTATATTCAGCTATAGTGTAGATTTTCGTCCTACACAAATATTAAATTCCCATTGACAATGAATTTAGAATTTACGTCATACTGTATGTGTCTGAGCAAATCGTCTATTTTTGTCCTACACAAAGATTAAATTAATAAATTCCCATTGACAATGAATGGAGAATTTACGTCATATGTAGACGAGCAAATCGGCTATTTTTGTCCCACACAAAGATTAAATTCCCATTGACAATGAATGGATGGATCTTGAAACATTCAGGCCTCTAAAAGAAAACCCTCTTTTGTTGTAGGTGGAGAGGAAGTGGAAAGAATTTCTCTGATCATACATTGCTCCCCCTCTCCAGGTAAGAGGCCTTTATGACACATTTTCCTCTTTCATTTATATAGGCCGGTGGTTCTCAACCTTTTCTGGATCAGGGCCCATACATTTGTTGATATTAATGCTATATCATCAATACAATCTTTGCGTTTTGCCAATTATTTGGGGGCCCACTTAGAATAGGCTTTAGTTTTTTGAGGGGCGCTAGCCCCTCCTATATTCAGCTATTAGTGTAGATGTTCGTCTTACACAAACATTAAATTCCCATTGACAATGAATTGAGCATTTTATGTCATAGTGTCTGAGCAAATCGGCTATTCTTGTCTTACACAAACATTAAATTCCCATTGACAATGAATGGAGAATTTTACATCATATTGTCTGAGCAAATCGGCTTAGTGTATATTATTGAGGAGCGCTAGCCCCTCCTATATACAGGTTTAATGTTTGTCTTTAGTTCAATGTTTGTTTTCTAAACACCATTGACAATGAAGGGAAAATGGTACCTCATTATGTCATATTGTCTCTTTATTGTTAATGGCGTTTAATGTTTGTGTTTGCACCGCTTGTTTTACATAACCATTACATCACCTAATCAACATTTTTGTCTTACACAAACATTAAATTCCCATTGACAATGAATGTAAAATGTTACGTCATAGTGTCTGAGAAAATCAGGTTAGTGTCTATTTTTGTCTTACGCAAACATTAAATTCCCATTGACAATGAATGGAGAATTTTACGTCATAGTGTCTGAGCAAATAGGCATAGTGTCTATTTTACGTCATGATGATGTACGATAATAAGAGCGCCCCTCACTTCACACAGGTGTGATTTTTAATATATTTTTGGGGCTTTATCTGCCTTTTTATGGATAGATGGGGGGTGACACGCAGCAAGGGTCATCACGATCGGGACTCGAACCCACAACCTGTGGATTACCAGTTTAGGTGCCCAGACGGCTATGCCAGCCGCCCAGGCTTTTGTTTATGTTTATAGACTTTATTATCGGTGTTGGGTTGATGATGGAATGTAATAACAATGTGTCTCCCTCTCAGGAGCGTTCAAGCCCTGTGAGCACCTCCTGGGAAGCTGGATGATTCGTCTGACTGTCTGGTTCATCTGCCTGGTGTCTCTGGTCTTCAACGGCCTGGTGCTGATAACCACCTTCTCTCCTGTCCACCATGCTCCGGGCTTTGCCCATTCACAGACTCCGCCCCTGTCACCAGCCAGGTTACTGACAGGGCTGCTGGCCCTAGCCAACCTGCTCACCGGGCTGTACGTTGGGGTGCTGACTGTGCTGGACGTTGCCACCTGGGGTTCCTTTGCAGAGTTCGGGGTGTGGTGGGAGATGGGCGCCGGCTGCCAGGTCACAGGAGCTCTGGCAGTCTTCTCCTCAGAGTGGGCGGTGTTGTTGCTCTCACTGGCAGCCGTGGAGCGGAGTGTGGCGGTGCGAGCCCTTCTGGGGAAGGTGAGGGTGTCGCCACGGAGGAGCAGCAGCAGCCATTGGAGGTGCTGGCGAGGAGACCAACGTTTCAGCCTTGCTGCAGGACTACTGGGGCTCTTTGCTGCTGCTGCTGCCTGTCTGCCTCTTCTGAGTTACAAAGGGTCATCTGCGTCTCCTCTGTGTTTGCCCTTTGCTGGTGGTGAAGGCCCCACTTTGAGTATTACTGTAGTTCTGGTATTGCTCAATGCGCTGGCTTATCTGTTCACTGCAGCCGTCTACACACAGCTGTACTGTCACCTTGGCAGGGTGGAGCTTGCAGATCCAGAACAGACGGGTGCCCTGCGCCATGTAGCTTGGCTCATCTTTACCAACTGCATATTCTTCTGCCCTGTGGCAGCGTTCTCCTTTGCCCCTCTCTTGACTGGGTCAGGCTCCACCGCCGGTGGCCCAGAGATAGCCAAATCTGTCATCCTAATTTTCTTCCCCCTCCCCGCATGCCTGAACCCTGTCCTGTATGTATTCTTCAGCCCCACCTTCAGGGAGGACTGGCTGAGACTACGGGGTCACGGGTGTGTGGCCAGGGGGGTGAAAGCCAGTGCCAGAAGTCAGGGAGATCATGCTGGCGGAGGGTCTGGTGCCACGGACGGAAGTTCCTCCACGCAGCTAGGCTTTGACTGTGGCGTGTACTCGCAGCTTTGCGGGGAGTCGGTCGTGTGTGAGCATTGTGAAGCAGCATTGCATGCCCGGACCTGTTCCTCCTCTTCCTCCTCCACAGTCTGCAGACATTTGGTGAAGTCTCACAGCTGCCCAACGCTGTTGGCGGGAGCTGCCGTGTGTCAGCAGCGTGCAGAGGGATACTGGGCAGACAGTGGCACACCCTCCGCTCAGTCTGAGTACGCAGATGAGGGAGACTCGTTTGTGTCCGACAGCTCCGACCAGGTGCAGGCCTGTGGCAGAGCCTGCTTCTGTCAGAGCCGAGGCCTCCCTCTCGTACACTACTCATACAACATACCTCGTGTCAAAGACTAAGGAGCCCTACAGAGTGGTATGTGCGCGCACACACACACACGCACATATCCCTCCCTGCTATGTGAATTTGGACACTACAATATGATGTAAACAAGTTGTGTCAAACAACAAAAGCTACCCTGCTAAAGAAACTATCCATAAAAAGCACTTATTTTTGTAATTACTGTGTAAACAGACACTCAACCAATCACCGACAGAAAGGGAAGTTGGCATGCAATTATCAACCAGGACACTATTGATGAGCACGTTTTGCTTCATGTAATTGTATGTGAGCTGAACCGTTGTGTCACGATCCGTTGTGTCGCGGACCGGTGCAAGTTGTCTAACAACAAAGGGACGTTACAAGAGAAACTCTTGCCGCCAGTGCCTGTTTCCTGGTTTAGATTGGACTGGATGTCACAATATTACAAGCCTCAAATCATCTGTCACTTCTTTTCCCCTTTTTTGGTGCCATCTGTTTTACCTATAAGCTTTTATCAATTGTTGAAAGAAATTATGTCATGCAATTTGTCCGTTTTAAAAGCCTCACTATGATAGCTGTTGATTTTATATGTATGTAAATGTAGCAGATGTAATCATCCTCATTCTAGAAATCTCTTTGTGAATGTAACATGAATTTCAGGAGAACTATTTGTATGAGTGGTCTTAAACTAAAGAGGGGGGATCAACTTTAATCAATATTTTTTTCCCCAGTAAGTTAAACCCTTCCAATGTGACCCAAATCTACTTTAACATATTCTATAAAATGGCAACTTGCCCTGTGCCCTGTATTCACAGTCCACACTTCACGAGAGCATGGCAATTGCATAAATGTATGTAAATTTAGGTATAAACTTTTTTTTTTCCCACTGTAAAGTGAGTAAGACTTCGAATGTGATATAAACGTAGCAGATATCACTGTGTCAGCGACAGCTGTGCTGGGTTGTTTAATGTGGTGTTGTAATTATTTCTTTTGAGCGGTAGGAATGTCTTGTTCAAGGTAATTTCAGGTATATGAAAGGTGGCCTTTGAATGATGAATGCTTAACGGAAGCAGTCACAGAGACTACAGCACCCCTAGTGGCAAATGTTAAATCCCTCACAAACACCTTTATTGTTGCCATTGTATTGTAGTACTGTAAGACTTCACTGTTATTATTTTTTTTACAAGTCTTAAGTTGCACATATTGGTGCTTACAGTATCCTTACAATCCATTAGTCAGCAATTGACTCACAACTAGTTGTGTTCAGCTCAATCTGTGTAAAGCAAAGCAAAGCAAAGCAAAGTTACTATATTTACGCAGGGTAACTGGACTAAGCATCAGATACTTGTTTACAGCCAGGCCCTGCTCATAGAACATTTCATGGTAGTGGTTCAATGCCTTGCTCAAGGGCACTTCAGCGGTGGTAATTTTAACGTGCCGGTCCGGGGATACGAACTGGCGACCTTCCGGTATCAAGACAAACCGCTCGGCCACCGCTGTAGTTAAATGCTAGTAGCCTATATATATAGTCTGTTATGGCAATACAGTAATATTAACCAATAACCCCAGTAACCCTGGTGTGCCTATTCTGGGCATGCATGTCATTATAGGCGAACATCCCCCGCCATGAATAAATGCAGATGTACAAGCTGAAAATGCATTGCAACGTGACGTGATGTTGTGAGCTTGTAGATTCGCTATTTTCGCTGTGACAGCTACAGTTGGAGGCCATCGATATTGTCCTTTTCTTTTTGCTGAGGTTTGCGTGATCTGCGCAAAAGGACAGTTAACCCATTTTGGGCGGGAACCCCTTTTGGTGTTTTAAACATTGTTATAATTTAGCTATTGAAAAATAGCAGATCTACAAGCTCATAGCGCGCCACCGAGTGGCGCGCTACGAGCTTGTAGGTCTGCTATTTTTGAGGTCAGGCCTAAATGGGTCAAATGATAAGGGACAATATCGGTGGCACCCAACTGTACAACGAAGTTTAAAAAAAAACAGGGCTTAAGTGGTTAATGTAGACGACTCTTCACTTAGATTGTGTGACTGTTGGAGGATTACTCTCTGGCTGATACATATTGTGTGACTGTTGGAGGATTACTCTCTGGCTGATACATATTGTGCTGGAGCGTGTGATTGTACACATTAATCTGGACACACCCTTGGAACATGTATCCACAAGTGTGCATCATGTGAGTGCTCAGGAATTTAGGTAATGTAGGGAAGCCCTTTTCTCCAATCAACAAATCATTCTCGTGTCTTTACAATGTATAATATTGACTTAGATTTTTTGTTTTAATTTGCTGTTGTCATTGTATGGATTTTATACACTTTGACTGGGTGTGTAATTTCTAACACCAACCAAATGTCCATTCATTCTTGTTTAAGTGTGAGATCACATCCTGTAAAAAAATCTGTGTTGTACTTGTCTGTCTCCATTAGTCTGTAAATTATTTTGATAGAAAACATATAATCAAGAATGGGATGCAATGTTTAACTAAGGAAGCTACCTCTTCAACTGTAGTGGCTACCGGCAGTGCTTTTTGTAATGGATTATTTTTGTTTGTTTGTTTTGTTTGTTTGCATACTTGGCTTTAGGTTGTACATCACCATTTTAGTTCACTGCAAATTGTGGGAGTAATTTATGTACTGTATACTGTGATTCTTTTTTTAACCAAACTATAAACTATGGAACTCTTACAGTTTGGTGTTTCATATTTTTTAGATACATGTAGATATCAGTGCTGTAAATACAATACATATCGTGTTTTCGTTTGAGTCCAAATACATTTTATTTGAAGAAAACAAAATTGTGAGATCTATTTAGGTTATTCCAATTCTTTGAAAGTTGCAAAGGACTTGTGAATTGTTCAAATTGGAACCTGCGTTATGCTGCTCAAACATCATATGGTTCACAGTCATATGGTACAACGGGTCAAGTAACTGCATGTTTCTTAAAATAAATTAAAACCTTTCTAACTGCGGTCTAGGCAGATACCCCCATAGTAAAATGTGCAAGAATTACCACATGGAAACATTTCTTATCCTTGTGTGGAAGAGTGATTAAGTCTGCCTCCCTTGAAACACCACTAACTGCTCTCTCTTGACACCCTCAGTTGAGCCACATATTTCACAGTGGTTGAGTGGCATGAGATGATCCTGCAAGAGACACGTCAGCTTTGCTATCAGGAAAGACAACATATGACTCACTTGGTAAGGGAACATAGTCTCTCTGTGTGTGTGTGTGTGTGTGTGTGTGCGTGTGTGTGTGCGCGTGCGTGCGTGCGTGCGTGTGTGTGTGTGTGTGTGTGTGTGTGTGTGTGTGTGTGTGTGTGTGTGTGTGTGTGTGTGTGTGTGTGTGTGTGTGTGTGTGTGTGTGTGTGTGTGTGTGTGCGAAAACCAAATGCATCTGCTTTGTATAAGAATACTAAGCAGACCCAGTGGCAAGATCAAATGACTGTTAAGCAACATGTAAGGAAACCAACAACAGTAAGTCTTCCACAGGTGACTGAGAATGTCAATGCAGGACATGATCAGACTGTACAGTATCTCATTACAATACAATGAGTGGTCTACAGAGATGTGGGGAAAAAAGGTGATATAGTCAGATGAGTCATCCTTCACCTACACTCCTACAGGTATTCTCTAGATGCATCGTGTGGTGTACACCAAGAGAACGGTTGAAGCCTGAATGCTTGACCCCTACAGTGAGGGGTCAAGCACTCCAGTTATGCTGTTATGCTGTATGGGGCATTTTCCTGGCATGGTTTGGTCCACTTGTCTCCTGGGTTGCTGCAAACGTTATTTTCAGTGATCACCTTTATCACATTGGATGAGTATGAAAATTATGTCATGAATTATATGCTATAACCTTCATCAAAACACCAAGTGAGGGTATTCTTTCATTGGAACCGTGCTCCATTCTTACACAGCAGAGTTCCAGAGACTTTTGCAATCTATGCCAAGATGTTCTGGTGGCTCATGGTGGCCCAGCACCTTACTTAGACATTTTATGGAATTTTGGTTTTCTTTAAATTCTCACTCACCTATATTATTATTATCCTCATTGAAGCAACTGAATGCAAATGCAATCCATAGTTTTTACATTTTACTTCACATTCATACAGTTAATTTTTATTTATTTGTATTTCTTACACAAAACCTGCAAAATCATTTTATTAGAAAGAAACACATATGCAAACGCGAAACGCCCAATTTAATTTTCTACAGTCGTATACTGACATCCTAGGCTGTGACACATGGGCAGACTACACCAATCTTGAAAATCACGAGCATCCCGAGCACATGAAAAATGAGGTACTTTATTTGTTACAAAAAGTTAAAAACGCCAACATGTTTCAACCAAACGGTCTTCATCAGGGCAAGTTTGCATACTCATCCTGATTACATGTTGTTAAGGCATGAAGCCTTACACATGTTTTGGAGATTAGATTAGCCTATACTTTGAATCAAAACACTTGAAACCTGTAACAAATACAGTATGTCACTGCCTGGCTGCCCCAGAAAAGACATACTGTATAGTATATGTAGGCCTACAATATTATAGTAGCCTTGAGACAAACAAGGTTGTTTGTTGATCAATGCACTGTACACTGGACTTGAAAGACACAGGAAACGTTGATCTTAAAAGGTGAATAATTTCCAGAAATAGAATCACACATGCCACATGTTGTCACGTCGTCAAAAGGACATCCAGACCATTGAAAGCCTTCATACACGTCACTGGTGGTCTACAAATTATTAAGCACATACCTCATGCCTTAGCAAGCGTTAGCAAGGCTTTGTTGCGAATAACACTAAGCATTCAAAGACTCTTGTTCATTCAACTGGCCCCAGAGTTCCACTTGTTCTCTGCGTTGTTGGTATGCTCTGTGCGGGCTCTGTTTACGTCAGTGACCATGTGGCTTCTCGGAGTCCGATTATACTTAGTCATGGTCATCAACATGCAGGCTTGTGATGGACACTTTCATCAAATGTTATTTTTGCCACCGGGCTACAAAACTATTGGTTAATAACATTACCAGACCTATAACCCTAAATGTATAGTAGGCTCACTATGTGTGTCTATATGCCAATTTTGTGTGTGTTAGTTTACGCACAGGTGGTGAAAAACAACCATGCTGTTTTCGTGCTCAGACGCACCCACCCACCCAGCCAGCCACCCAGGCACACACATAGTGTGTGCTTGTCTCCAGGTGTCTCCAGGTTAATAATAACCTGGAGACTGACAAGTACAGACATCGATGCTTTATGGTCCAAGTCTGTTCCATGTTTGGGATGTATTTGGGGTCTTATCAGTACAGTCAGTGCCTTCATCGCAACAAAATAAGATTATAAAAATGTAATTAAAGATTTGCAATGGACATGTGGACAAGTTTTGTCACAGACGTTTTTGTCCTTGTACAGACACAATGATGACCCCCATGTCACATACCAGAAATATTGTTGCTCTCCACCTTTATATCACCTATGACTAAACAGTATACATGTGTATACAGTACAACAATCCAGAACTCACACTTTGGATTAATAAGTAAATATATTGGACACTTAAATGGATTCAACATAATGGTTTAATTGGCTTATTATTATTTTTGATCTCTTGAATGAGGACAATGGATGGATGACAAAGCTTTGCAATCTTCAAAATATGTCAGCATACATAATATAGAAGTACTAATCAGCAGCATACTGTAGGTGTCAGTCTGTCAAATAGGCTAAGCGTTCTACACAGAATAGCAGATAATCATTTCCCAAGAGCAGGTGGCAAACAAAGGAAGTGGGGTAAACAACAACATATATAATTTAATCTGGGCTCAAAGCGGTCAACCTGACGGGTTCCCTGAGGAATCCCAGTGTAGGCAAATCTTCCACTTTCTCAGCCAGACTTCTCTTCTTTCTTCTTCTCCTCTTTGGGGACTTGAGCTGCAAGCCAGGGAGGGAGTTTGTCATACTTTATAAATATTAGAATCAGTGGTTCTCTTTCTTTTTTATATATATAATTTATTCCCCTTCCAAGGGTACCAGGTCATCTCGCCCCTTTTCCAACTCGCCCCCGCGAAAAGTGAAGACGGCTCGCCACAGAATTTCGAAAAGTGAAGACGGCTCGCCACAGAATTTCGAATAGTCATAGCACTTTATAGTACACATGTATAATATATAATATAGTATAGTATGTATAGTATAGTATAGTAGTAGGCTATTATCTGTACATTATGCTATAAGTCTAAAAGGGGGTAATAAGTCCAACTTCTAAGGTTTTAAATTCTCGGTCCGTTGGGGCGACCGCTCTTCCCGTTGGGGCGACCGATCTTCGCCGCTTTGGGCGAGTTGGAAAAGGGGCGAGCCGTCTCGTATTCCTTCCAAGGACCCCAGAACTGAGAGTATACATATGGAATCAAATGGATGAATCAAAAGGGCCATTTGTAGTTGTACACTCTGGTTTACTGGTTGACAAGTGGTACTGCCTGAAGGTCCAAATAAAAGCAAACAGGCAGGCTCTATTAGCTCAGTGGTAAACATGTCAGCTGTTGCGCATGAGAACCAGGTTCGAATCTGAGGTACTGTAGGACATGGAAGTTACAGAGTCAGCTTTAAGTATGGCTGTGTTTGCTCTAGAAGGCAAACACAGGGTGGAATTAGGTGGGGTGGGGTCGGGCCTTACTCTGGTACCACTCTAAGTAAACATGTTTACACAGGTTCTGAGAAATAGTAGAAGAATGGTAGAACAAAGCTTTGCTGATACGTTAGAATTGGTGGTGTACAAACTCAAGAGTGTACAAATGTAACCAAATACAGGTCCATTTGGTTACATTTGTACACTCATGAGTTACAAATAGATAAATTAACCTGGACTCCACTTTGAGGACAACTCGTGCAGGCTATGTGTGCTTGTGTTCGCGGCATACTTACGGCGAACCTCCAGTTTACACTCCACAACATCTTCCCCGCTGGCATTAACTGCTTTGCACATATAGATCCCTCCGTCAAATGGACAGGGTTTACGAATCTCCAGCGTCAGAACACCTTGTTTACTGAGCATACGAAACTTGGGTTCGTCTGTGATACACATCTTGTTTCTGTACCAGGTCACCTTGGGCTAACAATGTAGGAAATTGAAGATTATTAGTATTTAACATACAACACGCACTATATTTTCATATTTTCTGGAAAGCTTATACTATACTTATGCTATGTTTATTATTGTAATCATGCTACTGATCTAGGTGTCATTTTAAAGATGATAAAGGTGATGATAAAATAATAGTCATCATTACTATAACATCCATGCTCTCTTTGATTGGATAACAGTTTTGAACTTATCAACGTTAATTATTTTGAATCTAAAAAGAATATTAAATAATAATTAAAATAATAGTGAAAATAGCAATAGCAGTTGCGGTGCTTAAAGGTTGTAGATTGGCTGTTTTAGCTATTCGTCGTGCAACAAATCCTACAGGGCTTATGTGGTCAGAAAAAGGAAAGAATATTTTCTGGTGTTTTTCATTTGCACTCACCTTTGGAGTTCCCCTGACTGAGCAGCTGAGGGTGGCATAATACCCCGCTATGACAGAGCGGTTCACAAGGGGGTGCGTGAACTTAGGGGCCTCATTGGGGTCACGCTCCTTGTAGGATGGAGGCTTGTAACTGAGACCTAAGAACAGACAATGCTCAGTTTTGGGTTTGCTTGGGCATATATTAATTGCCTACACTTTTTTGACCTGAGAGCTAGTTTAAAACAAGATCTGCCCACCCAAAACATTTTGATCCCATTGCTGAAAGAAATGTGGGGGGGTTGACCCCAATCTGTATGGAAGTGGCATGTTTTGTGGTATTTGATCGCACATTTCTATATAACTTTATAATACTACTGAATACTGATGTTTGCGTGCAACACTCTTGAAAACAAAGCATTGCATTAAGCCATGAAGGGAGCTGACAGGCCCTTCTTGATGTCAATCTATCAAGTCACCTTAATCCAAGTGGCGGATGCCAAAAAGAGGAGTTTTATGATTTTTGTTTATAAATATATTGTTTTTATTTAAATTATATTTTTATAGGGGCATGTCATGTGGTCTAAGGCAATATAAAAAAACAAATAGAAAATAGAAGTCTGCACACTGAGTTTGTAAAGCTCCCACTTACGTATCAAACAGAGTCTTACCTGCTTTCTGGATGAGGGCGCTGTCTTTAGTGGTGCAGGGGTCAGGGCTGAAGCCCACTTGGTTAATGGCGAACGCACGGAACACATATTCATTCCCCATGATGAGGTCAGGCACCACACAGTTGGTTCTCCTGTATTGTTCATAGACTGTGTACCACTCCTGTATAGGAATGACATTCACATCAGCAACTTAACCAAGTTCAAACTGGCTTCCATATTTGGGAATGTTATTATAGGTGAACATTTCCAAAAGTTGTTTAAAGTTTCTATATTTCTAAATGTTTCAAAAATAGAAAAAAATATCCCATTTACAAGTCCACAAATACAATTAACACCTCAAGCTTGTAGATAGTCTATTTTTGCTATTCATCATCAGAAGGAGTATCTATAAGACTAAAGAAAATAAAATCTAAATTATGTTAGTACTGTATGTGCAGACTGTGGGCCAAATTCACAACGGCGTTTACGCTCATATCGTGAGCGTACGGACATTCACGCGGATTGCCACGTTACGTGTGGAATTCACGACCTTAAACTTGGTTGGCGGCCGTTGGTCGTAAAATCCGCTCATTTCCAAGTCAGCTCGGAGGGTGGTGTACCCGTGATCAAGGCATGCGTATATTTATTTAGAAGGCTCTAGTCTTCATGCTGAATCAATTAATAGTCCCCAAACCTCAAATAAAATATGTAGGCATGTGTCCAACATTGGTCAGCACATAAAAAAATTATATATGCCTATATAATGCCTATATATAGCCGAGTATCGCGCAGCTTCCGCTTGTATGCCTATATGCATGCATTCTATGGTTCACAGACATGACGGTTTGACAGACAGACAGCAGATTGACAGTCAAGTACCGTCCCGAGAAGGTGGACTGTCGGCGGGCTGACGGGGTGTCGCTGCGCCCCCCGGCTCCCTGGAGGTGCTGGGCATCTCCCCCCTGTCCCCTCAGAGGGGGGAGAACCAAACAAAATCGAGGGTTACTGCGGCCATTGATCGGCTACAGTATATAAAAAATAGAAGACCACATTACTGAATGGCATCAACGTGTTTGAAAGTCGGCCAGTCATATCATAGTTTTAAGCCAGATCACCTCCAGCGCTCTCCCCCAGAGGTAGGATATTTTAATGTTGCTGTGCTGGCAGCACTGCCATTAATTAATTATAATAGGCAACTGTAGCTGCACTACAGCTACAGCTATAGGCTACTACTGTAGGCTCAGCATCCAACTTCCATTAGGCTATGCCAAGTGCCAACTAACGCCAAATGTACCGCGAATCATTTTAATATAACGACATCATCAAATTAATTATTAACCATTCATGAGTCCAACTTTAATACCTCTGACGAGTAAGCATACCGTAGCCTACGTATGGTTGAAATAGCTTGAAGAAAAATAATTCTGCTCCCCTTTATTTCAACCTATAAAACAAACAACAAGCCCGGAGGGGCGAAACGTTGTTGATTTATAGGTTGAAATAAAGAGGACGGGGAGCAGAATTATATCATGTGCGGACATTCCACTGTTTTCTTCATTAATTGTGATCACTTTTTGGGTCCAGCTGCACCGTATTTAAAAACTGGGATGTGCATAATCGTTTCCCTTCTTTTCATATGAATACTGTCCAGAACAAATTAATTCCCCAGGCATGATTCAGATATTAATCAGAGCTGCATTAATCAATGCAGCTCTGATAAAAAAATATATCGGATATCCTTTTTACCTTTGCAAAGGCGAGTGTGCAATTGTTCAATAGAAATGGCTCTGTATAGGTAATATAATTGCCAAGTAGGCCTAGGCTATAGCCTTGAGCTTGAACTTAAATCAATAAATGAACGAGTTGGTTATGAGAGTAGCCTATACTTTATAACGGTCTGTTCGTTGACATTGCTGTCCAAATTAACTGCTCTACAAGCTCATGCATCGCAGAGCACCGCGTTCACTGTTGTGTATAACTTATAAGCTTGGGAATCTGTGCATTTTGCAGGCTGTAATG
Organism: Electrona antarctica; assembly: GCF_951216825.1. Taxonomy (NCBI): domain Eukaryota; kingdom Metazoa; phylum Chordata; class Actinopteri; order Myctophiformes; family Myctophidae; genus Electrona; species Electrona antarctica. The sequence continues at coordinate 17,044,261 of NC_136808.1, read as the reverse complement.
ACGTTTTTCATCCGAGGACAGATATTTCCTGTTGCCTTATATGGTGTGGAATGGGTGTGGATGTTCCATTAAACCAGGCGACACCAGGCGAATCGCTTGGGAAAGAGGCGAAATGAGATACACGGGCGATCCGCACAAATGCAGTCATTACGCCACCTTTGGTGAATGACACGTGAGCTTGTCGCAGCTTGATCGGACGGATAAATACAATATCATTGCGCATTTTATTTACACCTGGTCGTATATTTCTGTTGTGAATTTGGCCCTGTATGTGCAACAATATGTTGCAAAATCTCTTTATTTAAATCTTTACCGTTATGATGTTATCATCATAACACCATTTTCAGTGACATTCATTCATGTTAGGTATTAATTTAACCACATTAACCCTGCCATCCCTATTTGGGGCAGGGGCACCAAAAACATTTTCATCTCTAAGAACATTTTCCCTTTCCCCCTGCAAAAATAGCAGATCTACAAGATCACCACAACCCGTTGTGGTGATCTTGTAGATCAGCTGTTTTGGCTATTTAACGTACAACGACATATATAGGCCTTATAGGTGATTGATGTTCACACCAGTTGATGTGTCGACAAAACACTTAGACGCCCTTTCCCTTTTAAAGTTAGCAAGAGCTCGGACATCTCTGACACTGAACACAGGTATATTTCTGTCCTCATAAATCACAGAGATTGCCATATTAAGCAGACGTACGGACAGTTAATTGAATCTAATCATGACTACAATGAAACCTGAACAGGGTGCAACTGCATACCCTGCCATGCACCCTGGCATGCACACGCTGCCATGCCATCCAGAAGGACAGCAGGCCTGCGCTGCTGCATAGACAATCCTTGTCAGGTCATGGCTAGGAGGCTAAGATTAGGACATTCCTGACTACCATGGACGCAGGCAGCTCGGCATGGCGGAAGGTAGCAGTGGAAGCTCTAGCCAACAGGCCCATAATGCCACACTTCTGGCCCACAAAAGAGGCTCTGTGGCCAGCATTGGCTGATTACACTGTATGTCACAAGGAAAGACAAAAATATCCCCCTGCGACCATGTAACATTCCTCCTCTCACATAGCGTACATACATTACTACAAAGCTAGTTCCATGCATAGGGAGGTTGACTTCGAAGTTGTAAGATTAGCCTACAGAGGTAAAATAAGCTATGGTAAGGTAAGGTCAGGTAAGGTAAGGTAAGTGGTTCTCAAACATCTCATGTCAAGGACCGGGCCCGACATCACATGTACGGCTGCAGGCCCTCATCTGAAGTTATTTCCATGCTATAACAAATTTAGCTGAGGACCCCCTGGAACCCCCTTGTGGACCTCTGGGGGTCCTGGACCTCACTTTGAGAACCACTGAGCTAAGTTAAGGTGAGGTAAGGTAGAAGTTAATTTGTCCCCGGGCCAGTTGGCTTTGCAGCAGTTACACAGTAAAAACAGTAACCACACAGTCTCACA